>NC_136420.1:106662580-107265080 GCF_052625555.1 Lactuca saligna | reverse complement strand
TCAACAACCTCATATTCAAACCTTTACTGCTGCATCATCCATGCCTCACTCACAAAACCAGTCATATGTTGTTCCACAAATTGTTCCCTCCTCTAATGTGCTAGTTGTAGCTTCTTTCTCAAACAAAAAGGAAAGTGATGACAATCTTGCTCTCGCCACAGGACTTGTGAACTGCTATAATGATTTCGTTGCTGGAGACCTAAGACCTCAGTTGTCATTTGCTGATCGGGATCGGATTCATCCAGAAGATGTGGAAGAGATGGATATTACATTGAAAATTGCTATATCAATATTTAGGGCAAAGCAATTTTCTAAAAAGACAGGGAAAAATTAATGGGGGATGAATGCTGACAAGAAGGTAGGGTTCAACAAAGGGAAGTTGCGTTGTTTCAACTGTCATGAGCCGGGTCATTTTGCTCGTGAGTGCCCAAAACCGGATCGAAGGTTGAATAATAAGAAGACAATGGTTGCAGTGGGAAACAATCACGGAGGTGGTATAGTCAACGGTGAGACTGTTATGGTTGCTTAGTTATTTGATTGGGAGGACCAGATTCAGGCCCTTAATATCTCAGGACCTGAAAATGCTCATCTGGCACAAGTTAATGATGATGCTCCCATGGAGAATGTTGTAGCTGGTCATGAAAAAAAGTTGATGGAACTGCAGTTTGCACTGATGGGTTCAACAAAGGGAAGATGCATTGTTTCAACTGTCATGAGCCGGGTCATTTTGCTCGTGAGTGCCCGAAACCGGATCAAAGGTTGAATAATAACAAGACGATGGTTGCAGTGGGAAACAATCGCGGAGATGGTATCTTCTATTTCTGAACACAAGAAAAATGAGGTAAGTTTACCTTCTTTTTCTCAGGCATGTATTGATTATGTCAAAATTCTTCGTGACGAAATAGAATCATTTGATAGAGAAGTAGAGGACCTTAGATATGAGGGCTATCAAATTAGAAAAGGACAAAATACCCTAAAGGCCCAATTAGAAACAAAAATCAAAGATTTTAGGAGACTTTAGGAAGACTACAGTAACAAATATGAAAATTATGATTATATCAAGAGACAGAATGCTAAACTAATTACTGAGCTTGACATATTAAAAGGAAAATTTGAAACTGCAAATTTTGATTTTAAAATTTGATGTGTCAAGCGAGGTAGTTGCCAACATGATTGACCATTGCCTACAGTTCAAACAAAACCTGAAAAAGGGTCTAGGATATGATAAAGTGCATCCTCTTTTCAATCATAATTATCTGTATCACCATGTCACTGATGAGGAAATTGCCAAAGAACCTTTCATGGTTTATGGCAAGCCAAATGGTTTTGTTTCAGGAGGAGTTGTTAATGTTGAATGTACTAACGTTTCCACTTCCCCTGTAGAGCAATCCTTAGATCCGTCAAAGCACGAAGTTAAAGGATCTGTTTCTAATAAAAAAAACTGAGTCTGAACCTAACGTTTTTGTTTCCAATGAAAAACCATTTGTTTGTGATGTTGAAAATGACAATGTTTTTTGTGATACTTCTGCATCTGCTCCTCCTAATTTAAACTTTTTTGAAGTGTTTGATGAGATGTTTGATAATCTTGATGTTTGTGATGCTTCTAATGAAAACACACCAATACCACAAGTCACATCATCTGATGCACCCTCACTTTTCTCATAACCTGCTTCATTCACATGTTCTTGTGGGAAAAGTAAGGGTTTCAGTTAAGAAAATAAATCTGAGAAAGGCAATACCATATTTAATAATAACATAGAGATTTGTTTTAATTGTAGTACTGGTGGTCATATAGCTAGGAACAATCAAAACAAGATTTGTATACATTATTTGTCACCAAAAGGAGAGAACGAATCTAGAGGAAGGTCTTTAACTAGATAATCCTCAAGAACTCGTTCTCGGGATGATGATTGGAAGGATGATCGAAGTAGAAAAGGGGAGGTTTTTCAAAAGAATAAAAGGGTTTTTCATAACAATGTCCCAAACAGTTTGCCAAAACCGAACAAGGCTTCGCTAAGATCGGTTTCGTCAAAGAGCAGTTCTGGATCTTCAACCAATTTTGGTAGAACATCCAAATGCTCAATGCAAACTGATAAGAAACATATTTCAAAACCACTTGTAACTATTAAGAAACCCAAATATCATTAGATGCCCAAATTAACTTGCATTCAATCATCGTCATCCTCTGAAAAAATTAAAAATGAAGATAAATATGAGAAAGGAAAGGGAAAACTAAGGACACTAATGACCTGCATTCCCAAATCTAAATGATCCCGCTCATTTTGCAGGGACAGTTACAAAGGAATGTCGTCAGACCTTGGTATGTCGACAGCGGTTGCTCCCGGGATATGACAGGAGGATTCTACCAATTGAACAACATTCAATCTTTAAAATGGGGATATGTTTCCTTTGCGGGCGGAGAAGGTGGCAAGATCAATCAGAGAGGAACCGTTACAAATGGAGTGCTGGTTTTCAAGAATGTCAACATTGCTCCCGAGTTAAAGCATAGCTTGTTGAGTGTTTCTCAAATTTGCGACAAAGGGTACTCAATTCATTTTACTGACAAAGAGTTCATGATTCTTAAGCCAGGCATTGTCATCCCAGAAGAGTGGGTTCTTGTCAAATCAAAGTAGGATGGAAATGCTTACATTATCGATATGAATAGTAACATTCCTAAACAAGTCACTTGTCTCTTTTCGAAAGCCTTCGAACATAATGCAATGCTGTGGCACCGATGACTCGGTCATGCGAACGCTAAAAACCTAAATCATCTTGCAAAGAATGAGATGGTCCGAGGCTTACCTGTCAGAGATTTTATAACTTTGGAGAAGTGTTTCATGTGCCCATGGAAAGCACCATAGAAAACCATACCTGCCAAAATAGGTTAACTCAATCAGTCAAGTGCTCCAATTATTTCATATGGACTTATTTGGTCCGGTTAACATCCTAAGCATCAACAGAAACTCATATTTTCTGGTTGTGATTGATGATTTCTCTCGTTTTACATGGTTCTTCTTCTTATCCGACAATGTTAGGGTTGCTAAGCTGATAAAGAAGTTCATTGTGTTGATTGAGAACCAAACTAAGAACCGAGTGAAGGCACTTCGCACTGATAATGGAATAGAATTCAAGAATGCAGTTCTTGATCATTTTTTCGCAGAAAGGGGAATTGTGCGTCAATACAGTTTTGTTCGCACACTTCAACAAAATGGTGTTGCTGAGCGGAGAAATAGAACATTGAAATACGCTGCAAGGACAATGCTATGTGACTCCAAGTTACCTATTTTCTTTTGGGTTGAGGCGATTAACAATGCTTGCTATGTTCAGAATTGTGTTTTGATCAACACAGCTCAGATGAAGACACCGTACAAGATTCTATATGGTCATAAGCCTTCAGTCATTCATTTTCCTGTATTTGGCTACCCTTGCACCCTTCTTCACCTGGAGTCCAACTCGAAGTTTAATTCCAAAGCCGATGATAATTTATTTCGTAGGATATGTTCCATGCACCGCGTATAAGGTTTACAATAAAAAGACGAAGCAAATTGTAGAATCCTTCGACGTGCGCTGGTTGGATGAGAATGAAACGGATGCTCGAGTGGGCCCTAATTGGTTATTTGATTATACATCACTCTTCAAGTCCATAAATGTGTCTTCAGATGGTTCATCTGGGTCTTCCTCTAATACGAAGATTGTTTCTGAAGACGAAGACGAAGAAGTTATTTACAGACTTCCAACAGTATCCTCTTCACCACCTGAGGGGGAGTCATCTTCACCACCTGATGGGGAGTCATCTGCTCCACCTGAAAGGGGGGTCATCTGTTCTACTTGTTAGTCCTGAATCTCCAGTTCAAAATGACACTCCAAATGTTGATGCTACACCTCTTACCCCTGTTGAAAAAGAGTTCATGTCTAGAAATGCTTCCGCTGTCACTACAACATTTATGGAACTACTCTTTCCTGAAGAAATTGCTAATGAGTTTGTAGCAGATTCATCTAATGTTGGATAATCAGGAAATGATGGAGGTTTCAACATTCACAGTCTTCCTGTTTCACTCAATGGTATCAGCCAGGAGATACCATCAAGAATTCAACGCAACCATCCGATCGACAACATCATTGGTCAGTTCAGCGATGGAGTTCGAACCAGAAGTCAGAGTGGAGATGTAAATACATGTCTCTATTCTTGCTTTATTTCTCAAATAGAGCCTAAAAACGTTGAAATTGATTTAAATGAGCCTAGCTAGATAGATGCGTTGCATGAAGAACTAAATCAATTTGAAAAACTCGGGGTTTGGAAATTAGTTGAGTTACCAAAGGGCAAAAGGTCTCCTAACACACGTTAGGTCTATAAAACAAACAGGATGATTCTGGAGTTATAGTGCGCAATAAAGCAAGATTGGTGGTTTGCGGGTTTCGACAAGTCGAGGGTCTTGATTATACTGAGGTTTATGCTCCAGTGCTCGCTTAAAAGCTTTTCGTTCCTTGCATATGGTTCCTACATGAACTTCATGGTTTACCAAATGGATGTCAAGATAGTCTTCTTGTATGGCTAGGTGAAGGAAGAAATCTATGTTGATCAACCCCCTGGGTTCGTTAACTCGAAGTTTCCTAATCATGTCTACAAGTTGGACAAGGCGTTTTACGGGTTACATCAAGTTCCTCGAGAGTGGTATGAGACTCTCAAAAAGCACTTTCTCGAGCATGGATACTCTCATGGCACTATCGATCAAACTTTATTCATCAAGCATGTGGGTAATGATCAGATTCTAGTCCAGATCTACGTTGATGACATTATCTTCGGGTCTACCAGTCCACAGCTATGCAAAGAGTTTGAAGGCGTTATGAAAAAGATGTTTGAGATGAGTTCGTTGGTTGAGATGACCATGTTTCTGGGGCTTCAGGTATTTGAGACGACCATGTTCGTTGGTCGAAATGACCATGTTTCGGGTATCAAGATGCAAAAACTGCATCGATGCCGATGGCCGAAAGACCCCTGCTGAATCCAGATATTGAGGGAGAATCCGTAGATCAAACACACTACAGATCGATGATCAGATTGTTGATGTATCTTACTGCAAGTCGTCCAGACATCATGTTTGCAATTTGGCAATGCACACGTTATCAGGATAATCCTAAACTTTCACATCTTATTGTTGTCAAAAGAATTTTTCGGTATATCAAAGGCAGCCCAAAATTGGGCATTTGGTATCCGAAAAATTCTGAATTTGATTTATATGCTTTTGCTGACAGTAATTATGGAGGCTGTGAGCTTGACACGAAATCTACATCAGGAGGGTGTCAATTTCTTGGAGACATGCTGGTGTCATGGCAGTGCAAGAAACAGCATACCATCTCAACCTCAATAGCAAAAGCAGAATATGTTGCTGCATCTGCTTGTTGCTCTCAAGTTATCTGGATCCAACATCAGCTGTTGGATTACGGTGTGAATTATCTAGAAACCCCCATCTACTGTGATAATGAGGCTGTGATTTAAATTTCTTAAAACCCTGTTCAACATTTCAAAACCAAGCACATTGATATCAAAATTCATTTTATCAGAGATTATTATGAGTGTTCACTCATCCGGCTGGAACAGGTTCCCACTGCTAAAAATGTGGTGGATCTGTTCGTTAAGCCTTTTAACAAAGCTCGATTCGATGTGCTTGTGGGATTTTTGAAAATGATTCGTTTTGAGGATTAAAATTTTGTTTTAGGTTAGGATAGTTTAAATTTGCACATTTTAGTGTTTTCATTCTCACCTATGCACAAATTTAGGGGGAGAAATAAACAAAAACCAATCAAAAATTCAAAAATTCAAAAAATCCAAAAACATCAAAAAATCAGAAAATCAAAAATATGTTGCTAATAGTTTTGCTTATAGGTGATGTGATGGGAAGTGATATTATCAAGTGATAACAGGCAATCTAAACCTGCGTAACATACCAAAACTATATTGTCTACGCTCTGTGTTCGATGCGCAGGTAGGCACGAAAGATTCTAAATGGACTTGACTAGGCAGAGTTGCACTTAAGGAATTCAAAGACTTGACAAATCTTGAGCTAGTTAGATTTGTTTAGATTGACAATACAACGCTCGGATAGGTTGAGCAGAGAGATATACATGGAAATCTAGTGGTCACATTAAAACATCCATATCTAGAATTATGGATTAACTTTTCCTCGATGTGCGGACTTTGTCCTTAATTTCGGTATTCATGGGGTGACTGGAGAATTCCGATAAATTAGGTCTGTAGAAGATTATTTTCTTTCTTTTTATCTGTTAGTCATATGTTACCTCCTCTGCGTGATTGAGAGATCTGACCTGGTCTATAACATATGCAACTCTATCTATCTACATCTTCTATCTATACAATTCTTTCTATCTTTTAGCCACATACTGTCCCGTTTGCATGACTTACAATTCGACATGGTACACAGTATATGCATCATTCTTCTTCTCAATCCCTCTGGAACTTCAGTTAGTCATATGTTTCACCATATGCATGATTGGAACAGATCCGACCTTGGTGTATAGCATGTGCATTCTAAATCTATCTTCTCTCTTAGTACTTGTCTACTCACTCGATGTAAGGAGTATTCTGGAAGTCCTTGATTACTAAAGCATACCAGGAAGCAGGAAACATGTTCTAGTACAATTAAAAATTGAACACTTACAGGTTGTCTATAGATCTCGCTGCTCAATTTAGGTGGACAACAATATCCCTGGTCGTCATCAGCTCAATAGTCCCTGGGAAATTTATCAAAAATATAGGATCAGAATGTCTTGTCATTCTTAGCTTATTCAAATTTATCACAAAATTTTCGTGTTTAAATGGAAAATAATACCGGTGATTGACCAGATATAGACATGAAGGTAGAGGTACCGACAAATGGATTAAGGTTGTCTAATAACTTTGATCTCAGTGTCACAAAATTATTTTCAATGTTTGCTAAGATTAGTCTAGTTTTCTTTTACTTTAATTTTTTTTTTAATTTTTTTATTTTATTTTTAATTGTATAAATTTAAAACTTTTAATTTTTGAGAATTGTTTTATTTTATTTTTTAGCTTATGTTATTTTTAATTTTATTTTTATTTATAATCCTCAAAAGGTTGTGTTTTTTAAAAATTTTGGGATATGGACTGTGCATTACACTGTGTGGAAAGCAGACAAAATCGAACAAGGTATATAAAGTGAGTTTACAACCGAAATCATCTTCCACTCCTGATTTTCAATTTCCGACCGTAAACCCTTCCCACTCTTTCTCATCTCGAAAAAAAATCTCATTTTTTTTTTTGCGAAATTGTTCGGTAAATCTCAAAGGTATGATAAAATCGACCGTGAATATGTGTTTATATCATCAAATCGAAGAGTTTTGGGGCTTCAATTGAAGAAAATTGATTTTTCGGAGATTACTGTTGGAGCGTACGGTCAAGGAGCTCACAGTTGTAAACTCCGTTTCTGGCCATGAGCTTACGGTCACGAGTTTACGGCCGCAAACCCCAATTTGACCGTAGACTCTATTTTACTCAAAATTATTATTTTTTTAGGTCAAAAGTAAATTGATTAATTAAGAAAAACTTAAATCTTAGCTGTTCAAATATCTTTGTTTTTCTTAATTGGTCCGTTTTAGTGCAGATCAAATGGCTAATCTGAAATTTACGGACACGGACAATTTGGCTATTGTACTGGCTGATCCGCTTATCGTACACAGAGAGTTCAAGTTGATGATCCATGGGCTGAGAGAATGTTGTTTAGCTTCTGCCATTACAGTGAATCCTGTCGTTTATCAGAACATCATCAGGGAATTCTGGATGACTGCCAAGGTGAAAAGAGATAATGATGGAGCAGATATTGTGGAAGCAGATGTGAAGGGATACAAGAAAAATTACTGAACAATTCATCAGAGAAGCTTTGCTAATTGATGACCAACCAGGTTTTCCTACTGATATTGGGATTGAAGACGCCCAAAAAGTTCTTAAAAAGATAGGTTATGAAGGCAACTTTCCTCCTACTGTGATCAAAGAAGGAGAAACGCTCGATATGAAATCTCTTGGTCCTCACACAGTTGGGCTGATCAAGTAGAATATCAAGGGAAAGGTTGTCTTCCAAGGAAAGTTTCCGCTTGTGAAGTTTGGAAAGTTTGCTGAACTAAATGAAGCCTCTGAGTCTCACGGATCATCTGACAAAGTATCCCCTAAGCCAAGATCTTCAAAGAGGGTGACTTCAGAAGATGATGTTATCACTGTGTCAGATCAAGGAGAAAAAGAAGAAGCAACAACTGCTAATGCTCTTGTGGCCGAAGAGCATGTCTTGACATCAGTTCCAGTGCAAAGTGATTACAGTGAAGGGACTACTGAGAAGGAGACTGAAACTGATTTGTACGAAGATCTTGATCTTTCTGGCTATCGTAAGGATGAAATTCCTTTTAATTTTGGAAGCAGTGAAGACCTCTTGTCAAATGAAAACCTTGACTCGTTCGTTGACAATATCCATGATGTTGCTTACATAGAAACGAAGATACGGGATATTGACGATGTTCTCGAAACAACACCTCCTGCATCCAAACAAATGGCTGCCACTTCCACTCCAATGGAGACAGTTTCAAGGATTACTCGCCTTGCTACTGTTTCTCCTACTACTGAACCAATTGAAAGTGATTCGACAACAACTCAGACCATCCTACCACCCTTGAAGAGAAGAAGATGCGAAACTAGAAAGGGAATTCGTATTCCAGATCTATCTCTAGGCCTTCCAACACCACCAACAACCACTCCTGCCATTATCTCATCTGAACCTATATCTGAAGGACCTTCCACTGTATTTGAAGTTGGTGGCTCTTCAATTCCTACAGGATTCTCTCCTCCCAGTCTACATCTTGATGCTGCCTCCATGAGGCTCACCCAGCATTTGGCTCAAGAACAAGGTTCAGTGCCTTCTCCAATAGCTAAAGGAATTTCTTTTAGAGAATGTATCTCAGGAGAAGACAATCCTTCAATTTGTTGAGCTTCAAAAGGATATAAGCGTGCTTAATGAAATGAACATTGAACTTGACATTAAGGTAGCTGATCTTATGAGTGAAAATATCAAGCTCAAGATTCAAGTTTTTGATCTTGAAGAGGATAAGACTTTAAAGACTAAATTGATCTCCGATCTTCAGACCCACTTTGGTCTCCTCACAACTACTTATTTTGACTTGAAAAAGAAGCTGGAAGAAGCAGTTGGTGACAAGTTTTAGTCCTCTGTTAATGAATCGAGTATGTTTCTACCATCTCAAGTTCCTCCGGTCGTACCACCATCTGCTCAATCATCCCGTGTTGTGGATTGTTTTGAAGTGGAGCCTATTTAAGCTCCTAATGTCATTGCTTTGAAGTGTGCCATATTGGCCAAAGCAACTTAGAAAGGTCAACTTTTGTTCAAAAAGAGCTCGAATCAAAATTCTCCGGGGGATCAATCCAAAATCACTGTTACAGATCTTCGAGAAAATCGTTTCAGAGATGTCTATGGTGACAGGTTCGAAGTTATTTCATGGGGATTTCATGATACTTTAAACATGTGGCTGGTGCGACGCAAAAGCAGGAACACAGAGCTCTATAAAGATGTTCATGACTTTAATTCTTGGACTAGGGTTGATCTGTCGGAATTATCAAATGCTCCTTTTGGAAATCCCTCTCAAAATCCAAAGGCTACACAATTCAAGCATTTTTTGGAAGATCAAGTGCTTAAGGGTTTTCCTTCAATGAAGACTGCATAGTCGATTATTAAACTATACCCAAGTGTACTTGATCCCAAAACCAATCAACATGTTCAAAATGTGATGTGGCCTGCTACAAATCAAGTGAAACAGATTCCTATTCTTCAGAGTTATCCAGATGGATCTTTGTCATCCATGCTTTATTGGGTCTTTGATGAAACCACATCCTCCGTTGTTATAAAGCTTCAAGATGGATGTATTCTCTTATATGACAAAAGGGTTTTGTTTCAGTTTGGAAAAAGGGATATACATCAGTTGAATCTACATCAGATCAAAGTTGCATAAGAGATTTTTGAATTAGCCGCTAAAGAGTATACATCTATGGTTGCTGACATTATTAACAAGCGGATGTGGAATGGGGTGATGGGTAGATCAGATGTGCTCCTTGTTGACAAAGACTAATTCAAGCTAGCCCCAAACCAAGGGGGAGATTGAAGGGTCCAATTACTGGCTTGGTCTAGGCTTTACTTTGTATAAAGGTTTTTTGAGTCTTTTGGCATATTTAAGGGTGTTTTGGAGTATTTACGGTCTGTGCATGAGTTTACGGCCCGTGTCTCCTATATAAAGGGTTGGTCTGTTTCATTAGTTGTTGTTGATGCCTTAGAGTTCACGGTCATTTGTAACCAGTTATACCCAACGGTTTTCAGTTATAAAGCGTGTGCAAGCTTGTTTCTCTTCTTCTTCTACTCTAATTCTTAATCGTTTAATTGTTTGATTATTTGATCACTGGTAAGATCCGTTTCTACGACCTTACAATAATTCAAGTCTAACATAGGTTCAGATGGTCTTGAAGAACCACTTAAAGTTGTTGTATCATCCGTAACAAATAGTCGATAATGGACAAATTTATTTTAAAAACAAAGTGATAAACACATGTTTCAACCTCTCTATTTTATTGTTTGTTTTCGTATATTTTAGTAATATTATTTCTACAAATACAACTATCATACCATAATTATTTAAGACAATTTCTTTACGTACCCTCCCACCCAATGCTTTATACCCCGCTTCAAATGAGTGTAATTGTGTTTGTATCCCTTCTAATGTGACTACTTCTATAAATGAAATGGAGTATTTATAACACAACTCTTATTTGATTGCTATATTATTACCAACCAATACCAATCAACTTAACTATGAAATTTATTGGTTACCGATATACATTTTTTATATTCAAAAAAATCATAATATCATTTTAAGATTCTAGATATAGTTTTTACAATCACGTCAAGCACAATGGATCGTTACAAAATGTACTATACCCCTACCATATACCGTAGAAAAACAAATAATTTACTCCTCTTTATTTAAAGCTAATACAATTGGAAATCTATAAAAGAAATATGTTTGTTAGTCGTTTAACTCTTTTCAACAGCAAGTAAAAACTATTTATGTGATTTGAATACTTTTTAATTGGTTTTTTGATTCAGACCTAGTTATCTTAAAATAAGCAGTTTATTTGGTTCTCATGAAAAGCTGAGAAGAAAAATAAAATAAAACAAAAAGAGGACGAACATGTAGATGCATGCGAGAAAACACTCGAGAGCAAGAGAAGTCTACTTTGCCAAAAGGAAATATCAAACAAATTAAAACATGAGAGTAGTGTATGCGCTGGTAAAAAGAATTTCTTTATGCTTTTACACAAAATAATCATTTTCTCCATATCAATATTAACTTATAAGAATGTATAATATTTAAAACAATCAATTAAAGTTATAAAAGTATTAAATACGAACAATATATATATATATATATATATATATATATATATATATATATATATATATATATATATATATATATATATATATATATATATCAAACAAATTAAAACATGAGAGTAGTGTATGCGCTGGTAAAAAGAATTTCTTTATGCTTTTACACAAAATAATCATTTTCTCCATACCAATATTAACTTATAAGAATGTATAATCTTTAAAACAATCAATTAAAGTTATAAAAGTATTAAATACGAACAATATATATATATATATATATATATATATATATATATATATATATATATATATATATATATATATATATATATATATATATATATAGAGAGAGAGAGAGAGAGAAAGAAAGAAAGAAAGATGTTCCGTTGAAATTAAAAATAAAATAAAGATCTTAGATTTCAACCTCGGCTACATAGTTAATATCTGTTGTTGTAACCATTCGGCATACCGTCGCTACAGACATGTTATGATCATAAGTGATTACATAATGCCACATATTCATTTCTCCACCGCCGCCATCCCCACAATCACAATCGCCACCGCCATCACCACTACCACCACATCTAACATTAGCCGACCCCACAATGTCACATCCATCACTCATACCATCACCACCTCATCTGCCATCAATTATCATAATCATATATGATTATTCAATCTATAAACATGCATATATTTATAATCATTTATAATTATGCATATACTTATAAACATGTATAATAATATATCATTGTACGTTTATGGCATAAAATCATTTATGATTAAACATATCTCGCTGTTGTTGGTAGGCAGAAGTACTAGAGCGGCAAATAAAAAATATGTAGTTGAAGTTGAATCTCTTCAACCTTATATTTTTGTCAAGAATCCATCCGAACTTAGAACTTCAAGTTGATAATCGATGATATATAAGAAATTCTTTCGTATTAGTAGAACATGTTTTTTTTAATTTTTATTATAAAACAGAAAAAAGATAAACAGTTATTAAAACAACATTTAAATCTATATTACCATAACATGCGATGTAAACTTATTATCTTTAATTTATTGTTAATAAATTTAATTTCTAAAATACATGTGTTTGATTTTTATAAAAAAAAAAAAATTGTTTTCGTGTCTTCGCAAAATATTTATGTTTTCGCATGAATATATGTGTGTATGTGTGTGTATATATATATATATATATATATATATATATATATATATATATATATATATATATATAAATTCTTTTTTCATAACAGATATTACTATTTCAGGTATAACGAGTTTGTAGTATATGTAAGGAAATTGGAAAGGTTAATATTAGAAAATTAGCAAAATATGAGATTTGTTACATCCACGTGATGCTTAACAAGGAATCAAGGATGGACGTGACGTATAATGTATATCACTAAATGTCTGATTAGTCATCAGGCAATTAGAATACAATGTTTTGGAGAGTCTACACCACTCCTGGATGAACGTGGCACGTCAAAGGATTATGTGTTACGTGTTGACGCTGACATTACAAAAAAATAAATAAATAAATGAAAATAAAAATAAAAATCAGTTACTTGCGTTCTATTTCAACCAAAGTTAACTCATAAACATAAAGGTGTGAAATTAAGGTTCTAAAGGCTCGTATAAACAAAAATATAAACAAGAACAAAAAAATAAATATGATCAAAAAGATGTTTTCATTAAGAAAAGGTTCTTACAAAGAGAACAACCGCACAAAGTGTGGCATGTAACTGTGTTAGGGTTTAACTGTAACGCCCCATTTATTTAAATAAATTAATAAATGTAAGTCGTCCCAGACTATTTTGTGAAGATTTTTGAAAGTCGGTGGTTAAAAGTGTACGTTCAGGACTTAAATTCAAAAGATTCGAAGACTTAAGGGTTTATTGGTGATTTAGGGATCTTTTATGAAAGAAATTGTAATGTCCAAAAAACGGATTTTACCAGAGATCAAAAACAAACACAATCACACAAAGCAAATTGAAAACGCAGGGAAATAACAAACCAAGCTTGCATACGTTTTATAGCTATAAACGTCTGATACAACTCGGTGGGAACCGTGAACACAAAAGGCATCAACAACCAAAATCGTCTGACAAACCCACTATATATACACCTCAAGACAGTGAAGAGGCCGTAAGGTGTTTACGGCCGTAAACTCTTTTACAACCATAAACTATAATTAATGCTAATTACCAACACGTCCCTATCATTAAACTGCAAAACCTAGACCAAACCACAAAACTAAGCCCTTTAATCTCCCCCTTGGTTTGGACTAGCTCGAGGTCTTTCTTTGTTAACCACCATAACACCGCCTGCCCCATGGCTCTATTTCACATGCGTCTACTCAGAATCTCCGCAACCATCGTCGTGTACGTCTTTGCACGATCTTCAAAGACATCTTCAGCAACCAATATTTGAAAATTGCTGAGATGATGAATATCCCATTTCCGAAATTGCAACAGGTCTCTTCGATCATAGAGTCTAATGCATCCATTCTTGAGCTTAAGGACTGCACCAGAGGTGATCTCGTCAAAGACCCAACACTCCAATGAACCAAGAGATCCGTCCTGAAAAGTTTGAAGTATTGGAAATTGTTTAACTTGCTCGGTCGCAGGCCACATCACCACCTGCAATGGCTTGTCAATTGTGCGATCGATAATATAAGGATGCTCGAAAATCACAAATTCAACAGTTGACATAGAAGGAAATCCTCTTTTGACCTGGTCCTCAAGAAAATGCTTGAATTTGCGGATTGTTTGTTAAATTGATAAAGGGAGCTCGGGACAACTCCGTCAAATCAACCCTTGTGAATGAACTAAAATCATGGCTATCTCTGTATAACTCAGAGTTACCACTCTTTTGCACCACAATTCACATTTTGAGGGGATCATGAAATCCCCACAAAGAAATTCCTGATCGATTCCCAAAAGTATCTCGGAAACGAACCACTTCAAGATCTGTCACTGTGATTAAAGGTTCATCCCAAGAGGCACTTTAGTTAGAGTTCCTCTTCAACAATAGTTGCCCTTTTTCCACTGCTTCCTCCTGAGCATGACGTATGGTTTATGTTACATGAGGAGCCTGACGAGGGTCATCATCAACGTGACTAGCAACGCCAGATGATTGACCGACAGGCAAATCAACTAGGAAAGCTTGCACATGAAGATTAATCTTGTGTTCCTCATTGGATGTTTGATATTTGTCCCCAAAATCTTCCTCAAGTTTCTTTCTAAGTGCAAAGTAGCTTGAAGTCAGCAAATTGAAATGATCTTGTAGGTCAGAGATCTGCTTGGACTTTAGCTTTTTATCCTTTTTAAGTTCAGCCACTTGCACCCCAAGACTAGACTTATCAGACTGTAGCTCAGAGACTTGAATATTGACTTTTGCATTTTCGGTGTGAAGTTCCGACACTTGAATGTCTAGCTCAATATTCTTTTGGCTCAGGACTGATATTTCCTTTTGAAGACCAGAAAGAGTTAGGTTATCACCTCCAGAACCACCTTCTCCTATAGAAACCCCTTTGCCTTGAGTATTTGGTGTCAAAAGTTGTTCTTCTGCCATATGTAACGCTAATCTCTCGGACGCATCATCACGATTATACCTAGGAGTTGAAAAACCAGGTGGAGCAGAGGAACCACCAACATCAAACACAGGGCTTGAACTTGTTGCAAACATCTTAGTAGTGGTGAGATTGGTAGTAGCAGTAATAATAGGGCGTACTAGGAGGCTGCTGAATCTCTTCGTTGCCTTTTTTACGGGGGTTGGTCAGATTGTGTTGTAAAAACACTCACAAACGGCTCAGCTGTAGGAGAAACAGATACAGGAGGGGAACATCCCGTAACTATCTCCATAGGAATTGAAACATTAGCCATTTTCCCTGAAGTTGTAGTTTCAGTCTCAAAAGTTTCACTTGACTTCCTTGTCTCAGTTGTCGGAGGAACAATATCATCGACATTGTTGAAAATGGTGTCAAGATTCTCGTGTGACACCATGTTAGCACTGCTAGCTAAGGAAGCAGCAATATCATCATGATCGAAACCTGTGAGGTCAAGGTCACAAAAAGAGTAATTCTTGTCTTCCCCAACATTCTCTCCCAAATCTACATTCGTTCCCGCATCATCTTGAGTACGACTTAACAATTTATTATGATCTGAAACTACTTGAGCATCAGGAGTTGGTGTATCTTCTTTCTCAGTGCCCTCATCCTCAGAGATATCAATAACAAGATTGTTAGAAGACGACATTTCAGCAGACGCCGGCTCAGAAGAGGTTCGCTCAGATGAACCATATGATTCTGTAGGTTCATCTAGCTCCGTGAATTTCCCGAACTTCTCAAGAGGATATAATCCCTGAAAAACAACCTTGCCTCTTCGGTTTTGCTTGATGAGTCCCACTATGTGAGGACCCAAATACTTCATGTCAAGAGTTTCTCCCTCCTTCCTCACGTCTGGGAATTGAATATTGATAAATATCTAGATAAACCGAGGATATAGCAGGAATGTGTCTCGAGTGGAGGCTCTGATGCTGATAATGAATTCATCCAGAATGAATTTTCGTAGGGAAATTAGGTTGATCATCGATAAGCAGCGAATTTCGGATGAAACCTTCGTTGATCACAATCTCACGTCCTTGAACTTTGGCTTTCACTATGAAGTGACTATCATCATCCATGTTTGTTCTAGCGGTCGCCTAAAATTCTCTAATCAGGTTCTGATACACGACCGTGTTTACTGTGATGGCAGATGCCAAACAACATTCCCGCAATCAGTGAATCATCGAGCGCATGTCTGAATGAATAGTCGGAGGATCTGTAAGCACAATAGCGAGATTGTGCATATCTGCAAACTTCAAATTTGCCATTTTTTACGTGATGGTTGAAGCGGTTTTGCAAAACTCGATCGAAAAATTTTTGTAGGTTGAGAGAGTTTGAGAATGGATTTGCGGCCGGAATCTCGTGAATGAGGAGATTCCGGCTGTAAACTCTTTATTTACCACATTTACCTTTTTACCTGATAACTACCAACTATTTGCCAAATTTCAACACAATTAAAATTTATTTAAAAAAAAATAAAAAAATAAGGATTATTTTTAAAAAAAAATCGTACAAAATAAAAATAAAAATAAATAAAATAAAATTTTTATAACCTAGAAAAATTTAATTGTGGAAATTTTAAAATAAAAAAAAACAATAAAATTAATAAAATTAAAAATAAAAATAAAATAAAATAAAAGTAAAAATAAAAATAAAAATCAAATTAAAATAATTTGACAAAAAAAAACTTTAACCACTATAACTCATTTTGTGATACTGGGATCAAAGTTGTTGGAAAGTCTTATTCTACTTGTCGGTACCCTTATCGTCACATATACGTCTGATCGATTGCCAATAATGTGGTCCACTTAAACACGAAAAATTTGTGATGATTTTGGACAACTTACCAATGACATGATACATGTATGTATATCTAATTATAACTTTATTATCATGATTGACCTTAATTCTTAAATAAATTTTTCTTAAGACCATTTAACTAACTACAACCAGGGATATTGTTGTCCACTTAAATCGAGCAGTGAGATCTACAGACAATCTACATGTGTTCAATTTTAAGTCTACTAGAACGTGTTTCCCACTTCCTGATATGCCCCAGCCATCAAAGACTTCTAGAGTACTCCTTACATCGGGTGAGTAGACAACCATTCAGAGAGAAGATAGATTTAGAATTCTATTACTTATTATTTCAGAGGGGTTGAGAAGTAGAAGGTTGCATATGTTATGTACCAGGTCGGATTTGAAGTCACGCAAAGGAGACAGCATATGGATAACAGATAAGAGGAATTTCATATATATAGCCTGCAGAGAAATAGAGTTGCATATGTTGTGTACCAGGTCGGATTTAAAGTCACGCAAAGGGACAACATATGACTAACAGACAGAAAGAAATCAAATGATAATCTATAGATCTAATTTATCGGAATTTACCAGTCGCCCCATCCAACCGGAATTAAGGATAGAATCTACACATCGAGGAAAAGTGATATGTGTTATTTAATGTGACCGGTAGATTATTATCAGTGTGGAATTTTTCCAGCCGGATTAGTGATCGTTCATAACAGTCTTTGATAAAATGAAATTTAATGTTGATGTGCTTGGTTTTAGAGTGTTGGATTGGGTTTTTGGCAATTTGAATGGCAACTTCGTTATCACAATAGATGGTGGTTTTAAAATAATTCAAACCGTAATCTAACAGCTGATGTTGGATCCAGATAACCTGAGAGCAGCAAGTTGATGTTGCAACGTATTCCGCCTCTGCTATGGAAGTCGAGACAGTGTGTTGCTTCTTGCATTGCCACGAAACTAGCCTGTCACCTAGGTACTGACATCCTCCTGAGGTTGATTTCCTGTCAAGCTCACAGCCTCCATAATTACTGTCAGTAAAAGCATACAGATCAAATTCAGAATTCTTCGGATACCAAAGACCCAATTTAGGGCTTCCTTTGATATACAAAAAAAATTCTTTTGACAGCAATAAGATGTGAAAGTTTAGGATTAGCCTGATAGCGTACGCATTGATACACTACAAACATGATACCCGGTTGGCTTGCAGTAAGATACATCAACAATCTGATCATCGATCGATAGAGAGTCTGATCTACGGATTCGCATTCAGGATCTGGAATCAGAAGAGGTCGTTCAGCCATTGGTGTTGCAGCAGACTTAGCATCGTGAAACTCGAACTTCTCAAGAATATCCTCCACATACTTGGCTTGATGTAGCAGGATTCTGGTTGAATTATGTTTAACCTGAAGCCCCAAAAACATGGTCATTTCTCCTAGGGAACTCATTTCGAACCGTTTCTTCATTACACCTTCAAATTATTTGTAGAGCTGTGGACAGGTTGATCCGAAGATGATATCGTCGACATAGATTTGCACAAGAATTTGATCATCTCCAACATGCTTGATAAAAAAATTCTGATCAATGGTACCACGTGAATAACCATGCTCGAGCAAGTGCTTTGTAAGAGTCACATACCACGCTCTAGGAGTTTGATGTAAACCATACAACGCCTTATCCAGCTTGTAGACATGATTAGGAAACTTCGAATCAACAAACCCAGGGGTTGATCAATGTAGATTTCTTCCTTTACCTTTCCAATCAAGACCCTCGACTTGTCGAAACCCACGAACCACAAATCGAGCTTTATTTCATACAATAACCCCACAATAACCCCTGAATCATCCTTCTTATTGCGATAAACCCATCGTGTGTCAAGAGACTTCTTGCCCTTTGGCAGCTCAACTAACTTCCAAACACCAAGTTTTTCAAATTGGTGCAATTCTTCATGCATTGCATCTACCCAGCTAGGTTCATTTAGAGCCATTTCAACATTCTTGGGCTCTATTTAAGAAATAAAGCAAGAGTAAAGACAAGCATTAACGTCTCCACTCTGACTTCTGGTTTTAACACCCTCACCTAGTTAACCAATGACGTTGTCGATCGGATGATCGCGTTGAATCCTTGAAGGTATTTCTTGGTTGATGTCATTGAGAGAGACAGGAAGAGTGTGAATATTGATACCTCCTTCATTTTCTGATTGAGCCGCTCCAGACGGCTATGCTACAAACTCATTTGAGATAAGCTCAGGAAAGAGTAGTTCCATAAAAGTGGAAGATACAACGGAAGCATCATCAGGGAATAAATCTTTCTCTATTGAAATATGAGGTGTAGTGTCAGCATCTGGAGAATCAATTTGGTTTGAAGATTTGGAAATTTCATGTTGCATAGACGACTCCCCTTGAGGTGTAGAAGTGGACTCCCCCTCAGGTGTAGCAGAAGACTCACCCTCAGATGAAGCAGAGGGCTCCCCCTCAGGTGTAGGAGAAGAATCCCCCTCAGATGAAGCCGGAGACTTCCCTGTAAATGAAGAATGGGATTCAGATGTAGATTTGTAAACAACTTCTTCGTCTTCGTCTGCAGAACACTTCTTCAAACCAGAAACTGAACCAGATGAGCCACTTGAAGACACATCTATTGATTTGAACAAGGATGTGTAGTCAAACATCCAATCCGGACCACTCTCGCGTGCGTCTCCTTTTCTTCCAACCAACGCATGTCACATGACTCCACAATTTGTTTTGTATTCTTGTTGTAGACTCTATAGGCCGTGCGAGCAGCATACCCTACGAAATAACAATCATCGGCTTTTGCATTGAACTTCGGGTTGGCATCTAAGTGAAGAAGGGTGCAAGGACAGCCAAATACACGGAAGTGACTGACTGATGGCTTGTGATCATAAAGAATTTCGTACGGAGTTTTCATCTGAGCTTGGTTGATTAACACTCTATTCTGAACATGACAGGCAATGTTTATCACCTCGGCCCAAAATAAAACTGGTAGTTTTGAATCACATAGCATCATTCTTGCGGCGTCTTTTAGCGTTTTGTTCCTTCTTTCGGCAACACCATTTTGTTGGGGTGTGTGAGCAGAACTAAATTGACGCAGTATACCCTTTTCAGTGAAAAAATGATCGAGAACAGAATTCTTAATCAAATCAGCAACTCCAGATGATGATAGTCACTTCACAGTGAAAGCCAAAGTTCAAGGACGTGAGATTAGTGTGTTGCTTCTTGCATTGCCACGAAACTAGCCTGTCACCTAGTTACTGGCATCCTCCTGAGGTTGATTTGCTGTTAACCTCATAGCCTCCATAATTACTGTTAGTAAAAGCATAAAGATCAAATTCAGAATTCTTCGAATACCAAAGACACAATTTAGGGCTTCCTTTCATATACCGAAAAATTCTTTTGATAGCAATAAGATGTGAAATTTTAGGATTAGCCTGATAGCGTGCGCATTGACACACTACAAACATGATATCCGGTCGGCTTGCAGTAAGATACATCAATGATCTGATCATCGATCGATAGAGAGTCTGATCTACAGATTCGCATTTAGGATCTAGAGTCAGAAGAGGTCGTTCAGCCATTGGTGTTGCGGCAGACTTAGCATCGCGAAACTTGAACTTCTCAAGAATATCCTCCACATACTTGGCTTGATGTAGCAGGATTCCGATTGGATTCTGTTTAACCTGAAGCCCCAAAAACATGCTCATTTCTCCCAGCGAACTCATTTCGAATCGTTTCTTCATTACACCTTCGAATTATTTGCAGGGCTATGGACAGGTTGATCCGAAGATGATATCGTCGACATAGATTTGCACAAGAATTTGATCATCTCCAACATGCTTGATAAACAAAGTCTGATCAATGGTACCACGTGAATAACCATGCTCGAGCAAGTGCTTCGTAAGAGTCACATACCACACTATAGCAGCTTGATGTAAACGTACAATGCCTTATCCAGCTTGTAGACATGATTAGGAAACTTCGAATCAACAAACCTAGGGGGTTGATGAACGTAGATTTCTTCCTTTACCTTGCCATACAAGAAGGAGGTCTTGACGTGCATTTGATAAACGGTAAAGTTCATGTAGGTGGCATATGCCAGGAAGATACGAATAGCCTCCAGGAGAGCTACTGGAGCATAAACTTCTGTGTGATCAAGACCCTTGACTTGTCGAAACCCACGAACCACTAATCGAGCTTTATTTCGTACAATAACCCTTGAATCATCCTTCTTATTGCGATAAACTCATCGTGTGTCAAGAGACTTCTTGCCCTTTGGCAGCTCAACTAACTTCCAAACACCGAGTTTTTCAAATTGGTGCAATTCTTCATGCATTGCATCTACCCAACTAGGTTCATTTAGAGCCATTTCAACATTCTTGGGCTCTATTTGAGAAATAAAGCAAGAGTAAAGACAAGCATTAACGTCTCCACTCTGACTTCTGGTTTTAACACAATCACCTAGCTGACCAATGACGTTGTCGATCGGATGATCGCGTTGAATCCTTGAAGGTATTTCTTGGCTGATGTCATTGAGAGAGACAGGAAGAGTGTGAATATTGATACCTCCATCATTTGCTGATTGAACCGCTCCAGACAGCTCTGCTACAAACTCATTTGAGATAAGCTCAGGAAAGAGTAGTTCCTCGTGCTCATATGTGAGCATAAGCGTCCTCGTGCTCCTTCCCACAAAAAGGTAGTTCCTTTAGCATGCCAAGAATGTGCTCTGGAAGTTCAAACCTTGTCGTGGTTGGGATTTTTGGTGGATCAAGACCCCATTTGTTTTCGTTCCTCATATGTCGCTTATACTCTTCCATTATCATTGTCTTTATGTCCCCCATTTTTTTCTACTAAAACAAAACTAAAAAACGCGTAAAACGAACAAAAAATAAGGAAAATAACAATTGGTAACCACGACGTGGCCAAGATGCCTAAGATGTGGTTGCTGATCAGACAAAAACGGTAATGCAAAAAAATTAACTTTTTGTGGTTTTTACCCCACAAAAAGGATCGAATAACTAAAAATAGTTAAACTAAAAATCAAATAAGTCGTTCCCCAGCAACGGTGTCAAAAACTTGATGTGCACAGATTATAACTATATAGTTTTAAAATTATAACCTAATGAACTTAACTCAGCCAAAATGCACCTAGGCAGTGTACCTAGTCGAATTATAGAATATTTTAGGTAAGTTCGATCTCGATCACAGGGAACGATATTTAATTAATAAAATAACTTATAAAATCTAAACTAAGAAAAACAACTAAAATGAGGTTTTTTATCTGATTTTACAAGTTCAGAAAAACTTAAGCACTCAACTAAAAATGATTGTAATCAATATATTAAAAACACTTTCGTTTAGTTTCGGATCCACCTTTTCCTATGGTAAGTTCTTATTTATGGATTAATCAAGTTGGTTACCTAGTTATATTTAATTAGCAATTCAAGTACAAAATTACTAATATGTTTACCAATTTATGAACTACCTTGTATGGTCGAACACAAGCAAAACATGCAATTAATTATTCATTATAGATGGGCTATGTAAGATTTATCTAAGCAGACACAATTATGGTCATAATTATGTTCTCCGGTGCAACTAAGTTTGTTGCTTTTATTACTTATCTAATATTTGGTCGCTCCTAGCTCTAGCAATTTAATGGTTACTAAATCACTAGGTAATCAATTTAATGTAATTTAATGGTTACTAAGCTACAATACACTTGACTCTAAGCAACAAAGTTACAAACTTTAATATGCTAGGTAATGATAATCAAACACATGCATAAACCAAATTCATATAATCCATAAAGTAAGAAACTAACTCATAGTTATAAGTTTCATCTAACTAAAGGAAAGAAAGGTTTTTAGCCCATAATCACAGCTGATGAACACATACATAAGGTAAACTAAGCTAAACATCATTAAACTAAGCAAACCAAATGTGTAGATGTGAATCCCTGCTCCGATCGACTTCCTAGCTTCAAAATCGACCTGAAAGGGTTCTTAGAAGGATTTTGGTCGCAATACTTCTCCAGAAAGTCACCTCCAAGTCCCTTAAAATTTGGCCACCACGTCGTGGTCCTCGTGTTTATCCCGTATCCCCTAAGCTAGTGTCAAGAATCGTGAAGATTCTATTCACCACGTCGTGGTGGTTGGAAATCCTACTTTTCTCAAAACATGAAAATTGTCCGAAGTCGTGTGCAGTTTTAAGATCATTTTGAATCACATCAAGCGGAGTTACAAGTCATGAGATATGGTCAAAATACTGACGAGGGGTCTAGCTATCCATCAACATCCTTCTTGTATCTTCTTTTTGTCTTAGCTCACATTTTCCTGCTTCCAACTTCCATATTGCTTCCAAGCATGTATTTTAAGCTACATAACAAATATTAAATATAATAAGTACCTTTTGTTCTATAATAATCATAAATATAGCTAATAATATTAAGATATGATGTAAAATATAGAGTTATATGATACAGTGCTTGTATGCTATATTTATATGTTATGTGTTGCGCTGCATTATTCTTTGTGATTTATGTTGTGCATGTTTACTGAGTTAGAACCTGAGGGTTCACAGAGTTTGGGTGCATGGACCCACAGAGTTATAGCCTCAAGTGGCTAATATGTGTTATATGTGGTATTTTGGGGAACTCCCTAAGCTTTGTGCTTACAGTGTTTGGTGTTATTTGTTTCAGGTACTAGTGACGACCGTGGGAAGGCGTCGGCTTGATCAGTACACACGCATGGGATTATGATTTGAGATCTTGGGATTTTTGTATTACTTGGATTAAATGTTTAAATATGGTTGTTTTATGAATATTAAGTGAATTATGTTTCATAAAATTTGAAAATTTTGTTTTGAAATTTACGGTGTTACAATCACCTACATGTTACGAGTTTGTCGGTGTTTCCACATAACTTGATTAGATTAGTTAGTGGTCACCATCTATATGATAGTAGATGATTACATCACAACATCGCAAGTTAATGTCAGGGCATCTCATAATCTTCTCCTATTTATCATCACCTATTCATCATCCTACGTCACTACCCAATACATATTTATACTTATACAATTAAATCAATTTAAATGTCATATTATTTTATCTCACACATAACATTTTTAGCACAGATAATAAGCACATAAGCATGTAATTATCTAGATATTTCATACCTATGTGTAAGATGAAAGTAACTATGCACTATCTTGATAAAGTGGATGATTAACGATTTTGACAGTGCTTCGCTTCGTTCTTTGAAAAGATGTAGGCGCACAGAGTACTAAGCATTAATCTTGTTTCGCAATCCTGAGGACTATAATAATTATAGTCTAGATTTCTCACTAATCCTAATGTCTACACCAAAATCTATCAAGTAAGGAACAACCAAGCATGACAGTTAGGAGGCATGATCATTTCGGCATATAGCCTTTTTAAAATACAAAAAACTAGCCAGTGTGACAATTCTAGACATTTCTACTGTAAGTAGATCAATCAGTATCACGAAAAATGGAATTACTTATAAATCTTATTTATAGATTTATAATAACAACTTATGACCAAAAATATAAGTTACATTGAAAGCAAAAGATTGTAGCTTAACTTATAAAGGTTTTAGCGAAATATGGGAAAATTATGTGGACAAAATCTCCACACCGAAAGCATATATTTGTCGAAAACCTTGACTCCTCAAAAACTTACTAAATAACCCTTGGAACCACAACTTCATCCAATTTCCCGATTCATTCTTATTAGTCATGCCTATGGTGTAACATCCGGATTTTTACCAGGTATCTTGTAAGTTTGAATTTTATTTTGTGAGAGAGAGACTTGGCGAGTTGAAGCTCAGACTCGCCGAGTAGGGACGCGGGATTTATCGAGGGTGCGCACTTGGACTCGGCGAGTCCAGGGTATGGACTCGGCGAGTCTGCGCTGTGTTATGAAACCCTAAATCTCCGGGTTTGAGGCCTATTTAAGGGGCCTTATGGCCGTCATTTGTGCTCACCCAAACCCCAGAGAGTGTCCCTAGAGTTCTTGAGCGTTTTGTGAAGGAAAGAGAGCCAATCTTGATCTTGTGTGTGTTGTTTAGCAAGAAGAAGGAGGCCCTAAGCAAGAGGAAGCAAAGGAGGTTGCTATTTCGTGGATTTGGAGCTTGGATCATCAACCTAGAGGTATTATTTCGGACCATTTTCTGTTTGGTGAAGTTTGATGCAATTTAGGGCTTAATGTGGTCATTTGTGGGGTGATTTGGTGCCCTTTGGTTCCCTCTTTGAGTTGAGACCATGGATCTGGATCCATAGAGGTCCAGAGGGCCTCACTCATCAAGCTTTATGGATGGAAATGGAGTCCTTGGCCTTGTGTTGAAGTATTTGAGTCAAAAACATCATTTGTGATCATGTAGAGGTTATTTATGCTTCAAGATTGTGACTTTACGTGCTAAATAAGCATGGAGGGACTGGATCTATGGATTAGTGGACTGGATCTGACCTTTAGAGCAAGATTGAGTCAGTGCATGGCACGGACTCGCCGAGTCCGAAGAACAGACTCGGCGAGTAGCATGAATGTTGCGCGACCACTCAGCGAGTGGCCTCGCCGAGTTGGGAAGGGTGAACTCAGTGGGTCAAGGGAGAGTCAGGATGGACAGGTGGACCGAGTCAAACTGGACTCGCCGAGTTATTCTTGAGACTCGGCGAGTTGAGTCGTGGTGGCCCCACAACTCGTGCCAGGTGGAGCTCGTCGAGTTGGGGGAAATGCTCGACGTGTCAAGGGAGGGTTCCAGGGAAATTGGTGCATGCGCACAGACTCGCCGAGTCGCCATAGTGCACTCGTCGAGTCCGGTCAAAGTTGACCGTTGACCGTTGACCAACGTTGACCAAGAGTGATTTGTTATAGTGTGGTCAACCCTAGTTGGGAAAGTGTTAATTAGAGATGTATTGTGCTATAGGGGGACTTCAGCTCGGCGGATCGAGTGTTTAGTGATTTCAGGGTTACGAGTTACCGAGACACGCGAGGTGAGTCTTCTCACTATACTTTACCTTGAGTAGGTAACCAGAGCTATGTGATAGAGTATTTGTGTGCTATATATATGTTATGTGTTGTACTGCATGATTTCTATGTGATTTATGTGGTGCATGATTATCAGAGTTGGAACCTGAGGGTTCACAGAGTTTGGGTGCACGGACCCACAGAGTTATAGCCTAGAGTGGCTAATATGTGCTATATGTGGTATTTTGGGAAACTCACTAAGCCTTGTGCTTACAGTGTTGATGTTATTTGTTTCAGGTACTAGTGACGACCGCGGGAAGGCGCCGGCTTGATCCGTACACACACGTTTGGAGCTTGACATTTTGATCTTGGGATTTTGTACTGTTTGTTGAACAAGTAAAATGGTTGTTTTTATGAATATTAATGGAATTATGTTTTATAAAAATTGAAAAAAATTGGCTTAAAATTTCCGGTGTTTCAAATTGGTATCAGAGCCTTGGTTTGAGGGATTCGGGTACACCTTCGGGGGTATTTGAACTCAAACTGAGGAAATAAAGAGATATTTTCAAAATAACAACCAAAATTTTCTAAGAGTAAAGGGTTTTCCAGGAAGAAACGTGTGTACGATCAGTCAGCGCCCGAACGGTGGATTCCCAAAATATCTTTTGTTATGAAATAATTATTACTGTGATGTGTTTGCATGCTAGAGCAGGCTAGGTATTGCTGATAGGACTAGAGTGGCCTGTTTTGTGATGCCTTAGCTTAGGGAATGGTGAGCTGCTATGAGATGCTAAGAGTAATTAGGTAGCAGCTAGGGCTTTGTGTGAGATTTGTTCCAGAGTGATTTAAGTATAATAGAGTACTTGGGGACTGGGATCCGAAGAGGACGATTTGGGGTGTGTACCGAGACTTGGGCCCGTACTACTAAAAGCACCGGTGCGGTACGCAGTTCAAATAAGAATCGGGGGATGCCAAGAATCAAGGAGGGGTGGATTGTTGAATGTAAGGGTGTTCGAGTAAATTCTAATTATCGCATGTTGTATTTCAGAGGTTGATCATGGTGAGGACACGACACATGCCGGAGGACGCCGGATCTAGTGATGAGGACATTCGACAGATCATTCATGAGGAGGTGGTTGCGGTCATCAGAGCTGAGATACCAGAGATGTTCGGGTCCATTAAGACCGCTTTGATTGAGACGTTTGACGAGCGCTATGCCGCTCTTTCTGAGGCTGCGGTTGCAGCAGCTACCGCAGCGATTGCTGCGGCAAGACCCCAGGGAGGTGATGCGATGTTGTTTAGGGAGTTCAGCAACACCAAGCCACCAGAGTTTGATGGTACACAGGACCCGGTGGCAGCTATGAGGTGGATATCTGATATGGAGGGATGCTTCTTCACTTGCTCGTCCCCTGAGCATTTGAAGGTTCGGTTCGCGCTGAACCAGCTTCGCTTGGGAGCGAAGGACTGGTGGAAGTTTGTGACTGCGCATTTTACACCGACTGAGCTTTTGGCAGTGACCTGGGAGAGGTTCACTTCCATGTTCCGAGATGAGTATGTTCCTCAGGTGGAGAGGGAACGTCTGGCACAGGAGTTTCTGGCCCTCAAGCAGGGTACCGAGTCAGTTACAGCGATTACGAGGATGTTTCAGGAGAGGGCGATGTTTTGCCCTGAGCACGTGCCCACCGAGCAGGCACGTATGAGCCGCTACCTGAGCATTTTGAGACGGGATATTCGGGAGTTCGCTGCGAACTCCTCGTACCGGACATTTGCCGAGCTTCAGGCAAATGCTCGGAAGAGAGAGATTGAGCTTGAAACTCAGGCCAGGGAGGAGGCGGAGTCTATGGGGAGGGATCGGCGGCCGGCACAGTCCCAGCCGGCAGCCAAGCGGGCCAAGCCCGCTGATCCCAGACCCGGGAGCCAGAAGGGCCGCACTTGTGGGAAGTGCGGCAAGGGTCACGATGGCGCCTGTCGGGCAGGGTCTTGCTACAAATGTGGCAAGGAGGGGCATATGGCTAAGGACTGCCCCAAGGGATTTGCAGTGTGCTTCCACTGCAACCAGACTGGACACCGGAAGGCGGAGTGTCCGCTGCTGCGCGGGGCATCTCAGGGGTCTGCTCCCGCCGCCATCAGAGCTGCTGCTGCAGAGAGCCGGCCCGTGAAGGCCGAGGCACCGAGGGCTCGGGGGAGAGCCTTCCAGCTGACTGCGGAAGAGGTCCGCGCGGCACCCGACGTTGTGGCTGGTATGTTTCCTTTTCATTATTTATTTATGGTGTTGAGATATTATGCTTATATTATGATATGCATAGGTACCTTCCTTGTGAATTCTGTACCTGCTTTAGTGTTATTTGACTCGGGTGCGAGTCGATCTTTTGTGTCTTTGGCATTTAGTCAGAGTATCAGTGTTAGTCGTGGGGCATTGAGTCGGCCCCTGCGGGTTTCCATAGCCGCCGACAGAGTGATTTGTGCTACTGAGGTCTTCCGGGGATGTGTATTGGAGATATTCGGGGTTGAGTTTCCGATCGACCTGATTCCGATTGCGATGGGTGATGTTTGTGTTATAGTGGGCATGGATTGGTTGAGCCGATTCGGTGCGGTTATCGATTGCGAGCGACAGCTGGTGACTATACGAGATCCTAGTGGGGGAGTTCTTTCAGTATACGGCGAGGGTACACGTTCTGGATCAGCCTTTTGTTCGGCTGCTAGGGCGAGGCAGTGTTTACAGCAGGGCTGTAAGGGTTATGTAGCGTATGTGATGGATACGCGAGTGATCTCTGAGAGACCGAGCTCTCTGGAGGAAGTTCCGGTGGTGCAGGAGTTTCCAGATGTATTTCCCGAAGAGTTACCAGGTGTGCCTCCCGTGAGGCAAGTGGAGTTTGGCATCGATTTGGTTCCGGGAGCCGCGCCTATTGCTAAGGTGCTGTATCGCCTTGCGCCTCCAGAGATGCATGAGTTATCCTCGCAACTTCAGGAGTTGCTGGGTAAAGGGTTTATTCGGCCGAGTAGCTCGCCGTGGGGAGCACCCATCCTGTTTGTGAAGAAGAAGGATGGCTCGCATCGCATGTGTATTGATTACCGGGAATTGAATAAGCTGACGGTCAAGAACCGTTACCCGCTACCGAGGATCGACGATTTATTCGATCAGCTACAGGGAGCATCTTGGTTTTCCAAGATCGATTTGAGGTCGGGCTATCATCAGGTGAGAGTGCGGGACGAGGACGTCCAGAAGACAGCATTCAGGACGCGTTATGGGCATTATGAGTTTGTGGTGATGCCTTTTGGGTTCACCAATGCCCCGGCTGTGTTCATGGACCTCATGAACAGGGTATGTCGGCCGATGTTGGATCGGTCGGTGATTGTTTTCATTGATGACATTCTGGTATATTCGAGATCCAGAGAGCAGCACGAGGAGTATTTGAGGGAGGTGCTTGGGGTTTTGAGAGCGGAGAAACTTTACGCAAAGTTTTCCAAGTGTGATTTCTGGTTGCGGGAGGTCCAGTTCCTGGGACATCTCGTTAACCAGAAGGGGATATTGGTCGATCCGGCCAAGGTTGACGCAGTGATGAGGTGGGAGGTGCCGAGGTCACCTTCTGAGATCCGGAGTTTCCTCGGGTTGGCAGGGTATTATCGGAGATTTATTAAGGATTTCTCCAAGATTGCGGTTCCACTCACCAGATTGACCTGGAAGGGTGTGACATTTGCATGGGGTCCCGAGCAGCAGACCTCCTTTGAGACGCTTCGCCAGAGGTTGTGTGAAGCTCCAGTATTAGCCCTTCCGGAAGGTATGGAAGGTTTTGTGGTATTCTGTGATGCATCGATCCTAGGATTGGGAGCGGTATTGATGCAGAAGGGTCATGTGATAGCTTATGCATCGAGGCAGTTGAAGCCTCACGAGACGAGGTACCCCACACATGATTTGGAGTTGGGGGCAGTGGTGTTCGCCCTCAAGATTTGGCGGCACTACTTGTATGGGGTTCGTTGTACGATTTACACGGACCATAAGAGTTTGAAGTACTTGATGGATCAGCCTAACCTAAATATGCGGCAGAGGAGATGGTTAGACGTGGTCAAGGATTATGATTGTGAGATCTTGTACCACCCGGGCAAGGCTAATGTGGTAGCCGACGCATTGAGTCGCAGGGCGGAGAGTACTCCCCTGCGAGATGTATGTTTGAGATTGACCGTGATAGCTCCAGTTCTGGACGCCATTCGTGGGGCTCAGGCCGAGGCCGTGCGTCCGGAGATGCAGAAGAGAGAGCGGGTTGCTGGGATGGTTTCTGAGTTTGTATCGGATAGTCGAGGCCTTATGACTTATCAGGGCAGGATCTGGGTACCGTTTGTGGGCGGTACACGTGCTACATTGATGGAGGAGGCTCATAGATCGAAATTTCGATCCACCCCGGGGCCACGAAGATGTATTTGGACCTAAGGAAGGAGTATTGGTGGCCCTGTATGAAGAGGGATGTAGCATGGTTTGTCGAGAGGTGTTTGACCTGTCGAAGGGTAAAGGCCGAACACCAGAGACCGCATGGCAAGTTTCAGCCATTGGAGGTTCCCGAGTGGAAGTGGGAACAGATCACTATGGACTTTATCACCAAATTGCCGAGGACTGCCAGAGGAGTTGATGCAATTTGGGTGATCGTGGATAGGTTGACAAAGAGCGCTCACTTTCTTGCCATCAGTGAGAGTTCTTCAGCAGAGAAGTTGGCGGAGATTTACGTGAGGGAGGTTGTATCTCGGCATGGGGTGCCGATCTTGATTGTTTCAGACCGCGATGTGCGGTTCACTTCCCGTTTTTGGAAGAAATTTCATGAGGAGTTGGGTACTAAGCTGCATTTTAGTACCGCATACCACCCCCAGACCGACGGTCAGAGTGAACGGACGATACAGACACTCGAGGACATGCTTCGAGCTTGTGTACTGGACTTTGGGGGTAGTTGGGACACGCATTTGCCTTTGGCAGAGTTTTCCTACAATAACAGCTATCATTCGAGCATTGGTATGCCACCTTTTGAGCTGTTGTATGGTAGGAGGTGTCGGACTCCCATATGTTGGGGAGAGGTTGGGCAAAGGGTAATGGGCAGTACAGAGATCGTGAATCAGACGACATAGCAGATACAGCTGGTCAGGCAGAGGTTATTGACCGCTCAGAGCCGACAGAAGAGTTACGCGGATAGACGCCGGTCCGAGCTGGAATTTCAGGTCGGCGACTTTGTTCTCCTGAAGGTCTCTCCTTGGAAAGGAGTGATTCGGTTCAGGAAGAGGGGCAAATTAGGGCCCCGGTTTATAGGCCCGCTTCGTGTGATTGCCAGGGTAAGCCGGGTAGCCTATCGGCTGGAGTTGCCAGCAGAGTTGGGGCAGATTCACAACACTTTTCACGTATCGCAGTTGAGGAAATGTATAGCCGATGAGTCGGCAATGGTTCCACTGGAGGATATTCAGGTTGATGCGAGCCTGAATTACGCGGAGAGACCCGTGGCTATTAGGGATCGAAAGATCAAGATTTTGAGGAACAAGGAGGTGCCTCTGGTATTGGTTCAGTGGCAACATCAGAAGGGATCAGAGATGACCTGGGAGCCGGAGGGTATGATGCGGGAGCAGCATCCGGAGCTGTTTTAGAGCAGGACTTCGAGGGCGAAGTCCAGTTCTAGTGGGGGAGAGTTGTAACATCCGGATTTTTACCAGGTATCTTGTAAGTTTGAATTTTATTTTGTGAGAGAGAGACTCGGCGAGTTGAAGCTCAGACTCGCCGAGTAGGGACGCGGGATTTATCGAGGGTGCGCACTTGGACTCGGCGAGTCCAGGGTATGGACTCGGCGAGTCTGCGCTGTGTTATGAAACCCTAAATCTCCGGGTTTGAGGCCTATTTAAGGGGCCTTATGGTCGTCATTTGTGCTCACCCAAACCCCAGAGAGTGTCCCTAGAGTTCTTGAGCGTTTTGTGAAGGAAAGAGAGCCAATCTTGATCTTGTGTGTGTTGTTTAGCAAGAAGAAGGAGGCCCTAAGCAAGAGGAAGCAAAGGAGGTTGCTATTTTGTGGATTTGGAGCTTGGATCATCAACCTAGAGGTATTATTTCGGACCATTTTCTGTTTGGTGAAGTTTGATGCAATTTAGGGCTTAATGTGGTCATTTGTGGGGTGATTTGGTGCCCTTTGGTTCCCTCTTTGAGTTGAGACCATGGATCTGGATCCATAGAGGTCCAGAGGGCCTCACTCATCAAGCTTTATGGATGGAAATGGAGTCCTTGGCCTTGTGTTGAAGTATTTGAGTCAAAAACATCATTTGTGATCATGTAGAGGTTATTTATGCTTCAAGATTGTGACTTTACGTGCTAAATAAGCATGGAGGGACTGGATCTATGGATTAGTGGACTGGATCTGACCTTTAGAGCAAGATTGAGTCAGTGCATGGCACGGACTCGCCGAGTCCGAAGAACAGACTCGGCGAGTAGCATGAATGTTGCGCGACCACTCAGCGAGTGGCCTCGCCGAGTTGGGAAGGGTGAACTCAGTGGGTCAAGGGAGAGTCAGGATGGACAGGTGGACCGAGTCAAACTGGACTCGCCGAGTTATTCTTGAGACTCGGCGAGTTGAGTCGTGGTGGCCCTACAACTCGTGCCAGGTGGAGCTCGTCGAGTTGGGGGAAATGCTAGACGTGTCAAGGGAGGGTTCCAGGGAAATTGGTGCATGCGCACAGACTCGCCGAGTCGCCATAGTGCACTCGCCGTGTCCGGTCAAAGTTGACCGTTGACCGTTGACCAGCGTTGACCAAGAGTGATTTGTTATAGTGTGGTCAACCCTAGTTGGGAAAGTGTTAATTAGAGATGTATTGTGCTATAGGGGGACTTCAGCTCGGCGGATCGAGTGTTTAGTGATTTCAGGATTACGAGTTACCGAGACACGCGAGGTGAGTCTTCTCACTATACTTTACCTTGAGTAGGTAACCAGAGCTATGTGATAGAGTATTTGTGTGCTATATATATGTTATGTGTTGTACTGCATGATTTCTATGTGATTTATGTGGTGCATGATTATCAGAGTTGGAACCTGAGGGTTCACAGAGTTTGGGTGCACGGACCCACAGAGTTATAGCCTAGAGTGGCTAATATGTGCTATATGTGGTATTTTGGGAAACTCACTAAGCCTTGTGCTTACAGTGTTGATGTTATTTGTTTCAGGTACCAGTGACGACCGCGGGAAGGCGCCGGCTTGATCCGTACACACACGTTTGGAGCTTGACATTTTGATCTTGGGATTTTGTACTGTTTGTTGAACAAGTAAAATGGTTGTTTTTATGAATATTAATGGAATTATGTTTTATAAAAATTGAAAAAAATTGGCTTAAAATTTCCGGTGTTTCATATGGCCTCATATTCCCAGTACAGGAAAAACTACCATTCATCCCTTCATAATCAAGGTCTAATTAATCCTTTTATTACTACCTCTTTTTTAAAACAAGGGTTCTTGATCTTCAAAGTATCAATGATCCTATTATTTATAATCTAGTTATACTAATCCATTTCTCATAAAGGATGTAATCAACCCATCTAGGTCTACGTGATACGTATAGTATCATCAAGAATGATCTATTATAAATCATGTCATTGTGAAACTATTCCATACTTGCTAACTTTTATAATTCTTATCATTACAACGTTATCATCATAACTAACATCCAATAAGTCATTTCCATTCATCTCTATAATTTTCTATCTAATAGGTGTGACTTATAATCCTTTCTACATCTACTTATCGGATTCTTTCTAGTAACTAGTTTTAACAATCACACACATATTAGTCAATTCTCATTGATTCTTCATTTAATTACTTATTTCTAGAGAGGATACCACCTCAATTGTCTATTTTCCTCACATTATAAGGTTACTCACTCTATATCGCTTATAGTTCTCTCAAACATACTATACGGTAATAGTATCTCGCATCTATGTTGATCGGGTTAGTTATCATACATATGTTGGTTATAGATCCACTATGCTCCTATTATGCTACTCTGATACTATAGGGATTAAACTTACATGTTATGGTCTGCTTACTAACTCCCTTAGTAAAGTAGTCAAACAGAAGTACTTTACTTTTTAATTATAACTTGTACTTATACCTTTGGTCCTTTAGTGGACATATAACGCTGACATATACTAAGCATCATCTATATATTAGCATGGTGCTATGATGTATGCATGCCTCATTACAAAAATATCATATCATGTTATTTGTGTCGTAATTCTCTTTTGAACTTGATCTTCTGTTGACTTCATGATTTTGTCAAGTCATAATACTCATGATTATGACCATCCAGTAACATAGGGTTTATAACCCTCATTAACCAACTAAGAATTCCTCCGGGGAAATCATTTGTCAAACTAAGGCTCTGAGTCCAGAACGACACTATATCACAGACTCTACTAAACAAGTCAGGTCTTAACGACGTTACATAATCATGCTTACGTAAGTACGAGACGAGAGAATGCTTTACCTCACTTTGTAATCAACTTCTCGTGTATCATAGTTAACATGTACTCCCATATACTACACACCAGTGCTTATTGCTTAGACTTCTCGTCAGGGAAAACATACAATGAAAGACGATAAACATATATTTATTAAAACTTGTAATTTTGTAAAATAAATAAAAATAATATCAGATATATTAACAATCTTATTCAAAGAATATTCATTTTGTAATGTTTTTAAAATAGGATGTATTAGTCATCTTTAAAAGAACATTTGGCTTTGTAGAATACAAGGTTTTACAATACCAAATAGTTTTATAAATTAAACCGATGTTCGTAAGCAAACTTTTTAACCACAAAAATGTCTAAACAATAACTAGACATGTGCCCGTGCAAAGCGACAATGATAATAGCTTTTTTGACGAATAGTTTCTTACGGGAAAATAATTATTAAATTTTATTATTAGTTATTATGTAATAAGAAATTACAACTTTTATATAAATTATTTATATTTATATTGTTTGTCTATACTATTAATGTAAATTAATTAATACTGGTGTTTAGTTTAAGAAATAAATTAAATTATACACATGAATTTAATATTTTATAATCTTTATCATACTTCAAATTGAATTTTTTGATTACTTTCCTTAACTCAAATATTCAAACTTTTGATAATTATTAATCAATTATTTTTTCATAATTGACTAGTTATAACCTGTGAGAACCACGATTATAAAACTAATTAAACTTTAACAGCAAAAACTCAAAATTATTCATCACTTATTTTAAATAATTATTAATTAAGAGATTTTTTTAGTTATATAAAATTATAATTATTGATTTAAATAAATATATAAAATTATATCATTTTTTAATTTCTATTAATTTTATTTTAATTTTTATTCTAATGTTATTAATTGAATATAATTAGAGTGGAAATTTTGAATTTTGAAATTTAAAATGTAGAATCAATAGGTTGACAGGTTGAATGCATTAATTATGAGACAAAATAGAATGATACATGTAAAAATAAAAAATAAAATATGAATTAATTATAAGGCTTAATATGGTAACACATGTCAAAAAGAGAATAAAACTATTCTTTTATTAGAATAGGAATTTGTATAAAAAGCTTTGTAAAAACCTTTAAACTCTTTTGATTTTGGAGAATCAAAATTTTAAATTACTTTTATTATAAATTCAAGCAATTTTGTTAAATACAAGAAAAGGGTTTAAAATTAATTTTTTATAATAACATGGATTTCTAACATCTTAGAAAATGTACAATTTACTAAAACATAATTTTGCAAAACTATTCACATAAAAACTTCAACAATATTTATTCAAGTATTAAATTCTTGATTTTCGATAAGACAAGATTTTCTAGAATAAAACAACAATATTTTTGGAACTAGAAGATCACAGCCAATGCAATAACTTTCTAAAAAACATTTTTTGAGCAAAGGCAAAACTTAGATGAATTTGTGCCGTCTTATTGACAATTCGTTCAAGTAGCATATGATGGTGATTTCTTTTCTAAATGATAATTACATTGAAAATTTAATCTTAACAATGAATTGCTACACAAATATGTAATTCGAGTTTGGGTCTTCACCAAGGGAATTTGACTTATTAAGGTAACTAAGTATTTCGTATGTTCACATATAGGTAATATATATATATATATATATATATATATATATATATATATATATATATATATATATATATATATATATACACACACACACTCATTTACCTAACTAACTTTTTTCAGCGGTTCACACATAACCAACATTACCTACTATTACATGTTTTATCCGGTAACATTCATTTAGCTCGGTTAAAAACATCACGTGGAATCTTACGTGGCCATTACACCCCTTTCTCATTTAATTAGGGTTTGTCATTGTCAGCTTGGGACAAGCTCCAAAAACACACACACCGATTACCTTCTTCTGTGAGAAATCAATTGATACAACAAATCGACGATTAGGGTTTAGAATTGAGGGTATGAGTTAAAGTCGACTGCTAGCATGACATCTTCATCTACAGGTATGTATGGCTCTGTAGATTTTCATTACAATGGAATGTTTTCGCCAAACTCATTGGTGTACTTAGACCCCGTAAAAAAAAGTGTATGTGATGTGGATTTTGGGGGATTTACATATAAAGAGTTTCTTTTGTGGGTTACAAAATTAACCAAAGGAGCCTGTGATAATGTCTACTAATGTATTAGAAAGAAAAGTTTGTGTGAGGGTATTAGAAGAATTGACAGTGATTCTGATTATTGGGAGTTTGTTGAAACTGATTATAGTCTTACGAGTTATATTCCTGAGAGTGAGTTATATGTGTACATTAACCACCAAAATGAACCAATTCTTGATTAGGTTGATAACGATTTGTTAGCAGATGGTAAAGGGTATGAGTCAGATGAGTTGGATGAAGAGGATGATAAGGATTCTGAACTTTCAGAAACAATGGAATATAAACATGAACATGACGAAGAGGTCCATACTTTTGATAAAACTGTTGGAGACCCATTCTTGGATAAACTTTCATGGCATATAAGTGATGATGATGAAGAGGAGGCAAAGAATGGAAAATATAAGGATGTTGTGTTCCCTGTCCATAATGAGAATCAAGAATAAGAGCAAATGGTGCCAGTTTTGGGTATGAAGTTTTCTAACCCATTAGAATTGAAGTTGTGTATCACTAACTCTGCAGTCAAAAATGGATATGATTTATGGTATAACAAGAGTAATCATTAAAGGTTATTGGTAAAATGTTGTAAAGGTAAGACAAATAAGCAGGATAAAGGTTGTCCCTTTAGGTTGTAGGTAACCTGGATAACTAGTGAAAAATCATTCTAGATTAAATCTCTAAATCATAGGCATAATTGTGCAAGTGTCTTCAAATTTGGGACCATTGTTACTTATAAATGGATAGGAAATCATTTCACGAATAAGATACTTCAGAAACCAAAGATGAGTATAAGGAAGTTGAAAGCTAAAGTCAACAAGAAAATTGATTTGATTGCAAGTGTTGGAAATCATTTCATGAATATAAGGAAGTTGAAAGCTAAAGTCAGCAAGTATAAGGAAATCATTTCATGAATCAGATACTTCATCCTGCATATGTTGATTTCATTCTCCAAGGTACGAATTTTCAAGGTAAGATTGCAGCTTTCTTCTGGTTTCATCCAATAATGCCTTCTTCCATCTTTCCTCCCTTCATCATCATCCAACCATTGTCAAAATTTACAGCTTGTACTTTTTCCATTCTTCAAAAAATTTATAAAAACATGCTAAATTGAAGGAAGGAGAAGAACAAATAAAAAAATGATTTACCAGTGAGTTTTGACAAACTCTGAATTTCCTTCCAGGATTATCTGGGGTTCTTGATGTCTTCACACGAGATGGCAAGTCACAATCACATGGATGATCCGATTGCAATTCATCTTGTTGTTTGGAAGAAAAAGATGAGGAAGAAGATGTCATCGATCGATCTGGGGTTTTAATTAATAAGCAGTCATATCTCACCCTTCTTATAATGTAAACACTTCTCAATGCCACGTAGGTGATGAGTATTGCAACGTGGAAGCTACGTAGATGCCACATCACCCAAAAAAGATGTTTGCTGGTAATGTTGTTATTTATGAACGACTGAAACAAGTTAGTTGGGTAATTGAGTACAAAAAAGTACCCATGTGTGAACATACGAAATACTTAGTTACCTTAATAAGCCAAATTCCCTTTCACCAATTAAAGAAAGTGATGTAATGGGTAAATAAAACAACAAGTACATGCTAAGACATGGGATAATTCACCTCCATCTATTATATATTTTAATGAGACAATTAAATGTCTATGTCTTCTAAGAAAACCTACATTGTCTCGAACCAATGTTGAATCCAGATACCCATGGGTTGAAAATGTGATAATGTTAGTGACATATAATGGTCGGGTAATCCCATCCAAGATCAACACATTAAACATATTGGATATAAGCATGTGATGGTGTTAGTGACATATAAATCTTGGGTAATCATGTCCTACATTAACACATTAAACATATTGGATATAACCCTTATATGCGAGAATGTTGCTCGTGGTCAAGTTCACATTCATCATGTCTAATTCCATTACCAATTTGTAGATATTCTCATTAAAGGACTTCTGTTTATACTTGTTGATTGTTTTCTTGAAAATCTCGATGTGTTAGAATATGTAAAATATTGTTTGGATATTCCATTTAGAATGTCAATCCATTTCCAAGTATATCTAAGATAGGTAGTCCACATTATAACATAATTGTAGATAATCTCCACGATTTTAGTCAACTCTATTGTCGTATCTATCCTAATAAATTAATTATCTTAATAAATAAAGATTGTTTTTGCTAAATGTTAACTTCTTATTAAATTTGATAGATGTTATTGTCTAAGAATTTTAGAATTATTTTTTTTTCTATTTGTTATTGTTGTGGTTTTGGTTTTTTATTCAAATGTCAACTACTATATGTCACCTTAGATTACTTAATTTTATTAATATATTAAATAGTGTATATAAATATAGACAGTAACCTTCCATTTTGTTAATTCTTATATTTTAGATTTGAAACAAAAAGGAAAAAAAATATTATTTAAAATACATATTTAACCTATAATAAAAGAAAATATTATCGATTTTGAAATCAAAACTCATAAATAAACAATGAGTTAAAAATCTCTAATTGAAAATTTACCTTTTTATTATTGAAGTTGGAATAGAACTTGCAATTGACAATCATGAAAACAAACATCCTTAATCCTTAATGATACTTTGTAAACAAAATATTTTAACTATTTTATTTTTTATGATACTTTTATAAAACTATATATATATATATATATATATATATATATATATATATATATATATATATATATATATATATATATATATATATATATATAAACGTTACTCATTTCTCTATGGGTCATATTGACAAAGGCTAACATGTGTGTATCAACATGTGATTTATTAAAATTTTGGTTTACATATACATCTATAAATTTGAATTATGGCTCTATTTTTCATTTTTTGTTTTTTAATATCTATATTATTATTTTCTATAATAATTAAATTTTTAATTATTCAATTAATTTAATATCAACAAAGCATAATATGTTATTTTCTAAAAAAAATTTATTTATAAATTTTGATTATATTTATTGATATTTTGTTTGAGTCAATATAAAATAAGCATAAGAATGTCGTTTTATTTTAAAAACTAAAGAATGGCTACTATAAATATGTGAAAATAGAATTTGTTAATGTACAACGTGTTTATTGAGTTTTTCCTCAATATCTAAGTTGTTGCAGAAATTTTTGAAAATTTTTGGTATATATGTTGAACTTTAAAGGCTTTTAGCTATGTTTTTTTTTCTGGTGTGTTGGTGTTGGTGAATTCTAAAAAATTCACATGTCTTGGTAATTGCTTTGTTGTCAAATTTTTTTTAATGTCTAAATATTTTTTTGGAGCTAGGTTGTTGTATTTTTAGGCGTTAGTATTTCGATTGAATTCATCATAACTTGCTTTAAGAGTTGTTGTGAGTTCCTTGAGTTTTAGTTGTACAAATTTTGTAGCTTTTGTTCCATTGTGTTTAAGGATATAAATATCATATTATAATCAAGCAATAACTTTTGAATATGAATTACTTTGTCCACCGTATGTATTGACTTACTTAATTATTCATTATTCAATTTGTATTTATTTCAAAATTTTACTTTAAAAATTATTTAATTTTTACATTTCGATAATTATGTTTTTTAATCAACTATGTACAACTAGAGGAATTTCATGCGTCATTGGCGCTGTATTGTTTGTTTTGTTCGGTTATTTGAGAGTGTTGTACATAATCAACCATATTATAATATTGATGAGATGATACTACATGAAAGAAACGGAGGTTGCAAAAGATGATTACGTAACGAAAGAGAAAGGAGAAGAAACGCAGAATAAATATGATTGGGCAACATAACAGTTAGTCAGCAAAATTGAAGATAAGAAGAAAAGAGCCGAGATGCATAGAGAAAAGAAGCAGAATGAAAAATCGGTGTCCTAAAAACAAAGAGGGAAAAGTCCAGTATCTGATTAAGAGAGAGAATAAAGTATCCTGCAGCCCAATTTTTTAAGTTTTTATGTATATATAAATACACCAGTTTACATCTAATAGTTATATATAAATGGATTGAAAAGTCAATGGAAAAGATACCTAGGATTTCCTTTATATGATTATATGTAAAAGTTACAAGTTAAAAAGTAATTCTACTAACAATAAATCCCAAACACACCGTGAACTTGTGGCAAACCTAGAATGTTAGATTCGGGTACAATAGTTGCATAAATACTTTTATGATCTTTTAACAACTCTGTTAACCTCCAAAGGTGGAGGGGGCAACTTGACACATTTGCTCTTTCGCTAGATATGAAACTCAAGTAGTGGATTCCGGATTCGCCTATGTTATGATCAATGTTTATATACGAATTTTTAACGTGTACTAGTAATTTATATATCTAAAAAATCAAGAAAGAATATAATAAACCGTAGTGAGAAATAAAAGAAAGAGAAAAGACAAAATCTTATGTCATCGTTTACTTTTCGAAATTATTATTTAAGAATAATAACTTTTGATTATTAGTTTTCATGTCCTAATACTTTGATAATTTAGATATTGTGACCAGTGAGTGATGAGACATAACTGGCAGAATTGTCCCATTACTAGGATCAGTTTGTAAAGTCATTTGCCCCCATTATGTAGGACACAACTTCTCTCCCCCCCCCCCCCCCCCCCCCCCAAAAAAAAAAAAAAAAAAAAAAAAAAAACGTAACTGTTTTACGAAATTAATAGAAACTAAACAAAACGAGGCATATTTGCAAATGCTTCAGTTATGTCAATTATAAATCATAAAGCCGGAAGATGTGGTGTGGGAAGATGTTGACCGGAAGATGTTGATTATCCATTATGTCTATCACTAACCATTATAGTTCCGAATACCACATCATTACCATACTTTCTACCACTAATACAGGATACCTACTAGTAAACATAAAACTCTACCTTATTTTTTTAATTAAATTTAATTTAAAAATACATTAAAATCATATTCTTTTAAATACTACTTTTTCATTAAATTAAAATACCAAACTACATTAAAAACAAAAACACAATAAAACATATCTTTTTTAAACAAACATTATATTAGTTTAGAACATTTGACATAATATCAGAAAAACATAAAAATATAACCACAAACAATTTAAACTAGTTTTTAAATCTTATTATTTTTAATGAGTTAGTTTTGGACACTTCCTTAATTTTAACCAAGTTTTGACATGTTTAAACGATTTGTGTTTCGTGTCTTCATATTGGTGCATGGAAACAACAAACAGTTCGCCATCATATACGTTGTTTACAACAAAGTTATGAATTCCATCGAACTCAAGGCATTTAACCCTCATATCTCGAAACTTCGAACATATTTGATCAAGAGTACGACTTCGGCAACCCATTAAAGCATAAAAAATGTTTCCAACTTTTACCCAAAAATTATGAGGGATTATAGCGTCTCGATCTTCTGAAACCGCCATTCATGCTAGTGAAAAGTTTTCTTCTTCATTTTCTGATCAATTCATCCTTTTAGGATTGAATTATCAAGCAAAACAAGTGTTTGATTGTGAATAAAATGATAGAGAAATTGTGTGAGTAAAATGAAAGAAAAATTATGCTATTTTATAGAAGATGTTTAATGGTGTTTAAAACGTAAAAGTTTAATATATATATATATATATATATATATATATATATATATATATATATATATATATATATATATATATATATATATATATATATATATGAACTTTACATGAGCGTTACTCACAATCAACTTTCATTGGGTGTTTACCATTGTGATGGCAACCACGAATTAGCACGAAACAAACTAACCACGATCGGTCGGGATGGTGTACACCGTCGTTGTTCGTTGCCATGTATACCACAAAGACTCTCGTGCAATGTATATCACTCGGCCTTAGGTGAAAGGTAGGAGGGTTGCAGTACCCTTCACCGCTCTCTCTTCAACTGTGATTCGTTGCTGGCAAAATATGTATATATATATATATATATATATATATATATATATATATATATATATATATATATATATATATACATATTAAAAAAGGGATAATGACTTAAATGTGTAATATATTTTTTGATTTGTATACATTTGGTCATTGTGTTTTTTTTTCTCACATTTACATCTTCAACTTGTTTAACTGTACGTATTTAGGCTTTATGACCGACAACTTCATGTAAACTAGAAAAAATGACTAAAAATGATAGTATATTTTTCTCATTTTATACGAATTTAGTCCTTAATATTTTTTTGAACATTTAGTCATTAATATTTTTTTTTGTTGCAAAATAGGTACTTATTGTTTTTGTACACATTCAATACTTATGATTGGTTTTTTAAGGTTTTTTTCATTATATATTATGCGAGACAATTATTAATAAGGTGTTTGGGGTTGTTCATGCTTATGGCCACCGCGACATCGACTGCTTATTTGTTTAGTTATTGTGGTTTGGCTTTGGTCTTGTGTTCTGGACACCGTAACTTCTTCAAACGATAATGGATTTTAATGATCTTTATATCCACACGTTTGTATTTAAATATATTGCAATTTTTACTTTGATTATTCCCATTAAAAAAATGTTTTAATTACGATTTTATAAAAAAACGTTAATATATACATTTATAAAGAACGCATGGATAAAAAAATTGTAAGTAAAAATGTATTACTTTTTAACGGAAGTAATAGAAATAAATGTTGTAGTAGACTCAAGTACGAACGCGTTGATATAAATATCGTTAAAATCTATGATTGTTTAAAGAAGTTTTGAAGTTCAGAACACAAGTCCTAAGCTAAACCACAAGAATAAAGCAACCAAGCAGCCGAGGCAACGATGACCATAAGCATGAACATCCAAAATAAGTTATTAATGATTGTCCTACATAGGATGCTATGAGAAAAACTTTAAAAACATTGGTTATAAATATTGAGTGTGTAAAAAATAATAAAAAATTATTTTGCAACAAAAAATATTAATGACTAAATGTATAAAAAAAACTTATTAATGACCAAATATGTACAAAATAATAATATATTACTCTTTTAAGTCATTTTTTCCGGCTTACCTAAAGTAGTCGGTCATAAGAACTAAATGTGTACAATTAAACAAGTTGATGGAGTAATGTAGACGAAAAAAAAAACTTAGTAACTAAATATGTACAAATCAAAAAATATATTACAATTTAAAGTTATTATCCTATTAAAAAGTTATAAAAAATATATTAAAATTTAGGCATAATGACGTAGAAGACCATTGAAGTTTTAAATTTGTTCAAAAAACATCATTCAAGTATTACATATTCAAAAAAACCATCAAACTAAAACATATGTTCAAAAAACACCAACAAAATACATATTCTGTTCAAAAACACAATCTTTATGATTTGGGGTAACTTACATGTTAAGCCCCTAATTTTTTTCTTAACCCGGACAGTTGCTAGCGTTTATATTTATTTTTTCTTCAAACCATGATCGAGTTAAAAGACTAATATCCCCTTACTGGTTTCATTTAACATTTATTTTTATTACTTTTTTTTTCCAGATTAAAGTGTTTTTATTTGGAACATCTTTAGTTAATATACTTCATAGTTAATGGACATTGTTTTAATTATCATCATACAACGAATGAGAAGGCAAAACCACGCATTGAAAGAATTACTCACTAAAGGGGATTATATATGGGTTAAATTCTCAAGCCTCATTGGAGCAAACCATACTTTTCTTTTTCTGCCCGTCGGGTGTTCGATAAAATGTCTAAAAGGTCTTTTTTCAAGTATTACAACCATATTAGGACCCAAAAAGATGTAGAGACTCTTACGAGGTGGTTTTTCATTATGCACTCCAACCTTTTGTTGGAGTGTTACTCTTTTCTTTGGATTTTTTATTCTCTTTCCGAGCCTCCCCTTAAGGCTTTAGTAAGATTTGTTTATGTGTTTATGGTGTCTTCTCATTTATATGCGAGCAAAACTTGGCCGTGTCCTTTTCGAGGTTTTCATTGTTGCCCGAACGATGAAGTGGGTGGTAAGGGGATATCTCGTATGATTTCTCATATCAAGAGTTTGCACCTTTCTATGGATGAGCGTAGAGTTGTGTTGCGAGATGCTATTTCTTTAGACCTTGGATTGTTTATGTCAGTGGCAACAACATTGAAGGAGTTTGGTTAATGGATATGTGGGGATTGTATGAGTATCCATGCCCTAAGCCGCTCGTGTCGGTACACATGTGGTCTTGTTAAATTTAATGGTGATGTTGATGACATGAGCGAACATATTGTTGGTATTTAAAAGCCACAACCCAATGAATCGGATGCCAACCTCAATGAGGGGGTGGTGTTGGATGCTCAGCTCCTTGATCTTGTGTTTAAGCTACCTATCACCACTGTCAAAAGCATCCCTCATAACTGTCATATGGATTTCTCTCAGGCTTTAAAAGCAGCCCTTTCTATGGTTGCTTCCCATCCCGGGTCCATTGAAGCATGAGTTACATTGTTAATTCTTCTTAGGTGTACTCTTCAGGTGTTCAGGCCCAAGAATAGACAAGAAAGTAGGTCTGGGAATAGGAAGTCCTTGCAACATCGTAACATCTTAAGCTCATTAGCTACTTGGGGTACAGAAGATGGTATAGCCAAGCTTGTTAAAAACTTGGTTGACAATGCAAGGATGGAGCAACAAGGAAAAAAAGAAGAGTACATTCAGGAGGATAGAACACGGGGTTATGCCAACGTTAGACAATGTCTACGTAAGGTTGCTGATGGGCATTTCACAGCAGCATAGAAAGTATTATGTTCCTCGGGGGTTGCTCCATATGGGGATGCTACCACAAAGGCATTGGAGGATAAGCACCCACACAAGCCACCACCATCCATGCCGAGTACCATATGTTCAGTACCTCCCCTGGTGGTTGATATTGATAATGTCCTTGGGGGAATTAAATCATTGCCTAAAGGAACCTCGTGTGGGAGAGATGGGTTGAGAGCTCAACACATTTTAGATTCTCTTTGTGGAAAAGGTTCAGCAATCGCCAAATACCTCCTATGTTCTATCACATGTGTAATTAATTTATGGCTAGGGGGAGATGCCCTTTTAGGTTGGCGGAATTTGTTGCCTCTGCTCCTCTTACCCCGCTTCTAAAACCTGACAAGGGAATACGACCTATTGCAGTAGGAACTATATGGAGACGTTTGGTTTCCAAGCTGGCTATGAAAGGTGTTGGTAGAGAAATGGCCAAGTATCTCAATGATTTTCAGTTCGGGGTCGGGGTGTCGGGTGGCACTGAAGTCGTATTATATAGCGCCAACCGGGTGTTGAGTGAACGCCACAATGACGGATCTCTTTCCATGATTACTGTGGATTTCTCTAATGCCTTTAACCTTGTTGACAGATCCACATTACTTCATGAGGTCAGATTGAGGTGCCCTTCTATATCCTTGTAGGTAGAATTCCTATATGGTCAAGCAGCAAGGTTATATCTAGGGGACACATATATTTGGTCTTCTATTGGAGTTCAACAAGGAGACCCCTTGGGACCACTTCTCTTTGCCCTTGTGTTGCACCTGCTCTTGCATAATATTAGAGACAATTGCAATCTTCTTCTTCATGCATGGTACCTGGATGATGGCACACTTATTGGAGATTCTGAGGAGGTGGCCAAAGCCTTAGACATCATTAAGGCTATTGGCCCACAATTGGGCCTTCAGTTGAATATCAAGAAAACCGAGCTCTTTTAGCCCTCGTGTGATGGAAGGAAGCTGCGTAAGGGGTTATTCCCGGTTGGCATCAGGAGGGCGCCATTGGGGGTGAAACTTCTCGGGGGAGCTATTAGCAGAGATGCTAGTTTCATTAGTAACTTAGCCATAAAAAGAGCTGAAGGTGCTGTGAATTTGAAGCGCCTTCTTCCATAATTGTCTGACCCGCAGAGTGAGCTTCTTCTACTTCGGTCTTGTATGGGTATTGCTAAACTTTTCTTTGGGCTGAGGACGTGCCAACCCGTTCACATGGAGGATTCGACGTTGTTCTTCGATAATGGTTTACGCAGGGCGATTGAGGACATTGTGGTTTGTGGTGGCCCCTTCTTTGGTGACTTACAGTGGCGACTTGCTTCCCTACCAATTCAGTTTGGTGGCTTGGGTTTATACTCGGCAGTAGAGGCTACCTCATATGCTTTTGTTGCCTCAAGGGCCTAATCTTGGGTATTGCAAGACCACATCTTACGGGATATATGGATTCTGATTATGCTTGTGCCTTGGATTCTCTTCGTAACAAGCTTCCGGACATTAACCTTAGCAGTTTTACTACTAAGGACACCCCCTAAATCCCATAATACACTGGCGAGTGCCCTTTTTAGTAGAATATATCCAAGATATGGAAATGAATTTCAATATGACGGCTCGACAGAAAGCAGTTTTCAAGTGTTTACGTGCACCACATGCTCAAAATTTTCTTCTAGCTATCCCTATAGATGGGCTTGGCTAACATATGTCTCTGTTGGAGTATTGTACCATCCTTAGATATCGACTCACGATTCCAATATTCCTAGTCGATGGGATATGTCTGGTATGCCGCAAGGCATGTTTAGACTCTTTCGGTGAGCATGCAGTTCATTGTAAAGAACTCGCGGAGTTCAAATACAGACATGATATGGTTAGGAATGTTTTGGTCGACATATGTAAGCATGCCGGAGTTTCCGCCAAGAAAGAGGCTCCTGTGAATTTCCTGACTGACCCGACAGAAGGAAGATCAACCCTTAGACCGACTGACGTTTTGATTTTTGGATGGGTTGGAGGGAAACACGCATGTATGGACCTTACAGGGGTATCCCCTCTCGTAATTTTGAGGGTCGGGGGTTTCACGGCGGGACAAGCTGCATTAAAAGCTGCTACTTGCAAGGTCACCAAACATGAGAAACCGTACATGAAAAATCAACACGCGTTCATATATTTTGCATTTGATACGTTTGGTTTCCTTGCGTCGAAAACGGTGGAGCTTCTTAGTAGACTACAACGGATCATGCATAGCCATGTTATTTTCCATAGATCTATAGATGTAGTCTTCAAAAGAATTGGTTTTACCATACAAAAGGGTTTAGTGGTCCAACTTGTTGCCCGTTTGTCTTCTTATTCGTTGTTTTATTACCTGTTAATTATTTATACAATTGATATATTTAGAATAAATAATAACATAAACTGTATAAATAACTAATAAATAATAAAAATAATGTTAAATTAAAGTAATAAGGGTATATTAGTCTTTTAACTCGATCAGGGTCCGAAGTCGAAGCAACTTTAAACTAAAGGGAATGTCCGAGTTAAGATAAAAAAGTTAGGAACTAAATATGTAAGTTACCCCAAATCACAGAGATGATGTTTTTTGAACCGAAGATGTACTTCGTTGGTATTTTTTAAACACATGTCTTAGTTTTATTGTGTTTTTTGAACATTTAATACTTGAATCGTTTTTTTCGAACGAATTTGAAACTTCGATTATCTCTTAGGTCATTTTTCCTAAAATTTATGGTTTTTAATTCTCTACAAATAAAATATAATATATAGTAAAAATAAAATAAAAAAACTGAAAAATGATCGTTCATTGGTTTTTAGTGAATAAAAGGTACATAAAAAACGAATGGTGAGATGTGACTATACCCTCGAAAGACTCAAAAATATGTTTTTCGCACGTGTTTATTTTATGGGCGATGCGCTACAATTAATTAACAAAAGGGGGTTACATTAGGAAAATTAAAGTTCGAGCATGGATGATTGAAATTATTTTATTTTTTATTTATGTGCAAGTAACTTTATTTTTTTTATTTTTTTATTTTTTTTTTTCAAAAATAGATTCATTTATGTTTACAAGGAACAAAAATATTGATCGGATGAAACTCTAAATGATTCGAAATCGACCGAAGAAAAAAAAAGGATATACCGTAAGAGGTGTATAAAGCTACAAATTTTGGTGGTAAATATATTGATGCTAGTTATGATATCACACAAGAAAATGTTAGCCAAAAGTAGTGGAGGAGCCTACGCTATTAATAATGTCTGATGGCGAAACGATAATGACTAAAGTGGATATATGCGACTAAACTCCCATGGATTTTAGAAACTAGATAATTTTATACAATCTTCTAAAAGTCAAATATATGTCAAAAACATATTGTATTGAAATTCTATAAACTATTTAGACATGACTCTCTTAAATGGTGTGGGGAATATAGGCGATCGACTATGGACCATCCTTTAAGAAGCATCAAAATTTTTATGTCTTGTGTAGTAAACATAGTAATAGATAGATACACAATATAATGTCTGCGGATTAGACTAGACATTTAAGATATAACATATAATTTTAGTTAAAGATGTTTCGCAATGACTATATCGAGGAATAAGGAGTGCTTAAATCCAATTTCGTATGAAAAAATTATGTTTTTTCGAAGTTTCGCGATTAAAGCGACACAACAGTGCGTGTCGTAAAAAGTGAATCGAAGATATTGTGCTTATTAGCCAAAGTAATCTATACGAAAGTCATATTAATCGTCAAACTGAGAGTGTGCATAGAGAGAACGCTTAAATCTGACTTCGTTTCAGAAAGTTGTGATTTTTCAAAGTTTCAACGCAACGATACGAACATAAAAATTGAAATCCAAATTGGTTGATTGTTAGACAAAACAATCAAAACGAGAGTTGAAGATCTCATGAATATTATTTGTCCATATAAAGACAGTTAAGAACGGATGTCATATGAATTTATGATTTTTATACGGACTTTAACGGTCTAAGCTTGTTAAAAATATAAAGTGAGAATTACCCGATGGAATCTAAATAAAAGCTATAGTAATCTTCTATAGCTACGTGTGAATATAAAGAATGTTGACAACGGATTTCGTATGAATAAGTTATGAATTTTTTAAAATTTAGAAATTTGCTGGCGTGGGGGTGTTGTGTGGGCTTCTAGAAGGCGTAGCTTGGCCTATAGGGTTTTCGACATGTGTCACAAGGCGAGAGGAACCACATGTTTGGAGGGCACGACACACACCTCTAAAGGCACGACGCACCTAGTTGAAATTTTGCCTATTAAATTGCTTCCAACCCTCATTCACTTCTTCACACATCCAGATCTCTTCTCTGGATTTCCATTCTTAAAAATCAAAATTTCTCTATATTTTAGGAGTTTTAGTGCAAACTCGAGATATTGAAGAGTCCGGTGAGTAATTCCAACCCTCATTCACTTCTTCACACATCCAGATCTCTTCTCTGGATTTCCATTCTTAAAAATCAAAATTTCTCTATATTTTAGGAGTTTTAGTGCAACCTCGAGATATCGAAGAGTCCGGTGAGTAAGAGCTCTCCAGTCAAATTTCTACAAGTATAGTTTCCGACATTTCTCTAGAAAAATCTATGTAAGTTAAGTTGCACTTATTTTAATTCAAGTGTAACTTATATTTATATTCATAGTCTTTATTATGAATCTATAAATAACATTTATCAGTGATTCCATGTCATAATACTAGCTGATATCTTACGGAGGTAATGTGTAGGCTAGATTTAATGAGATGTTTAAAGTGAGATTTTCAAACAGTATACTCTGTAAACCAAACAGACCTTACCTACAATATGATCTTACTAGTTACTCCTTATCAACTATCGTATTGTTGTGCTCACCCAAGGTTCTATCGTACTATTGTTCCTAGTTATTTACGAAAGTATAAATGACGACCGTTACTGATAAAGATCCTTTAGAAGAGATCCCTTGAGATTATTATTTTTGAATTTGGACGTGAGGTTAATAGGAATGGGTAATAGGTTATTTGATTATTGAAATATATATATATATATATATATATATATATATATATATATATATATATATATATATATATATATAAAGATAATACTATTGTGGGTTGAAAACCCTATGTACTCACTAGGCTCCAAAGCCTGACCCAATCAGTTTCTTTATATCACAGGTAGCGGTACAAAGGTACACAGATAGTGATGCTTGGATCTGATGAAAGATTTGAGGATGTGTAGGCCATAGTAAAATAATATGATGTAAGGCTCGTAATGACTCTGTTTATGCTTATGATTCTTTTTTCGGTTTTGACATCCCAAGTTTTTAATAATCAATGAAAAACATTTCATATGAATACTTTTGTGGGATAAATTCTGCAATATAAAGAATACTCTTTTTTAAAATAAACATAAAGAAAACGATCTTTTCGGTCCATAAAAATGGGGATGTCACAATTGGTATCAGAACATTAGTTTAAGCGAACTAGGATTTTTTGGGATTTCTGGACATAAACATATATTGTAAAAAATGATTGTGAGGTGTGTGTTTATTCTATTTTAGGTCATATACATATATTTATACAAGCCCTTAAATACTTTAGAGAATGTGTCTTAATTGATACTACGTGCTAAATGATTTGTGTTATAGCATGCTTTAGGTTTCCTACCTAGATTACTATTATTTTAAAGAATCTAATGTCTATTTCCGACTTTGATTTAGAAACTTTATCTGATCATGATTCTAAGCATATAAATTAAGGTATAAGAGATGGTATATAATTTCGAAATGATAAGGTGGATTATTCGTCTAAAGGAACGGATGCAAGTATAAGGACATCGGGACTTGCAAAATTTCAACATTTAATGAAAAGGAAGATCCAATTTGAGTTATCGATTAGAGTTCTAAGATACAACTAGCCTTTATTGTTGGATTAATGTCTAAGTCCATAACTATAATTGGTAAGACTTGACCCGACCCGGCATGGTCCATTTGGGTTGCATACCATCATGCACTTGGATAGACTAAATGAGAGAAATAAAACACTTATGGTTATTAATATATTATAAGTTCTAGTATATTAATAATAAGAATAATGAGATTATTTAATTAGTATTGATCAAGAATTAATCTAGGATTAATTGAGTGATCAAAAGAAGACTAATTAAATATATATGGGTTGATTGTGTAAATCATCCATACTTGTATAGTGGGCTAATGCTTCATGGATTATCTAGTTGGGCCAAAACCCATATGATGCTCCATGGATGCTCCATGGTGTATTTGAACCCATGGATCCAAGGAAATGGAAAGTCATGACAATTAGGGTTTACCCTAATTGTATAACTATATAAGCATCTTATTATTGAGGAAAATCGGCCACTAGAGAGACTAGTATTATTCTTGAAGAGGGCTAGCCGATTTCATGAAGTGTAGAATTCTCTCTAAGTTATTCTAAGTGTTTTGATGATTGTGAACCATTTGAGGTGTCACACTTGGGGCACTAGGCACTCAAGCTTCATGAAGACAAGCACTAACTTAAAGGTATGTATTCTATCTTGTTATATCCATTGTTTTGTATGTTAGATTAGGATAATACCTTGGATGTTCATATTTGCATGTATAATAGAGAAAACATAGATCCAAGGTATTTAGGGTTGCATGTACACTTAAGAGTGTTAGAATGCTCATAACCCAACAGTGGTATCAGAGCCTAGGCTTGTTTTCTTGTTATACCTGCAATAGAAGCTGAAAAATCGAGTTTTGATGCTGTCAGCCCAGCAGACTCGCCGAGTCCATGAAGGGACTCGACGAGTCCAAGGCAAAATGCATCCAACTCGCCGAGTTATGTTCATGCACTCGACGAGTTGGACCCCATACAGCATATTTTCAAGGTTCTTGGCTAGAAATGGACTAGGAACATTACCCTAAGTTGTTTTTGAACTTATAAACTTGTTTTTAATGTGGTAATGTTCATGCTAATCCATTTTCAAAGATAATTGTCAATAGATTCATGTTTTGTATTAGTTTAAAGGTTAGACTAATTACATGAAAAAGTTTGATTTGAATTATCTTGTTCTTATGAGTTGCTTAGATTAATAGAAAAGTTAATTGAAATAGTTGTTTTCAATCCATTTTAATCTAAGAGTTGAGTACAAAATGTGTTTGTGTAGCTTATCCTAAAGTTACATGAAGAGTCACATTAAAGACTCATAAAACTCATAAAGTTGGCAAAGGTTACAAAAATGAAGAGTCTAGTTCTAATTAATTGGAGTTATGACTCCATAATTTGTCCTCAAGTTATGGAGGACCAAGAGTCTCTTCATTAAATAAAAAAAATAATAATAAAAAAAATAATGTAACCTTAATTAATTCCATAAGTTATAAAATAAAGAAAAGATAATTCTTTTATTAGTTTAAAGTCTTCCATAAGTTATGGAACTTGAAGAGTTTTTGGATTAAAACTACTTTAAACATATAATTTATGGAATTAATTAGTTTTGAATAGTTTCAAAACTTGCCCTCAAGTTTTGGAATTTGTAAAGTTTTCTCTTATGAATACTTTAATTCCAAGTTAGCCCTTAGAATTTTAAAAGTTAAAATTCAACCCTTATACTTTATAATATTATAAGTTAATAATATATATATATATATATATATATATATATATATATATATATATATATATATGTATGTATGTATAAGAGTAAAGTCAGTCTTACCGCTAGTACGCCTCATTCACGAAGCCGGTCTATAAGGTGGGTATAAGGTTGTTGCCTATAAAATGGCAACTTAATGGGTGTCCACTCTCACCCACCGCTTGCTTGACTGGTGGAGGGTCGTTAGCCGAACGGGTTTGACAGGACTATAATTCTCCCTTCATTAAAAGTATTAATGATAAATACTAAGTAACTAAACTCTTAATAATTCCCAATCTTAGTTACTTAGGAAAATGTGAATAAGGTGCTAATCCATGAAATAACACTTTGCACTTTGTTTAAGTCGGTTAGTGGAGCGTGTGTGGTTAACTGGCACACTAACTTGGACTTAACAAGGTAGGTAAATGGTGACTTAATATTTATCATAGTATCGATGGAGCGTGTGTGGTTAACCGGCACATCGATTGAGGGGTAATTTATTAAGGGTACCAAGTAATTTGCATGATTACTTCACACCTTGTTTTGTGATCCTCGGCATCCCAGTCACAAAACCTGAAGGGCACACTCGAGATTGAAACATGCCATTGAACAGTTCAATGAATCTCAAAAGATCTAGGAGTTTCAAAACCAATTAAAACCTAATAATACATTTCGTTTATCTTGGTGGAAATTGGTGAATCGTCATTCACCTACCTTCAAATTGTTTTATAGCTTGGATTACGGCATACCTCTTCTAAGTTATAAAATAGTCTGTTGGGTCCTAGCCTTAATATTTCATATTGGGTGTCATATTAAGGACTTTAAAATCAACTATCTTGAATATCTCCCAAAACATGTCTGGTTTAGACATTTATGATCTTCCCAAATCTCTTGAAACAAGCCTTCCTAAATGAAGATGATGTTCCAATGGAAATCATACTTCTTTCACCTCCTCCAATTATTCTCCCAACCCCACAAGTTCTTGAAAAGTTTAAGGTCACTCAAGCCCTATTGGCAAGGCAAGGTCTAGGTGTGATCACATCTTGGAGATGTAGTCACATATTGACAAGCCGGGAGAGTTGGGTGTCAAAGTCTTGAGAAAGATGGTGGTTCAACTACTTTCTAAGTCACATAGTGAGTTCTTTTTGGAACACTTATGAAACAGACTATGACAAGACCCTTAATGATCTTATTTATTTGTTAAGATCAACTTCCTCAAAAACTTGATGGACATTGACAATAGTGACACAGGAAATCCAGAAAAGCATTCTCTTCCCAATGGAAAGGGATCGGCCATAGTCAACTCGGTTGAACAAATGGTAAAGAGAAAAGCTAAGTCTGTGATAGTCCCGTGTACCATTATCAAAGGGTCCATATGTTTATATTGCCCAAGAAAGGGTCATTAGTTGCGAAGCTGCCAAATTTACCTAAGGATGTTAAAGTCAATAAGTTTGACTCTATTTCAGGTAAAGTCCACTATCTAACTCTGTTAAGTTTCTATTCTGAGATTCCTGATACATGATGTGACTGTGTCACATGGTAATGTTTTAAGAATCAAAGAAAAGTGAAGAAACTTAAGGAAAGAATATGCTGAATCTGATCGCGTAGATGGATTTCTATCGCGTAGTTTGAAGATCGGATTCTTGAGCTACTTCTTAGGAGTTATGAGGTATTGCTTAGGAATAGATAACAACAAGTTTTCATATGGATTGTAAGGATAAGTTTTTCCACATAGTTTTAAAATAAAAGAAAATTTTGATTTTAGTTATTTTAAAATATCCTTACAATGGCATTTGAGGAAAAATTGTTGCTTATATGATTCCATTAATAGCAAGAGTGGAAGTATGAAATTGATTCTTTCATTTGTGGTAATGTCTAAATTTACCAAATAAGGAAAGATTCTCATCATCCAAAGTCTCAATTGGACCGGGACTTGGAATCATGCAAGTTGTATAGCATGATGAATGAGAACTTTCAAGTATTGGAAAAATTAAGACTAATTACTTGTTCACATGGATGTGTGAGTCAAGTAATGGACTAAGGGATCGAGTACATAGTCATGTGCACTGATTAAGTCCACCACAAAAGATTGATCAGACTATTCGTCATAGTTTACTAAAGCTCAGTAAATATGATTATACTTACAAGCTTAAGTGTAACTCTGAGACATTGGAAAAGGTTCCAATGTAAGGCAGAACGAATAAGAAGAATCAAATTAGGAAGAAGGATAAAAGTTTCTCAAATCTGAAAAGATGGGAGAGTACTTTAGTATCAGTTTTATGATCATCTTAATGATTTAGAAACCATATCACAAATTCATACTCTAAGGACGTCTTAGTGCATTGTTATGGCTAAGAAGAGAGGTCATGAATTGTTGGATTGGTTCAGATCAAGGAGATGAGTCATACTTCGTTCCAAAACAATTCTTAGAGTCATACTCCAAGATTGTGACATTGAGTGACATAAAAGAAGGTTTAAAACTCTTGTCAAATGTAAGAGTAAAAGTTTTCTACTCTCGTACATTTGAAATTGGTAAGTTGTGATGTTTTGGATAAAACAAAGACCAACTTAGGCCAATTGTGTGAAGTGTTCGTCTTGATTAGAATCCGCACTATCTCTTGGATGTTTGACAAGGGAGTCTTATAGGTCAAGAGGACAGTGGGAGTCTTAAAGGTCTTGAAAGTCTCAAGAACTAATCAAGAATAAAACCTAAAGTTCTTCACTAGCACACGACTTGAGGTTTATAACCTATCGTGTTGACATAGTCTGTGCCCATTCCAGTTAAAGTTGAGTTCTTAGAGTTCTCAATTGGTTGCACAACAACTTGGAAGTAATGGCAGGCCCTTGAGCTGCCAGGTGGCAAGAAATTAAGATTGAGTTCAGTCCATATGAGTTTGGGTTTGTCATTATCCTTGTCTTGTGACTATGGTTATGACAATTCACATGGATAAGAACACATACACCATTAAATCTAAGTGTCATAAGGTTTCTCTCCGATTCATGAAAATGATGGTGAGGAAACACTTTCACTAAGTAGATTTTAGTTAGATAGCAATTGTGATATTTGCATTCTCAAAGTCGTTAGTGGAGCGTGTGTGGTTTACCGACACACTAACTTGGACTTGTGAGAAATGGCAAAGGTCAAAACGATCAAGACTATGATTACGACATCCCTTTTCATAGTTCTTAAATTTTTTTTGACACACCCATGAGCTATCTAAGGGAAGGTGTATGTTTTTGATAAAGTCTTATCCAAACAATCTAGTATCAGAAATCTGAACTTTGGTAAGAAAGTCAATAAAGTATTGATTTCTAGAAGTCCAGTTGTTTTATGAGTACATGTCAAAGCTAGTGGGAGCATAAGTGTTATGCTAATAATCATCATGTTAGTGGGAGCATGATAATTATGATAAAGATTGCAAGTTAGCAATGTTAATTATAGAAAAACAAAAGGTTTCAATTGGGAAAAAGTTGTTTTGCTATAATTAAGGGAGAGGAAATTATACTTCATCTCAAATCTATAAGCTTAGATCGTGAGGTTTTAATCATTTAGTCAAGGAAATATATATGAATTTCATGTTGGAATGGCTCAACATAAGGAAATTATGTATATGGGTCCATTATTTGCATTCTTAAATTCGATTATGATTACGACATCCCTTTTCATAATCTGAATTATGAGAACTTGGCAAATAGAAATGGAAATGTTATAGCAAAAGACTGGTTTAGTCTTTATGTGAGACATCATGAATCGTGTCCCATATCCTTCGGATATAGGATCGATTACATGTGCTATATTCATCCTTTCTAAAATTTTCCAAATGCCTGGGGCATTAAGAAGGGAAAAGGTTTAGAACTGGATATGACTAAAAGGATTAAACAATTGTCGAGGACAATCTAAGGTTTACCAAAGATTGGTTGCTCAAGGACAATTGGAAGTATAGTGATAATTCTGGAAGGACCATATTGACATAATCTGTAAGGAGGCAACTCTTGTTCAGAAGTGATAGTCAAAATGAATCCGGAAATGTTCAAAGTTAGAATTTTCAATCTGTGTAAGATTAAGGAAATTTAATGCAAGAAGGATGTTTCCAAGGAGTTGATCTCCTTTGGAATACTCTGTAACGATTGTTGCCAAGTCTTTGTGAATTTGTGCATAATCGTTACAAGAGGATCAATGCATATAAGTTTAGAATCTAACAGATTTCAGTAAATGGCATGAATTTGGAATTCTTGCATTTGCAGTAAGGATTTGGGAGTGTGAAAAGAGAATCATTGAAGTTATGTTCAATTGATCTAGTTCACAAAGTAAAGATCATAGACAAACATAGTATGCATACTTGGTGTATGGCATGACTAGTGTTTAGAAAAACATAGTGTACATGCTTGGAGCATGGGACAACTATTGTTTTAAATTCAAGAATAAAGTTGATAGCTGAAACAGTATACAATGAATAATGTGTAATCATATGGTGATAAATAAAATGTGTTTTATTTATGTTCATAGATTTTGATACCATATTGGATTCAATTATTATTGTGTTTCACTTTGCATGTTTTGACTTCCCGAATAAACTAGGTTATTCTTCCGGAATGCCTAAGTTATTCAAACCATCCACAGTCGGTCATATGTTGGAAGCAGATATGAATTAAGACTGTCATGGGTTGGCTTGTAGAGGTCTAAGTTGTTGGACAAATGGCTACAACACTCATGAGTGCTCATAAGTTCTGAGTATTGGATTCAACCCGCGCTCATTGGAATCACTTCATGGATTTTATCACGAGTGATCATGAGATGATAATATCTTATATTCTTCAAACCTAGAGATATGAGTTGTTACTATGAGTTGGTTGTACATTGATTGCACGAAACCGCATTTGGTAACTCGGTGCTATAAAACGTGTCTTTGTGTACGATTCAACAAGTAGTAGAACAAGCCATATGAGTCGAAGTTTATCCATTCCTTTTACCTTCGGGATAAAAGCGATATCTATGGGCCCCTCGATGATTTGATGATGACAAATGGAAGTGCTCGGCCGGGCCAGGACTGATTTGATTTGTTCAATTAGTCAGTCGTCATAAATCGGAAATCGGGAAACAACAAATGGGCAGAGAGAATGATTATAATCCATGTCTCAGTCCATATGATATCTAGAATGGAGGAATATATGATCCCTTATCTAATGGACAAGTCATTGACAAAGGTCAGAGTTCATCTACAAGGTCAGAGTTCGACAGAAGCTTTTGAGAGCTACGATTGCTAGTTGGTTCCTGAAGTCATACGCAATAATAGTTTTAGACTTATCCAAGTGGGAGACTGTTGGATTAATGTCTAAGTCCATAACTATAATTGGTAAGACTTGACCCGACCCGACATGGTCCATTTGGGTTGCATACCATCATGCACTTGGATAGACTAAATGAGAGAAATAAGACACTTATGGTTATTAATATATTATAAGTTCTAGTATATTAATAATAAGAATAATGAGATTATTTAATTAGTATTGATCAAGAATTAATCTAGGATTAATTGAGTGATCAAAAGAAGACTAATTAAATATATATGGGTTGATTGTGTAAATCATCCATACTTGTATAGTGGGCTAATGCTTCATGGATTATCTAGTTGGGCCAAAACCCATATGATGCTCCATGGTGTATTTGAACCCATGGATCCAAGGAAATGGAAAGTCATGACAATTAGGGTTTACCCTAATTGTATAACTATATAAGCATCTTATTATTGAGGAAAATTGGCCACTAGAGAGACTAGTATTATTCTTGAAGAGGGCTAGCCGATTTCATGAAGTGTAGAATTCTCTCTAAGTTATTCTAAGTGTTTTGATGATTGTGAACCATTTGAGGTGTCACACTTGGGGCACTAGGCACTCAAGCTTCATGAAGACAAGCACTAACTTAAAGGTATGTATTCTATCTTGTTATATCCAATGTTTTGTATGTTAGATTAGGATAATACCTTGGATGTTCATATTTGCATGTATAATAGAGAAAACATAGATCCAAGGTATTTAGGGTTGCATGTACACTTAAGAGTGTTAGAATGCTCATAACCCAACATTTATAACATGTGGGTTTAAGGGTAAGTTGCAGAACACTTATGTTGTGTGTTAGTTTAGTTATGGAGATGTTCGTTAGTGGAACACTTTAGGAATGACCGTAACCCTATCGAGCCACTACAACTGAGATGGACAGAGTTCTTGGTAAGCTTCAAATATAATTTCTGCTCAACCCAAAGCATGGTAGAAGTAGAAAACCAGATTCTAACATTAAAAAAGGGCATCATCTCCATTAATGAATACATCAATGCCTTCACAGAAAAAATGGACTTCTCCTTGCACCTCATACCCGACAAGCTTATAAAAGTTGATAAGTATGTAAAAGGACTATCGTGAGAATCCGTTGTGCCAGTACGTCACACACTTACTCTTGAGGCAGCCATATGGATTTTAATTATGTCAAGGACATGATTAAGGAAAGATCCACCGATGAAGATGAAGTTGGCAAAAAAAAAGTGAAGAGTTCTCAAAATCCGATAAAAAGAGTAGATTATCGAAGTCTGGCCCCAACGATAAAAAATATGGAAGTAACAAAGAAGCTAAGTTGTGTAAAAAATACATAAGGAAACATTTAGGGCAATACAAGGAAGAGATAACCTTCTACTAGATTGGAAGGTCTGGTTACTATTTTGATGAATACAGGTACAATGGGAGAGTAATGTTTTGAGTTTAGAGAAGAGGAACTTAATTAAGTATTACTTAAAGAAGATTGAAGCTGCAAAGCCAAATGTGCAACCAAAATCAAAGGCACAGGAATTTCTAATGATGTAGGAGGCAGGAAAAGATGAAGCAGACTAGAGGAGGAAGCTACTTACCAGAATTCCAGATATGAAGAATTCATCACGTATAGATAATATTATGTTATGCAGTCCGATGTAAGAGGCAAGGAGTATGGAGTACTTGAAAATTATTGTAATCGGTTTTCAAAAATTATAATGTAACACCGTAAATTATCAAACCAAAATTTTCAATTTAAAACACATTTATCTCATTTCAAAAATCACAAAAAGTGCCACAACTATCAAATCATCAAAACAGATGTCCAAAAACTGTATATATCACAAATCCAGGATCCTCCCAAAACATAACTCTAACTCTGGTGTGTGTACAATCAAGCCGACACCTTTCCCGTGATCCTGAGAAGTACCTGAAACACATAACACATAACATAGTAAGCATGAAGCCTAGTGAGTTCCCCAAAATACCACACGCACAACGCAATAGCCACTCGAGGCTATACTCAGTAAGACCCTATGGTCAATGTGTCTCACTGGGACCCTCTGGTCCTAACTGAATGAGCTCATAATAATAATACTCAACATAAATCACATAGATATAGTGCAGAATATTAAAATACACAGGTAAGCACATAAGACATCTCAGTCAGACTAGATACCACTCATAGTAAGTACAGTGATAAGACTCACCTCGTAAGAATTGGATAACCTCGAACTCGAATCACCGGTCTAGCCTCTGGCTAACACATACGATAATTATCCCTAATTAACAACGACTCTCAATGAAGCTAAACTAACCCTACCATAAACACATAGAAGGGTAACATACCATTATACCCCTCCATGACCTTAATAGTCCACAGATTGACCAAACCCTAAAAGTCAACAGTAGAGAGTACACTACACATACCAGCTCTCTATGCTGGGTGTACTCTGCTGCCATGCAGGCATCGGGGATGCACGTCCTTTACACTGCATGTACTAGGATTACACCCAACGTACATACCAGTTTCACTCTATCTACTCGTTTAGTCTTAATCAGTTAAGACCTTGGCTCATGTCACCGATCTGGACTCCCTAATAGCTCTTACTCCATAAATTTAGTGACTTTAAGCCTTTGAATGGCTGATAAGGTCGCAAACACACAAAAACCTTACTCTCTTAACTCAAAATGATTATATCTCATGCATGGTTTCATTCCAGCGTCCAAGTCTTGATTTTTATGACACTACACCTCTGAATGCACTAAAAGGGGTTGATCATGGTCTTTGGATCTCAATATCTCATAAAGTCTCCAACTTTTGGGACAAAAACCCTAAAATACACTACTATGATGCACTAATAAAAAGAGTGAGAAAGCTTGAAGCTTTATACCTCTATATGAAGTTCCCAACACATATATGCCTAGATCCAAGGGCCTGGACTCTCACTCCTTCTTCTCCAAAGCTTCTTCTTCTCTCTAAGCACACACAAAATCACTCAAAGGCTCTCAAAAGCACTCACAAGCTCTATGAAAGAAGGTTTAGGGTTTAAGAGGGTTTGTTTTATGAGAATGGTGACCATGAATGAGGCCATCATATCCTTTATATAAGGACACACCCTAAATTAGGGTTTTAACTCTGGGCCTAGTACTTCCTGCGTACTCTGGTATGCCCAGCGTACTAGGTGGCTTTTGCATCAAAAGCATGCACATGAGTACGCTGAGTGTACACTCGCATACGCCTCGCGTACTAATTCACCAACTTTTCTCAAAAAGGGCTAAATTTGTGAATTACTCAAAAGAGCAAGGGTCACAAAGGTATACCTGGATTTGGGATGTTAAAATTCTCCCCCATTAGAATCAAACTTTGCCCCGAAGTCATGCTCTGTAAATAATTCTGGATACTGCTCTCGCATCTCCTACTCCGGCTCCCAAGTTAACTCAGACCCTCTCTGATGTTGCCATTGGACCTGAACCAGAGGAACCTATTTGTTCCTCAGAACCTTCACCCTTCGATCCAAAATCGCAATCAACCTCTCATTGTAATTCAGGCTCGCATCCACCTGAATGTCCTCTAGGGATACCACTGCCATTTCATCAGCTACACATTTCCTTAACTGGGACACGTGGAAGTTGTTATGAATCTGACTTAACTCTATAGGTAGCTCTAACCGGTATGCTACCCTACACACTCTTGCGGTCACTCTAAAAGTACCAATGTATCGGGGCCCCAACTTGTCCCGTTTCCTGAATCGGATCACCCCTTTCCATGGGGATACCTTCAGGAGGACAAAATCTCCAACCTGAAATTCTAGCTCGGATTGTTGCCTGTCTGCACAACTCTTCTGGCGACTCTAGGCTATCTTTAACCTCTGTATGACCTGATGAATCTGCTCAGTCATCTTCAACACTATCTCAGTGCCACATATCACTCTCTTCCTTACTTCTCCCCAACAAATGGGACTTCGACATCTCCTCCCGTATAGAAGCTCAAAGGGAGGCATACCAATACTCGAATGATGGTTGTTGTTGTAAGAAAACTCAGCCAGGGGTAAATAAGTGTCGCAACTTCCTCCGAAGTCCATAACACATGCACACATCATGTCCTCTAGCGTCTGAATTGTCCGCTCGCTCTGCCCCTCCGTCTGCGGGTGGTATGCGATACTGAAATGCAAACATGTGCCCAACTCTTCATGAAATTTCTTCCAAAACTTAGAAGTAAATTGCACGTCTCGATCTGACACTAGAGATCGAAACTCCATGCCGTGCTACCACCTCTCTCACATAGGTCTCGACCAATCTCTCTGTAGAAGAGCTCTAATAGCGAGGAAGTGAGCACTCTTCGTCAGCCAGTCCACAATCACCCAAATCGCATCATCGCCACGTGCAGTCCTCGGTAATTTGGTGATAAAGTCCATAAAAGTCTGTTCCCACTTCCACTGGGGAATCTCTAAAGGCTGTAATGGACCATATGGATGCTAGTGCTCTGCTTTAACCCGATGGCAGGTCAAGCACCTCTTAACTACCTATGCTACATCCCTCTTCATACAGGGCAACCAATAATATCTCTTCAGTTCCAAATACATCTTTGTGGTCCCTGGATGGATCGAGAATCTCGATGTATGTGCCTCCTCCATTGGTATACGCCAAACTCTGCCCGTGTACGGCACCCAAATCCACCTTCAGAAAGTCATAAGACCATGGCTATCCGTCACAAACTCAGACACCTAACCAATGACCCACTCCCTCTTGTGGTTCTCCAGTCTCACGGCCTCCATCTGGGCCTCTCGAATAGTATCTAATATTGTAGTCATCACCATCATCCTCATACACACATCTCGGATCGGAGCACTTATTGCTCTACTGCTAAGGGATTCAGCTACCATGTTAGCCTTTCCCAAATGATACATGATCTCACAGTCATAATCTTTCACCACATTCAACTATCTTCTCTGTCTCATATTCAGGTTGGGCTGATAGATGAGGTACTTCGGGCTATTGTGGTCCGTGTACATGGTACACCGAACCCCGTAAAAATAGTGGCGCCAAATCTTGAGGGAGAACACGACCACCCCTAGCTCTTGATCGTGGGTGGGATATCTCATCTCATGAGGCTTCAACTGCCTCGATGCGTATGCTATCACATGCTCCCTCTGCATCAGCACCGCACCCATTCCTGAAATGGACACATCACAGTAAACTAAAAAGTCTTCCACACCCCTTTGGGAAGGGCTAACACTGGGGCTTCACACAATCTTTGGTGAAGAGTCTCAAATGAGGCCTGCTACTTGGGACCCCAAATATAAGTAACACCCTTCCGGGTCAACCTGGTGAAAGGGACGACAATCTTGGAGAAATCTTTGATAAATCTCCGATAGTAGCCGGCCAATCCCATAAAACTCCTGATCTTGGTGGGGGATCTCGGAACCTCCCATCTCATCACTACCTCAATCTTGGTCGGGTCGACCAATATCCCATTATGGTTTACGAGGTGTCCCAAGAAATGGATCTCTCGTAACCAGAAATCACTCTTGGAGAATTTGGCATATAGTCTCTCTGCCCTCAATACCCCAAGAATCTCTCTAAGATGCTTCTCATGCTGCTCTCTGGATCTCGAATACACCAAGTAATTGTTGATGAACACAATTACTGATCGATCCAACATAGGCCTGCACACCCAGTTTATGAGGTCCATGAACGCTGCCGGTGCATTGGTGAGCCCAAAAGGCATCACGACAAACTCGTAGTGCCCAAAATGAGTCTTAAAGGCCGTCTTTTGGATATCCTCATTTCAGGCCCTCAACTGATGATATCCAGATCTTGAATCAATCTTGGAAAACCAAGATGCCCTGTGTAACTGGTTGAAGAAATCATCGATCCTCAAAAGTGGATAACGGTTCTTGACCGCCAGCTTGTTCAACTCCCGGTAATCAATACATATCCGATTTGAACCATCCTTTTTCTTGACAAAAACGATCGACGCTCCCCTCGGTGAGCTACTCGATCTGATAAATCCCTTCCCTAGTAGCTCCTGGAGCTATAAGGATAACTCCTGCATCTCCGGTGGTGCAAGGCGATAAGGTGCCTTGGCGATAGGCACCGCTCCTGGTACCAAATCAATCTGAACTCCACTTGCCTCTCTGGAGGAACACCCAGTAAATCCTCATGGAAAACATTTGGAAAATCACTCATTATCGGAACCTCAGCGATAGAACTCTGTCCCACTGTAGTAACCCGTGTATCCATCACATACACCAAAAAGCCCCTACAACCCTGCTGTAAACTTTGTCTTGCTCTGGCAACAGAGCAAAAAGCTTACCTAGATCTGGTATGAACGTCATACACAGTAAGCACTCCCCCCCTAGGGTCTCGTATCATCACTAACTATCGCTCACAGTCTATCACAGCTCCAAATCGACTCAACCAGTCCATGCCCACTATGACACAGACATCACCCATCGTGATTGACACCAGATCTATCGGGAACTCGACACCAAAAATCACAAGCAAGCATCCTCAGAATACATCAGTAGCAAAAAACGCATGATTTTCGGCTATAGAAACCCTCAAACGTCGGCTCAACTCCTCACGTCGGATACTAATGTGACGACTAAAAGCTAAAGACATGAAGGATTGACTCGCACTCGAGTCAAACAACACCAATATAGATACACAAATCACAAGAAATGTACCTAGATACAACACATAATAAGCACAATAAATCTCAAAATAAATAGGTAAGGAAATATATACCAACCACGACATTAGGAGATGTGCGGACCTCCTCCGATGTCATCTGAAAAACTCTCCGACGAGCCCTCAGAACCTCAGCCTTCACCGGCCGAATGTCAATAGCATGAAAAGCAGTAGGAGTGGAACCCTAGGCTGATCCCTGAACAAGCTGAGGTCACTCGACCTTCCGATGGCCGATCTGATTGCAGTGAAAGCAGACTGCAAATCCCTTGGGGCAATCTTTCGCCATATGCCCCTCCTTGCCACATTCGTAGCAAATCCCCGCCCGACAAGATCCCTCATGACTCTTGCCGCACTTGCCAGAAGTGAGGCCCTTATGGCTTCCTGATCTCAAATCAACGGGCTTAGCCCGATTCACTGCCGGTTGTAACTGCACCGACCTCCGGTCTCTCCCTTGAGACTCCGCCTGCTCCCTAGCCGTAGTCTCCAGCTCGATCTCCCTCTTCCTGACATTTTCCTAAATCTTGGAAAATGTCCGATAAGATGAGTTCGCCACAAACTCTCGAATATCCCTCCTCAGAATGCTCAAATACCGGCTCATGCGTGCCTGCTCAGTAAACACATGCTCAAGGCAGAACAATGCCCTCTCGTGAAACATTCGTGCAACTCAGTCACCGACTCTATCTTCTGCTTGAGAGATAGAAACTCCTGGGCCATCTGTTCCCTCTCCTCCGGGGGAGCATAATTTTCTTGGAACATCGATGTAACCTCTCCCAAGTCACTACAATGTGTTCTGCAAGAGTAAATCTGGCTATCACAAACTTCCACCAGTTCTTCGCTCCCAAGCGAAGCTGGTTCAGTGTCAAATGCTCTGGGCTTGAACAATTGTAGAAACATCCCTCGATATCAGATATCCATCTCATCGCGACAATCGAATCTTGAGTCCCCTCAAAATCTGGTGGCTTCATGTTGTTAAACTCCCATTACAACAACGAGTCACCACCTATGTCCTGGCAACAGCGACAACTGCGGTGGCTACAACAGCAAACGCCTCTGTAACAATAGCATATCGCTCGTCAAATGTCTCGATCAAAGTGGTCTTAATAGACCCAAACATCTCTGGAATTGCCTCTCGTATAGTTGCGGCCAACTCGTCATGAATCATTCTACGAATCTCAACATCACTAACTCCATTACTCTCTAGCTTGTGGCGTGTACCCACCATGATGTCTTTGAAACACAACACAAAATCACCAGAGACTCGCTCGAGTATACTCACACTCGATCACTCGCCCCTACTTGCTCTTTAGCATCCTAAAGATTCTTACTTGGACTGCCTACATATCTGGTGCTTTCAATAGTATGTGCCCAATACAACCTTCCACACCAACCTGTAGTCACCCCAAGTCCTACTCTTAGGATCCCAATTCACAAGTACTCTATCTCTCACTAATCACAGACTACTCTTTCAGTAGACCCCTCAGGGTATCTTTCATAGATTCTCTCTCGACTTAGAACACTCTTTCTCTTGGTGATTCATGCAAGATACTCTTACTCAACACATACTTAAAAGCACATTACAGATAGCAACAACTCCTAAACTAAGGTATCCAAAATCAGGTAACTCTAGTCATAAAATATGAAATACCTAGCCTGCCCTCTAGCATGCATAATAATATCGCATAATTTCTCATAAATATATCATAACATAGAAAATAAGGGTATTTTAGGAAATCACCGTTCGGGTTCTAGCATATTGTACACACTGCTCCAACTCGTTTTCTCTTAAACCCTTTCTCATTTTTTTAGCAAGATTATCTCTATTGAATTTTTTTCTCAAATCCTCATTTTGAGTCCAAACACACCCGGAGGTGCATCCGAATCCCTAAAACTAAGGCTCTGATACCAACTTGTAACACCATAAATTATCAAACCAAAAATTTCAATTTAAAACACATTTATCTCATTTCAAAAATCACAAAAAGTGCCACAAATATCAAATCATTAAAACTAGATGTGAATAACCATGCAAATGTGCTTGGTAACCTTATTGTCTTTATCATTAACTATTGATGTATCGGTAAACTACACACGCTCCATCAAAATGATAATTATAAGATACCCATTACTACTCTTTATTAGTGCCTTTTAGTGTACCGGTTAACCACACACGCTCCACTAACGACCAATAAAGCATAATGTGCAATTTCATGGATTAGCATACTTTTCACATTTTTCCTAAAGTAACTAGAGTTGGGATTTTGAAAAATAGTGTTCTAATACTTTCTTTAATAGCATTATACTTTTAATGAGAAGTAGTTGTCCTATCAAATCCGTTCTGCTAACGACCCTTCACTAATCAAGGAAGCGGTGGGTGAGAGTGGACACCCATTCAACTACCATTTTATAGGCAGTTTCCTTATACCCCCTTATAGACTTGCTTCATGAATGAGGCATACTAACGATTTGACTGAACATATTCTTATACATATATAATATTTAACTTTTAATTATAATATATATAAGGTGTGTTTTAAAACATTTTTAAACTCCAAGGGTTTATATAAATTTTCGAAATTTAAACTATTAAATTTTAAATTTAAATAAACCAATTAATTAGATTTAATATTTATCTATTAATTAACTTTTAATTAATTTATTAAATCTTGTAAGGATCATCTAATTAAATTAATCAATTAATTTAATCGTAATCCTTATCCCTCTAATTTCGAAAAATAGGGTAATGGATAATTATCCAATTAATATAATTAAGCAACAATTATCCAAAACAAGAAACCGTAAAATTTCTAGCATATTTTGAAATTTACAACGGAGGAGGCTAGGGTTTTCAAAACCCTAACCCTAATTTCGATTAGGGTTCTTTGGAGGCTAGGGTTTTCGAAAACCCTTTGATCCATAGCCCTAAAAATCGAAAAAATGGCCTTTAGGGTTTAATAGCTATAAACCCTAATTTGCAATTCAACAATTATAGCGATTCAATTTAAAACAAACAATGGCTCTGATACCACTGATGGGTTTTAGGTAAAACAAATAAACTAGAAAAACAGTTTCTAAGTTCACATGCAACCTACTTTGGATCCATGTTTTAACTATTGAACATACAACTTTGAATTGCAAAACAAGAACCCTAGAGGAGTGAGGCTAATTTCGAAATCTATAAACTAGGGTTTAGTAATTACATACCTTTCAATTGTTATAGTAAACAATTGATAATTCCCTTGATCTTGATCTTGATCTTCTTGGAAGCTTAGCACCACAAGTGTAATGCATCTAATGGAATCACACCCAAACTAGCAAGAAGGAAAGTAGAAGAGAGAGAGAGAGAGAGAGGAGAGGGAGTATGCAAAATTTCGGCCTTAGGGTTTCCTCAAAAGAAAGAGTGACCAAAATGTGAACCAGGAGGCTCCTTATATAGCTGGGGGATCTAGGGTCTAGGGAAAACCCTAGTTATCCTTTGCTTAGGGCCTAAGCAAACCCAAGGGCCTTATCCAAGCCCCTATGGATGAAATTATTAGGGTTTCCCCTAAAGATTTCGTCCACCCTCTTCCAAGGGGGTTCTAGAGCCTTCCACTCAACTATTAGAGAACTGCAAACTAGTCTCTATACCTTATAATTAATTCTCTTAACCGCAAAATTAATTCTAATTAATTTCTGGTTAAATATTAATTAAACATAATGATTTCTAATTAACATATTAATCTTTTAATATATTAATAAATTCATTTATATTAATTTATTAATCTTATAATAAATTAATATCTCTTCTTTCATAATTTCCTTGTCCGGTTGCTAGGTTTGAGGGCAACCGAAAAGGACTGTGCTGCTATCAATTCAAGTACATACCAATTATAGTTATGGGCTTAGACACCTAATCCAATAATAAGGGGGTAGAGTTATATCTTAGAATCATATTTTTCTTTACACTTGATGTCGAATGAACCCTAGCAAACTTGGAATTGAATCTAGGAGGTGATATTTATGAAAATCACCATTCCCTCTTTGTAATTCATCTCTAACCTATCCAAGTTCTAAAATGAGAATATATTGTGTTCTTATTTTTCGATTTTACAACTTCTTCCCTCTAATTTCACATTTTTGGAAAGAATGGTCCCAACTTGGAACATGTGAGACTTTTCTTTTAGAAAGGACAAACTACGTCCCTTACCATCCATTTATAACATTAGTAGTGCCTTCCAGTAATCGAGTCGGTCCTTTGGTCAGATCACTTTGCTAACTTGACACTTTTAACCCTTTAACTTTAAAATTTTAATATTTTTGCTAGCTTTCTTAACATCGTACCAATTAATGATATAATTATTCCTTGGAGATTTAACTCTATATATCATATTTCATTTATTTACTTGATTAATTTAAGAACATAGTCTTATATTTTAGTATGTTACAATTATCTACCTCTTAAAAGGATTCCGTCCTCGAAATTACATCGTTAGGCATCACCTTAGAATTTCATCCGATCAGTTTTCAAATTTCTCGATTGTTACATCACTTTGGTCATTTGTCACAATTACAGTATTCTAAATAATCAATAATACATAATTAGGGGTTATTAACCATCTTGGACACTTTTACCCCTTTGACCCTTTTTTGAACTTTTAACAACATCATGCAATAAGGTTATCCAACCTTAATTCAATATTTTTCTATTTCCTTACTTTTGTCCTAGTTAGCCTAAGTATGTCCCTTTGTGCTCAAGCATGTCACCAAACATTCCATTCTCTACCAATTCTATTAGTAAATCGTTACCAATACTTATCTGATGAGATTTACATAAACAAACAAAAATACAACCTTGCATGCATCCTAAATATGTTTTTTTTTCTCTATTGAACCTCTAACTAAGAACATCAAAAAGAATCCTGTAGACCCTAGACTATTTTCGAAATTACGATTAAAGGGTTTTAGGATAACATATATTTTAGTCGTTATCGCAAACATGTAACATCCCAAAATTTTCCAATAAAAATTTTCATTTGTAAGTAACGAAATCATTTCCATAAAATACAAAATTCCAATCACATTTGTTTTCAAAATCTATAGCATCAGACAACTTATTCATAACATTAGTTTGTCCCCAATAAAACGTTGGAGTGTGCATGTCGCGCCATCATGTTGGGCTCTTGCCCTTAGAACCTGAAGTACCTGAAACAACAAACAAACTGTAAGATAACGCTTAGTGAGTTCCCCATAACTTACCCCACTCAATCTACATAATCACATAAACCATATCAGTCAAATCATCTACATAAGTCATGCATATAAACATATGTGTATGCCATGGAAACGCTCCAAGGTCTTACACCGGGTGCCACTGGAACCCCCACATCGTCTAAACCCACTGCCATGGGATCCCCCACATGGTCTTAACTACCTCCCAAGGGAACCCCCATATGGTCTTAACTACCTGCCATAGGAACCCCCAATGGTCATCCCTAACTACCATAGGAACCCCCAAAAGATCTTAGCTAACCACATAAATTTCATATAAGCTAAACATGCGAGCATACTAGGATGCCATGGAAACCTTCCAAGGTGTTACACTGAATGCCATGGGAACCCCCACATGGTCTTAGTCCACTGCTACGGGAATCCCTCGGGGTCTTCCATGCGAGTATCACAAGGACAACTAGCATATCACATATCACATAATCAACTAGTATTCCAAATAACACGTAATGGGCCAGCCTTGGTTCCTTCGACTGTATGGTGAGGAGACTCACCTTAGTCTGCTGAACCCGAAAGTTGCCGCCTAACAGTCCGAAACCACCCGTACGGAAAAATAATACCATTATCCCAACATTAGGATTAAATACAATCTAATTAAAGAACCTAATTACCTTATTCCAAGTCCTTTCATAATGGCCCAAGAGTCTTTCTTTTGCTAATGGGCTCAAAGTCCACGTCCAAAGCTATTAATGGGCCTCATGGCTCAATAAGACCTAACCAAAACAACTATGGCCCCAAAACACAAAATCAGCCCAAATCTCTAAAATGGGTCCAAACCCAACGTTGAATAAGGCTCAATGGCTTATAGGCCCAAAAAATGACCAAAAACCATCTAAGCGTGTACGCCTTGCTTACAACTCAAGTACGCTCAGCGTACTAGTTCCTTAAGCAGTACGTGCTGTGTACATGCTACTACGTGTGGTAAAAGTCAGACATGCACAAACCACCATTAAGCTCTTAATGCTTGGGATTTTAACATCCAACTTTAGATTTGAGTCCATTAAGATGTCCTAAGGCATAAAGTTGGCAACATTATGCTTTTGCATGCTCCATATGCTCCCCACAACCCTCTACAACCCATTAAGACCTTTCCAATGGTCTTAACTCATGCATGAGGTCAAAACACCCATCAAGACTGCATTTTTATGGTATGAATGAAGTAAGGGACCTCAGATCTATTATTCCTAAGTTGTGGAATTGCTTGAACTCTCAATAGGTGACTTATGAACCTAAAAGAGGACAATATAGCAAACCCTAAATCAATATAATGAATAAGATGGAAAGATTAAGACTTTATACCTCTAGAAGCTCTTCAAGATGAAATAGATGCAGGATCTTGAAGCTCAACGCCACACCAAGCCTGATCACTAACTTCTTCTTCTTGAATAATCTATAAAATGGCCACAAGTACACTTTTTTAGCTCAAGAACACTCTCACAAGGGAATATGAGGTAAAAGGGAAAAATGAGGCTATGAAGGTTGATTAGGGTTTGGTCCAAGTTGCTTAAGGATGAACAAATAGGTCTCATGTCCGGATTTTAGGGGTTTGGTCTTCTGTCATGTACGCCATACATACCTCTTGGTACGCTCAACGTAGGCGACCACCCTCCGCAATCATCCATCCTTAGTATGCTAAGCATACTCCTGAGGCACGCCCAATATACTAAGGGGCCATTATGTTATAATTTCTTATTTCAAGGGTGAAAAGGGTATTTACCTGAGTTTGTAGTGTTACAACTCTCCCCTACTTGGACTAGACTTCATCCTCGAAGTCCGCAGATGCAAACAGATTCGGGTAATGCTCCCACATCTCATCCTCTGGAACCCATGTCCATTTTGAGCTTTTTTGATGCTGCCATTGCACCTTTACTAGCTTCATGTAACACCCTATTTAACAAATAAATAAATAAATAAATTTATTAAAGACTGATAGCTTTAAAATCCATAATAATCAGTGATTTGTGGTTTTGGGAGCTAAATGTTATTATTTTAAAATTCGGGGATTAAAAGTTTAAGTTTTGGACCCCTTTTGTAAATAATTATCAAGGCAGGAGCTATTGGGTAATTGTTGGGAATTCTTTTGAAAGAGATTTTAGGGCTAAGGGGCTGTTTGGTAAATATTAGGCTTGAGTTGTAATGGATTTATAATACTAGGCTTAAAAGTGTAAATATTGGACTACATTTTTAAAGAAAAGGGAAAAGAGGGGTTGAAATTGCCATTATGGAAACAAGTTTGGGGGATCGGGGTATATAAACCCGTCTCCCCCGGTTTTAACCCTAACCCTAATGAAATGTCGATGCAGCCGCTATCCTCTCTAACCATAACCTCTAGCTGCCACCTTCACTTGTGATTTTCGGTATCGCACCACCACCTCCGATGAAGTCATTACTCGCCGGTGCAGCCACAACAAAGATGAAGAGCCACAGGTGATGTTGGTTTGGTGGGTCGTCGGACCGTTTAGTGCCGCCACGGTCGTTTCTAGTGATGTCGTCACTCCAATAGCAATCAAGGGCCGTCGGCAAGAAGCCAGTGAAGACCGACGACACATCTCGACCGTTCATTGCTATCCCTCCCCTGTTACATTCTTCTTCTTCCTCTTACTCTGCTTGTTGTCGCTGCTTTATCTTGTCACCACAGCCGCCATGGGTGGTGGTTGCGAGTTTGGGTGGATGTGTGATGTTGCTTCGAGATTCATGTGACTATTGGCTTGCTGTCACCAGTAGCGAGCTCCTAAAGACCACCCTTCATGTGTGGTGCTGCCTAATGCCGTCAAGACCGCCGCTGCCACCTCTCTATGGGGTTGCCATTGCCAACCGCCACCAGGATGGTGGTTGGACCTGTTTGCAAGCAAGAAAAGAGTGTGGGTGTTTGTTCTTTCTATAGCATGTGTTGTGTGTTGCTTGTTGGCCGGAAAAGCCGTTGCCATCACCGTGAGGTGGTGGCTGCCACCATACACCACTATGTATGTGTGTGTTTAGTGGGTGTGTGTGTTTTTTAGTTCATATTTACCATTGTAAAGTGTACTACAAATTGGAATAATGAAAAGAAAACCGAAAACCACCACCGTAGGGTGGTGGCTGCCGCCACTGGCCACCGTGTCGGGTGGCGGTGTGCTTAGTTGTGGTGGGGTTGCTAGTTGGGGATGTTTGGACAATGAACTAAAACCCTAATGGGCCTTGAAACCCTAATGGGCCCAATGAGGCTTAATGGAAATAAAAGTCCAAACATGTGATCAATGGGCTTAAGGAAACCCTGATGGGTCTAATGGACCCTAATTGATCCAAAGAGACCCTAATGGGCCCAATAAGGCCCAAAGTAACCTAAAAACCCAACCAATGGATTAATGGGCAAGCATTGGGTTGGAAAACCCTAAGGGCATAAAACCTTAATTGTGGAAATTGTTTGGGGCACATACGAGAATAATTTAATAATTTGAAATATTAAATAATAATAATTGGCAGAAATTAATCTAAGCAATATTGAACTTAATGGATTAAGTCCTTAGTGGACTAAGTCCTTAATGTGTTAAGTAGGAAACTGAACCCTATTCGACATTTTATGTGAAACCCTAACTTCACTTGGGTTTATTGTTGGGACTTTCTATTGGGCCTTGATGATTGAATTATTAATGGGCCATCTAAGAATAATCATATGAACTAAAATAATTTAATGGGCCTAGGGTAAGGCCCATGTAAAGGGTTGGGCCCAATTTGGAAAATTAGTCCATACATGGGCCATAGTTGGGCCTTAATGATTATATGATGTTGGGCCTTAGAATAAGACCATGTATAGGCCTGGGCCCAATTTGGAAAATTAGGCCATATGTTGGGCTTTGACTCATAGTTGACTTTTGGGCCTTTGGATTGGACCTTGGGCTTGGATAAAGATGAGTTAGAGGTAAATTAATGTTTACCCAAGTATGTATTTATGTTTATGTGTTGGAACCCAATTATTAATTGGGTGTTATTTTGGTGTTGACAGTTCGGGAATCTATCATATAGCAGCTGGGGTGAAGTCTACGGGACTTCAACAATGTGGGGTTATGTCTACGGGAATTTAGTAGTGTGAGGTAAGTTACCTTCCAGTAGCGGTGGGTCTACAGCCACAATGCCGGCCTATCAGTAGGAGTTGTATGATTAGATGATTGTCTCTATGATATTCATCTAGGTTTACTACTACCTGATATGTTATGTGCTAGTATGATATGATGCTATGTGCTAGTGACAGTAGGGAGATAGTCTCCAGATTACCGGTCGATAGGGCCGAAGGGGTAGTCATGCCCAGCCATGCTAGATAGATTATGTGATATGTGTTATGTGGTAGTTGTAGGGGTGAAATAGTCCCCAGTATCCGGTCGAGAGGACCGAAGGGGAGGCCAGCACGGAGATATGCTAACTAGTATCCGGTTGAGAGGACTGAAGGGGAGGCCAGCACCCAGATATGCTAGCTAGTATCCGGTCGAGAGGACCGAAGGGGTAAGTCGGGCACCCAGATATGCCTGACAATATATGTATGTTATGTGATTATATGGTATGTGGTATGATGGGGGAACTCACTAAGATTTGTGTTTACGGTTTTTAGTTTTGGTTTCAGGTACTTCGTGTCTAAAGGAAAGGAGTCCGCTTGATCGTAGCGCATCACACTATGGTTTTCCGCACATGAGATCTTTGGGATTACACTTTGATATTGTTTTATGATAACATGTTTAATTATTTCTACTTTGGTTTTGACATGACATGATATTACAAATGTTTTATTACACTGCTGGTTTTATAATGACGTATTTAAAAATGAGATTTTTGGTCTGTATTTTTGGGATGTTACACTTCACCTCTTTGTTACGAACAACCTTAGTCTTCCTGTCAAAAATCGCAACAGGTTTCTCAGTGTAGTTCAGGCTGTAATTTACTTGAATCTTGTCCAAAGAGATAACTACAGCCTCGTCAGTGACACACTTCCGAAGCTGGGACACATGGAAGGTGTTATGAATCAAACTCAGCTTATTTGGGAGGTCCAGTCGATAAGCAACTTTGTTGACTCGGGCTGAAATCCTAAACCGAGCAATAAATTTGGGCCCAAACTTGCCCCTCTTCCGATACCTAATGAGACCGTTTTATGGTGACACTTTCAACAGGACAAAATCTCCCACCTGAAACTCGAGATCCAATAGGCACCGGTCAACATAACTTTTCTGACGGCTCTGCGTGACTTGCAGCCTATCGTACACCTGCTGAATCAACTCGGTAGTCTTGAGCACCACCTCGGTGCTTCCCATGAATCGATGCCCTAGCTCACCCCAACATACGGGAGTCATGCACCTCCATCCATACAATATCTCGAATAACTGCCAGTCAATACTAGCTTGATAACTATTGTTATTTGAAAACTGTCCAAGTAGGAGGTATGTATCCCAACTCCCTCGGAAATCTAAAATGTAAGCCCGAAGCATATCCTCAAGCGTCTGAATTACTCGCTCACTCTGACCATTGGTCTGAGGTTGGTAAGCAGTGCTGCAATGTAACTGGGTGCCGAATTCTTCATGGAACTTCCTCCAAAACCTGGAGGTGAATCGGACATCGCGGTCTGAGACCACGGATACCGACACTCCGTGCCTAGCTACCACCTGTCGCACATATATATTTGCTAATTTCTCAACAGAGATACTCTTGGAGATAGGAATAAAATGGGAACTCTTTGTCAACCTGTCCACAATGACACAAATGGAATCCACACCCCTCGCCGTCCTCGGTAACTTCGTGATGAAGTCCATGGTTAACTCTTCCCATTTCCACATGGGAATGGGTAGCGGCTGAACCTTACCGTGAGGCCTCTGATGTTCGAACTTGACCTTCCTACATGTCAAGTAATGCTTCACGAACCACGCGATCTCCCACTTCATGCAGGGCCACCGGTAACTCAACGTCAGATCCCTATACATCTTCGGAGCACTTGCCACCTTACGGCTCAAGGCATCGGCCACCACATTGGCTTTCCATGGATGGTACATAATCTCACAATCGTAGTCCTTCACTATATCCAACCACATCGTCTGCCGCATGCTGAGGTTCTGCTGATCCATCGAATTCTTTAAATTTTGGTGGTCAGTAAAAACAGTGCACCGAAATCCATACAAGTAATGCCTCCAGATTTTATGGGCAAACACCACCACTCCCAATTCCATGTCGTGATCACATGCCCCCTCTACATTAAAACAACCCCTAACCATCTGATAGAAGCATCACAATACACCACCAAATCATCCAAGCCCTCGGTTAGTGCTAAAATCGGGGCCTCACATTGTCTCTGTCTCAAAGTCTTGAAAGCCAACCGTTGATCCGGGTCCCACCAAAATGTCACATTCTTTTTGGTCAAGCGAGTCCAAGGTACGATAATCTTGGAGAAATCCTAAATAAATCTCTGGTAATACCCTATTAGGCCGAAGAAGCTACGAATCTCAGATGCATTTTTTTTTGGTATTTCCCATCACATCACTGCCTCAATCTTCGTTGGATCAACTAGAATACCCTCTTGGTTGATGATGTGTACAAAAAACTGCACCTCATACATTGTAACGACATGATTTTTCAAAACAATTTTTCATTTTTAAACATACTATATCTCATAAAACATTCACAACTAAAATGTATGAAATGTTAACTCAGTAAAACACATCCCAAAATCTCAATACATAAAACTCCACCAGTGTGTACAGCTCATGTCGGCGCCTTCCCGCGATCCTCGATGGTACCTGAAACACAAAACACATAGCACGATAAGCATAAATGCTTAGTGAGTTCCCTAAAATACCGCATACAACACATAAGCCACTCGAGGCTATAACTTGGTAAGACCCTTTGGTCAATGTGTCTTAGTGGGACCCTCCAGTCCCGTAGCTCATTGGACCCTCTGGTCCGGTCTAAATCGTTGGACCCTCCGGTTCGGTCTGATTGGGGACCATATGGTCGCGTAAGTCGTTGGACCCTCCGGTCCGGTCTAATATCACATAGCATACATAAATCACAAAGCACATAATCTCAAGCAAGCACATAACACGTAATATCCTCTGGTGTGCACATAGATACCACTCTAGGTAATGTATAGTGAGAAGACTCACCTCGGGAAATCTCGGAAAGTCTCGAAATCGAAATACTGATCTAGCCACCTCCTAATCACATAAAGTAATTATCTCAAATCAATAACGACTCTCAGTCCTAGACTAATCCCTTCCCATGTTCTCTCAGAAGGCTAAAAGACCATTTTACCCCTCTAATCGTCCAAAAGTCCACATGTTGACCAAACCTTAAAAGTCAACGAAAGTCAATTGTAGGGAGGTACGTTGAGCGTATCAGCTCTGTACGCGGGGCGTACTCCGTGGTCATCCAGAATCGGGGAACTCACCCACTACGCTGCGCGTACTGGGATTACGCCCAACGTAAGTCCCAGTTTCATACATTCACAATTTTTAGTCTGAATAGTTTAATACATTAGCTCATATCTCAGATCCATGCACTCTACTGACTCTTAAACCATAAAGTCGAAAACTTTAAGCCTTTGCATGGCTTAAAGGTCACCAATCACTTCAAACACATAACCTCTTTCCTCATTAAGCCCTAATCTCATGCATGGCTTAATCTTAACATCCAAGATAGGATTTTTATGGATTTATAACACAATATACTCTGAAATGGGGAAGATCCAGGCCCATGGAGTTCCATTGCTCAAAAACTCTCCACCTTTGAGACTTAAACCCTGAAAATGCTCCTATATGATGCTCATAACAAAAGAGTGGTAAAGTTTGAAACTTTTTACCTCTATGAGAAGCTCTCCACTCAGTTTAGCTTAGATCTAGAAGCCTGGACTCCAAACCTTCCTCTTCAATATCTTCTTTTCTTCTTCACAACCACACAATGACACTTTCAAGCCCAAAAACACACATACACAAGCTTAGAATGAAGGTTTAGCTCTCTTGTGGTTTCACTCACTGGAAATGGTGGCCCGGATGGAGGCCATAGCATTCCTATTATAGGGTTCATGTATCATTTAGGGATTTGAGTATGCGTCCAGTATGCCTAGCGTACACCTTGGTACGCCCTGCATATTGGGTTCAATCTGCATCAAAGGGACGCCAATGGGTACGCGTAGCGTACCCTTCAGTACGCCCAGTGTACCAACTGGTCACCATTTTTCTACTTTGGGTTGATTTTGACAAGTTGGAAAAAGAAGAAGGATTAAAGAGATATACCTGAATTTCGGGATGCTACAATTCTCCCCCACTAGAAGACTTCGCCCTCGATGTCTCACTCCGTAAACAACTCTGGATGCTATTCCTGCATTTCTACCTCCGACTCACAAGTCAGCTCGGACCCTCTACGATGTTGCCGCTGGACCTGAACCAGAGGCACCTCCTTGTTCCTCAGAACCTTGATCTTTCGATCTAAGATCGCGATCGGCCTCTCAATGTAATTCAGGCTCACATCTACCCGAATATCATGTTGCGGTACTACCGCCGTCTCATTGGCTCTACACTTCCTTAACTGGGATATACGGAAGCTATCATGGATCTGACTCAACTCCCTGGGTAGCTCTAATCGGTATGCTACCTTGCCCACTCTAGTGATCACTCGGAAAGGACCAATCAATCGGGGGCCCAGCTTGCCCCTCTTCTTGAACAAGCTAACTCCTTTCCAAGGAGATACCTTTCGGAGTACAAAGTCTCCAACCTGGAACTCGAGCTCGGATCGTCGCCTATCCACGTAACTCTTCTTGCGATTCTAGGATGTTAGTAACCTCTGTCTGACCTGCTGTATCTGCTAAGTCGTCTTAAGAACTATCTCAGTGCTACCCATCAATCGCTTCCCTACCTTTCCCCAACAGATGGGCGTCCGACACCTCATCGCATATGAAATCTCAAAGGGAGGCATACTAATACTTGAATGGTGGTTGTTGTTCTTAGAAAACTCAACCAATGGTAGGTACGTGTCCCAACTTCCCCCAAGGTCCATAACACATGATCGAAGCATATCCTCGAGCGTGTGTATCGTTCATTCACTTTGGCCATTCGTATGTGGATGGTAAGCAGTAATGAAGTGCAATCTCGTACCCAACTCCTCATGGAACTTCTTCCAGAACCTGGAAGTGAAATGTACATCTCGGTCTGACACAATCGAGATCGCCACTCCATGCCGTGACACCACCTCTCTAACATATATCTCTGCTAGCCTCTCCGCATAAGACCTACCACTGATTGCAAGGAAGTGAGCGCTCTTCATCAGCGGATCCACAACCACCCAAATTGCATCAAAACCCCTCGCGGTCCTCGGCAATTTGGTGATGAAGTCCATAGAAATCTGTTCCCACTTCCACTAGGGAATCTCTAGTGGCTGCAACTTTCCATGTAGACACTGGTGCTCGGCCTTAACCCGACAATAGGTCAAGCACTTCTTTACTACCCACGCATCATCCCTCTTCATACAGGGCCACAAATAATCTCTCTTCGGGTCTAAATACATCTTAGTGGCCCCAGGATGGATCGAGAATCTCGATCTGTGTGACTCCTCCATTAGTATGTTATGTGCCCCGCCCATAAACGACACCCAAATCCGACCATGAAAGGTCATAAGCCCTAGAGTATCGGTAACAAATTCGGATACCTACCCAGTCACCCGCTCTCTCTTGTTGTTCTATGGTCTCACAACCTCTGCATGGGTTTCTCGAATGGAATCCAACACCGGAGTCAGTACCATCATCCTCATACATATATCTTGAATCGCGGCACTCTCTTCCCTACGGCTCAGAACATCGGCTAGAACGTAAGCCTTGCCCGGGTGGTACAAGATCTCACAGTTGTAATCCTTTACCACATCTAACCATCTCCTCTGGCGCATATTCAGGTTGGGGTGATCCATCAGATACTTCAAACTCTTGTGGTCCGTGTATATGGTACACCGAACCACATACAAATAATGGTGCCATATCTTGAGGCCGAACACCATTGCCCCCAACTCCAAATCATGGGTAGGATACCACGTCTCTTGAGGCTTCAGTTGCCTCGATGCGTATGCTATCATGTGCACTTTTTGCATAAACACTGCACTCAACCCCGATATAGATGCGTCACAATCCTCCATTCCCTCTGGAAGAGCTAACACCGGTGCTTCGCATAATATCTTGGTGGGGGATCTCGACACCTCCTAATTCATAACAGCCTCAATCTTGGCCGAATCGACCAATATCCCATTTTGATTAATGAGGTGCCCCAAGAATTGGACCTCTCGTAACCAGAAATCACACTTGGGGAATTTAGCATAAAGCCTCTTCGATCTTAATACTCCAAGGATCTCTCTCAGATACTCCTCATGCTACTCTACGGATCTGTAGAATATCGTCGATGAACCCAATCACCGATCGGTCCAACATCGGTCTGCATACTCAGTTCATGAGATCCATGAATGCTACTGGTGCATTGGTAAGTCCAAAAGGTATCACCATGAACTCGTAATGCCCATAGCGAGTCCTAAATGCCGTCTTCGAGACATCCTCATCGTGCACCATCATCTGATGATATCTAAGCATCAAGTCTATCTTGAAGAACCAAGATGCACCCTACAACTGATCGAACAGACCATCGATCCTCGGTAGTGGATAACGGTTCTTGACCATCAACTTGTTTAACTCCCGATAATCAATGCACATCTGATGTGAACCATCATTTTCCTTGACAAAAAGGATCTGCACTCCCCACGGAAAGCTACTTGGCTGAATGAACCCGTTCCCCAGTAGCTCCTGAAGTTACGAGGACAATTCATGCTTCTTTGTTGGCGCAAGGCGATAGGGTGCCTTGGCAATAGGTGCCGCTCACGGAACCAAATAAATATTGAACTCCACCTGTCTCTCTGGAGGCACACCCAACAACTCCTCGGGAAAAACATCCGGGAACTCACGAACTATCGGAACCTCATCGTGAGAACTCGGCCTCTCTGTGGCAACTCGTGTATCCATCACATAGGCTACAAACCCTCTACAGTCATGTTGTAGGCTTTATCTCGCCCTGGCAGCCGAGCAAAATGATGACCTAGATCGGGTACCCTCACCATACACTGTAAGTACTCCCCCACTAGGGTCTCGTATGGTCACCAATTGGCGCTCACAGTCGATGACAGCTCCAAATCGGCTCAACCATTCCATTCCCATGATGACACAAACATCCCCCATCAGAATCAGTACCAAATATATCAGGAACTCAACACCGAAAATCTCAAGTACACATCCTCGAATCACATTAGTATCAAAAACTGCTCGTTCATCAGCTATAGAAACTTGCAGAGGTCGACTCAACGTCTCTCATTGGATACTGATGTGTTGACTAAATGCTAATGACACGAAAGATCGACTAGCACCGGAGTCAAATAACACCAAAGAAGGTACAAAATTCACAAGAAAAGTAAGTATACCACAATATAAGCACGATATCTCAAACTCAATAATAGTAAATAAAAGAATACATACCAGCCACGACATCGGGCGCTACGCGGACCTCCTCCGCTATTAACTGGAAGGCTCTCCCGCGAGCCTTCGGTGCCTAGTCCTTCACTGGCCGGACCTTGGTAGCTCTAGCAGCAGGTGCAGATCCCTGTGCTGATCCCTGAAGTAGCTGTGGGCACTCGGCCTTCCGATGGCCAGTCTCGTTGCAGTGAAAGAAGATTGCAAAACCCTTGGGGAAATCCCTTGCGAAATGTCCCTCCTTGCCACACTTGTAGCACACCCTTGCTCTGCATACTCCATCATGGCTCTTTCCGTACTTCTCATAAGTGCGGCCCTTCAGTCCCCCGGATCTTGAATCAGCGAGCTTTGCCCGCTTGGTTGCCAGCCGTGACTGTACTGGTCGCTTGTCCCTCCTCTAAGACTCGGCCTCCACCCTGGCCTGAGTCTCCAACTCAATCTCCTTCTTATGGGCATTTTCCTAGACCTTAGCAAATGTATGGTATGTCGAGTTCACCACAAACTCACGAATGTCTCTACTCAGTCTTCTTAGGTATCGGCTCATACGTGCCTGCTCGATAGACACGTGCTCAGGGAAAAACAACGCCCACTAATTAAACATCTGTGTAATCACAGTCACGGACTCCGTCCCCTGCTTGAGGGACAAGAACATATGTGCCAACCATTCCCTCTCCACCGGGGAACATACTCATCTCGGAACATGGTGGTGAACCTCTCCTAGGTCACCACCGTAATTTCTGTAGAAGTGAAATCAGCCATCACAAATTTCCACCAGTCCTTCGCTCCCAAGTGAAGCTGGTTCAAAACGAACTGTACCCTCAGATGCTCCGGACAAGATTAGGTGTAGAAGCATCCTATAATGTCAGAGATCCACCTCATCACGACTATCGGATCCTGAGTCCCATCAAACTCTGGTGGCTTCGTGTTGCTGAACTCTCGGTACAGCAACGAGTCACCCCTTATGGCTTCACGACAGCGATAGCTGCAATGCCTGCAGCAGCAGCCGCCTCAGTAACAACAACATATCTCTCATCAAATGTATCAATCAACATGGTCTTGATATACCCAAACATCTCCGGAATGGTCTCCCGAATCGTTGTGGCCACCTCGTCAAGAATCATCCGATGAATCTCCTCGTCGTTAACGCCGCTGCCCCCTGTTGTGTGGCGTGTCCCAACCATGATGTCTATGAAACACAACATAAAAGAAATCAATGACTCGCTCGAGTATACTCGGACTTGATACCCAACCCCACTTGTTCCTTAGTACCCTTAGGATTCTTACTTGGACTACTCACTGATCTGGTGTTTCCAGTAGTACGAGCCCTATACTACCTTCCACACCACATCAATATTCACCCCAAGTCCTCCTCCTGGGATCCCAGATCACAAGTACTCTATATCTCACTAAACACATGCTACCCTCTAGTAGACAACTCATAAGCTCCTCGATGCTACCTACTCACTCTCGAAGAAACTCATAGTAGCAGTAATCTCCACGGCTAAGGCATCAGAAATCATGCCACTCTAGTCCTAGATATGAATACCTAGACTACTCTAGCATGCATATCGTATCACATAATATCTCATAACACATAATGTAAGGGTATTTTGGGAAATCACCGTTTGGGCACTGGCTGATCATACACACTGTTTCGTCCTGCTTTTCTCAAAATATTTTACTATTTTAGAAAAATCGTTTCTTTTATGAATTTTTTTTCTCAAATCCTCAGTTTGAGTTCAGATACGCCTGAGGGTGCATCTGAATCCCTCAAACCAAGGCTCTGATACCAACTTGTAACGAAGTGATTTTTCTAAGCAAATTTTCATTTTCAACATTATATATCTCATAAAGCATTCACAACTCAAATGTATCAAATGTTAACTTAGTAAAACACTTCCCAGAATCTCAATGCATTAAACTCCACCTGTGCATACACCTCATGTCGGCGCCTTCCCACGATCCTCTCTGGTACCTGAAACACATAACACATAGCACGGTAAGCATAAATGCTAAGTAAGTTCCCCAAAATACCACATAAAACACATAAGCCACTCGAGTCAATAACTTTGTAAGACCCTCCGGTCAATGTGTCTCAACGGGACCCTCCAGTCTCGTAGCTTGTTGGAACCTTTGGTCCGATCTAAATCGTTGGACCCTCCGGTCGTGTCTGATTGAGGACCCTTTAGCCTCGTAAGTCGTTGGACCCTCCGGTCCGGTCTAATATAACATAAAATACATAAATCACAAAGCACATAATCACAAGCAAGCACATAACACGTAAGGCCCTCTGTTCTGCACATAGATACCACTCGAGGTAATGTATAGTGAGAAGAGTCAGCTCGGGAAATCTCGGAAAGTCTCGAAATCGAAATACTAATCTAGCCTCCGCCTAATCACATAAAGTAATTATCTCAAATCAATAACGACTCTCAAGGCTAGACTAATCCCTTCCCATGTTCTCTCAGAAGGTTAAAAGACAATTTTCCCCTCTAATGGTCCAAAAGTTCACATGTTGACCAAACTTTAAAAGTCAACGAAAGTTAACTGTAGGGAGGTACGCTACACGTACTAGCTCTGTAGACGGGGCGTACTCCATGGTCATCCAAAATCGGGGAACTCGAACCCCTACGCAGCGCGTACTGGGATTACGCCCAACATAAGTCCCAGTTTCATACTTTCATGATTTTTGGTCTAAATAGGTTAAGACATAAGCTCATATCGCAGATCCATGCACTCTACTGACTCTTAAACCATAAGGTCGAAACATTTAAGCCTTTGCATACCTTAAAAGGTCACCAATCACTTCAAACACATAACCTCTTTCCCCATTAAGCCCTAATCTCATACATGACTTAATCTTAACGTCTAAGATTGGATTTTTATGGATTTATAACACAATATACTCTGAAATGGGGTAGATCCAGGCCCATGGATTTCCTTTGCTCAAAAGGTCTCAACCTTTAGGAATTAAACCCTAAAAATGCTCCTTTATGATACTCATAACAAAAGAGTGGTAAAGTTTGAAGCTTTTTACCTCTATGAGAAGCTCCCTACTTTGTTTAGCTCAGATCTAGAAGCCTGGAATCCAAACCTTCCTCTTCAAGATCTCTCTTCTTCTTGACAAGCACACAATGACATTTTCAAGCCCAAACACACGTACACACACATACAAGCTTAGAACGAAGGTTTAGCTTTCTTATGGTTTCACTCACTGGAAATGGTGGCTGGGATGGAGGCCATAACATTCCTTTTATAGGGCTCATGTCTCATTTGGGGTTTTAAGTCTGGGCCTAGTACGCCCAGCGTACACCTTGGTATGCCCCACGTACTGGGTTATGCCTGTGTCAAAGGCATGCCATGGGTACACGCAACGTACCCTTCAGTACGACTAGCGTACCCACTTGTCACCATTTTTCTACTTTGGGCTAATTTTGACAACTTGGGAAAAGAAGAAGGATTAAAGAGATATACCTGAATTTCATGGTGTCACACACAACTAGAAATCAGACTTTGAGAACTTGGCATAAAGCTTTTCCGCCCTTAGTGTCTTCAATACCTCCCTTAAATGTTTCTCATGTTGCTCCTTGGTCTTAGAATAAACTAAGATATCATCGATAAAAATGATCACATACCGATCCAGCATCGGTCTACACTCCCTGTTCATGAGGTCCATGAATGTTTATAGGGAATTGGTTAGCCCGATTGGCATCACCTCAAACTCATAGTGACCGTACCAAGTCCTGAAAGCTGTCTTCGGTATATCCTCATCCCTAATCCTCATTTGATGGTACCCTAACCTAAGATCAATCTTGGAAAACCAATATGCACCCTAAAGCTTATTGATGAAATCATCGACCCCTTGAAGAGGATAATGTTTTGTCACCATTAGCTTGTTCAACTCCTGATAATCAACGCACATCTTGTGTGGCCCGTCCTTCTTCTTTACAAACATGATTGGTGCTTCCTAGGGAGAGTTACGTGGATAGATAAACCCTCGATCTAGCAACTCCTGAAACTGCGTAGACAACTCTTGCATCTAGGTGGAGCTAGTCCGTACAGTGCCTTGGCTATTGGAGCTACACCCGACACGAAATCAATGTGAAACTCTACTTACCTTTCTGGAGGCACCCCAAACAACTCCTCAGGAAAGACATCTCAAAAATCTCGTACAACTGGTACACTACCCAAATCTATCGTGGTCTCAACCCTTGTATCCAAGATGTATGCCAAAAATCCCAAACAACCTTGACGAAGAAGTATCATAGCCCTCGCAGCTGAACAGAGGGTTGGCCTCTTTGAGGACCTCTCCCCAAGAATAACTAGTTCTCCCCCACTTGGGGTTGGAACTCTTGGTGGATCCTTGCTTCTGCGCGTACCCTTTGGTACGCTAGGCGTACGTGCATGGCCTTTCCACCCCATCCTTTTGAGTACGATGCACGTACTTGGGATAATACGCCCCACGTAATGCCTTTCGCAACCAAAACATAAGGTCCAACTATCTTGGCCCAAACCAATAACAACCTATTATTCAATAAAATAAATAATATTAATATATGCAAATCCTGGATGTTACAAATCTCTCCCACTTTAATTAGACTTTGTTGTCGAAGTCCATTGCTGCTGTTAAAAATAACTTGAGGTAGTGATCCCTCATCTCATCCTCTGGCTCCGACATCCATTCTGAACCCTTGCGGTGCTGCCACTGCACCTGCACAATGCCTTTGCTCAATGCCTTTGCCTTCCTATTTAGAATGGCTATCCGTCGCTCGATGTAGTTCAGGCTGTTATCCACCTGAATATCCATGATATGCACCACCGCGAATTCGTCTACTAGGCACTTCCGTAGCTGGCAGATGTGGAAAGTACTGTGAATCTGGCTAAGCTCAGCTGGTAGATCCAGCCTATACGCCACCTTACCCACCCAGGCTGCAACTCTGAAAGGACCAATATACTGGGTACCCAACTTCCCCCGTTTCCTGAACCGGATGACACCTTTCCAATGTGACACCTTCAGGAGAACCATATCTCGGACGTGGAATTCTAGGTCGGACAGGCATGTCGGCATAACTTTTCTACCGACTCTAAGCAGTCTGAAACCTACTCCTGACCTGCTGGATCCTCTTCTTCATATTGAGTACCCCTTCGGTACTCCCCATGACTCTCTACCCAACCTCACCCCAGTATATCGGGGTCATGCACTTTCTACTGTACAACATATCGAAGGGAGGATAATCGATACTCGTGTGATAGTTGTTGTTGTAGGAGAACTCAGCCAATGGGAGGTAGGTATCCCTGCTACCACCGAAATCTAAGACACACGCCCTCAGCACATCCTCCAAAGTATGGATGGTCTACTCGCTCTGACCATTCGTCTGTGGGTGAAACACGGTGTTAAATTGCAGACGAGTACCCAAGTCATCTTCAAATTTCTTCCAGAATTTGGAAGTGAATCACATGTCTCTGTCAGAAATCACGAAGACTGCCACTCCATGTCAATATACAACCTCTCGAATATAGATATCGGCCAACTTCTCGGACAAAATTCTCTCCTGGGTTGATATGAAATATGCACTCTTGGTCAACCGATCCACGATGACCCATATGGAATCCACCCTTCCTACGGTGTTGGGAAGCTTGGTGATGAAATCCATGGTAATATCTTCCCATTTCCACATGGGTATGTCCAATGGCTGCGTCTTGTCGTGAGGACGATGATGCTCCACCTTGACCTTCCTGCAGGTCAGGCACCTCTCTAAGTACCAGGCTACATCTTGCTTCACGCAGGGTCACAAATAATCAGGATGAAGATCTCTGTACATCTTCATCGCCCTAGGATGGATAAACAACTGGGATTTGTGGGCCTCATCCATCAAAACCTGTTGTAATTCTCCCTAGTACGGGTCCCATACCCTCCCTTGCAGGGTCAGCAACCTACGACAGTCAGAATCAAACGAGGCCACCTAGTGTATGATCCGCTTGCATTTCCAGCGCTCATCCTTCAAAACCTCGACCTGCGCCTCTCATATCTGCTCCAACAGTGAATTCACTACCGTTATCCTCAAGCAAATGTATCGGATCGAGTCTACCTTGCGAGTAAGCACATCGGCCACAATGTTGGCATTCTCCGAGTGGTAGAGGATCTCACAATCTTAATCCTTCATTACATCTAATCACCGACGCTGCCTCGCATTCAGATTTGGTTGATCCATAAGGTACCTTAAACTCTTGTGGTCCGTGTAAATGGTACATCAGACCCCATAGACGTAGTGTCGCCAAATCTTGAAGGCAAAGACAACCACCGCAACTCCAAATCATGCATCGGGTAATTCGCCTCATGTGGCTTCAGCCGCCTTGAGGAGTAGGCAACGACATGCATTCTTTACATCAACATTGCACCAAAGCTAGAAATGGATGCATCCCAGTATACTACAAAATCCTCTACGCGCTATGGTAGGGCTAGAATTGGCTCCTCACATAAGCTCCATCTCAAAGTCTCAAATATTGCCTGCTGCTCAGGCTCCTAATGAAAAACAAAGGCTTTCTTTGTCAGTTGGGTCAAGGGCACGACTATCTTAGACAAGTCTTAAATAAACCTCTAGTAGTAGCCTGCCAATCCCAGGATAAATCGAATCTCAGATGCAGACTTCGGAACCTCCCACATCATCACAACCTCCAGTTTGGTCGAGTCGACCAAAATACCATTATGGTTGACAAGGTGCCCAAGAAACTGCACCTCGTTCAACCAAAACTCACACTTGGAGAACCTAGCATACAAGCTCTCCATCCTAAGGGTATCCAAACCCTCTCGTAGATGCTCCTCATGCTGCTCGTGCGACTTGGAGTAAACCAATATGTCATTGATAAAAACTATCACATATCGATCCAACATCATCCTTCTTATGCCGTTCATGAGGTCCATGAACACGACAGGAGCATTGGTGAGCCCGAAGGGCATCACCACAAATTTGTATTGCCCACAGTGAGTCTGGAATGCAATCTTCTGCATATCCTCATCCCTGAACCATATCTGATGGTAGCTTGACCGCAAATCTATCTTGGAAAACCAAGACGCCCCCTGAAGTTGGTCGAAGAGATCGTCAATCCTCAGGAGTGGGTAACGGTTCTTCATCATTACCTTTTTCAGCTCCTGGTAGTCTATACACATCCGATTCGACCCAACCTTCTTCTTCACAAACATAATTGGGGCTCCCCAGGGTGAACTACTTGGTCTAATGAATCCCTTATCTAACAGCTCCTGCAGCTGTGTAGACAATTCCTGCATCTCGGGAGGAGCCAACCGATAAGATGCATTGGCTATCAGAGCCGCACCAGGGACCAATTTGATCCCGAACTCTACCTATCTCTCAGGTGGTATCTGTCACACCCCCAAAACATAATGGCGGAAACATTCGGGGGTGGGTGACTTCACGTAGTACCACAACAGTTGAATATCGTAAAGAAAGTACCACAACCATCATATATATAAAAAAAACGTATATTGTTGCGTAATACATTTTCCAAAAGAATATTACAAATATGATGATTTAAAATGTTTTAATAATAGACGCGTTAGCGTTCCTTCTCCAAAAGCTGGTGGTTACTTGTATTACTGATTTCCTGAGAAATACAAGTAGTTTCAAAAAAGTGTCAACAATAAAGTTGGAGAGTTCATACCCGTACTTTTCACATCTTTTCAAGTTTTAGGGGGGAAATACCAGTGCAATACGAGAAAAAATAACGCTTTATATAGATTTAAATACAACTTCTATATTATTAAAATGTTTCGATATCAACATTTACTTTGCATGAAAAGTTAGTATTTCATTGAGTTATTATCACCAAATGGAACACACTTTCGGAAAAACTATAATGGGTATAGTTTGCGGGTTATTCATACATTCTTACGTAAACATTTTGAAAAATGAAATACTTTCATTTGAAATCAAATGAAGACTTTCTTTTTGTAAACCTATTTATACTAAGTGTTGTGAGATATTCAACTTCAACATACTCTCATGTATGCATTTCATGTCCTGTATTATAAACCATAATCTCATGGAGGGAGAGCGTGATACTTGTGTATAGATGTATACGGGATTGACAATCCCTCACCTAAACTGTTAGCTACAGTTAGACCAACAGGTCTCGGGTGACAAATGTCATAACACTACAACACCTGAAAAACGTTGTAATAGGCGGTCTGTGTCAATAGCATGGTTATAAGACTCACACGGAAGTATAAAAATAAGCTTGATTTAGGGGACTCATGAATGCATTCAGTATTTACATTATTTTGAGTATAAATTCACCTTCATCATTTGGGTACGAAAGACACTAACGCCCTCCAACTTTTGGGACTTTTGAAACTATATTTGGAAAATATTGAATTTTCTGGAAACTACATTCATCGATTTTCTTCTAAAAAGACATAATTTTTTAGTACAAAAACACTTATGAACTCACCAACTTTATTGTTGACACTTTTTCGAAACTACTTGTATTTTTCAGGGAATCAGTAATACAGGTAACCACCAGCTTTTGGCAAAGGAACGCTAAGGCGTCTATTATTAAAACATTTTAAATCATCATTTTGTAATATTCTTTTGGAAACATGTATTACGCAACAATACATGTTTTTGTTATATATATATATGATGGTTGTGGTACTTTCCTTACGATATTCAATTGTTATGGTACTACGTGAAGTCACCCACCCCCGAATGTTTCCGCAATTCTGGTTTGGGGGTGTGACAGTATCCAAGGTAGATCCTCTGGGAATACATCTGCATACTCTCGCACCACTGGCACATCGCTCACAGTCTCCTTACCCACCTCCCAGGCATCCATAACGTAGGTGAAAAACACTGCGCAACCTTGATATAGGTAGGGCCTAATTCTTGCTACTGAGCAAATGGCCGATCCTCGCTGTGGTCTCTCGCCCTGAATCACTAGCGCTCCGGAACTTAGGGACCGGACTTGGACCAACTGATACGCGGAGTCGATCACTGTCCTATTGGGGCTCAACCAATCCATGCCTATAATAACTATGTTCCCATGCAATGGAATGGGAACCAAGTCAACCAGGTCGCACTCCTCATACATCCTCAAAACAAAATCTCTAAAAACCTCTGATTCTCGTACTGATCGGTAGTCTGCAATCTCAACCTCCAAAGGGCAATCCAACATGCCCGAAGACTCAGGGAAGCTCTTGCTAAGGGCAAGAGAGACAAATGATCGGGTAGCCCCCAAATCAAACAACACCTAAACTAGAATATCATTCACATGGACCGATCCTAAACAACACATAAAGCATATATATATATATATATATATATATATATATATATATATATATATATATATATATATATATATATATATATATATATATATATATATATATGGTAAGCAACATGAAATAAGAGATAGCGAGAAGAAAATATACCCATCACAAAATCGGGTGCGACGCGTGCCTCCTCGATAGTCAACTGGAAGGCTCGGCTCCTCACTACTGGAGCCTCTGCCTTGCCGTACCGGCCATCAGTAATCTGAAAGGTCGCTGGGGCTGGCGCCGCTACTGCTATCAATCTCGGGAAATCGGCCTTTTTATGGTCCTGATTGCAATTAAAGCAAATCAGTTTTGATGTCTGGAATGTGGGGGTGCTGGCAGTACAATCCTTGCCAAAGTGATCAGTCCTACCGTACTTATAGAAGCCCGATGACCCTAGTCTAAACACCCCCCATGCGGCTTGCTGCATTTCTCGCAATGGCTTTGGCCCTGATGCCCCTTCGACCTAACATTGGATCCCTTGAGTTTCTTCCCTGAAACCCCAGTCACCTGCCCCTCTTCCACCTTCCTCTTTTTTGATATGCTCCAAGTCAATCTCCTTCTCCCTCTCCCTAGAAATCATAGAATCCAGAATCAGGCATGATGAGTAGCAGACATGCTACCAAGTATCAGCTCTTAACATGTTGTGATAGCAGTTCTTCTGCATCTCCTCATCTCCCACGTGCTGAGGCACCAATAAGGCCCTCTCCCAGAACTTGGTGGGAATCTCCGCCACTGTCTCTGTCATCTGTCTCATGTCAAGGAAATCTCTGGCCAACTGTTGGAACTCCACAGCCGGTGCAAACTCCGCCCTAAATTTGGTCACAAATTCCGAACAAGTCATAGCGTCAATATCTGAGGTTCCCAGAGAGTCACCAACTGACTCCCACAATCTCTGGCTCTGTCTCTCAAACATCTAGCCGCATATCGAACCTTCGACCCCAAAGAGCAAAAGCTAGTCCACTGATTAGACTCCTTGTCTTTAATCCATCTCCTGGCAATGATGGGGTCCTTTACCCTATGAAAGTTTGGCACACCACACCCCATAAAGTCCATGAAGGATAGTGTGCACGATCTTGATTGGCTGGATGCCATGTCGCTCCTGAATGCCCTGAGGACGTCCTCCATCAACTCGACAATCCCTCCTTGATCGACCCAAAAATCATCGGGGTCACCTCAAGGATGCCTCTTTTGATCTCTGATGCAATAAACTCACACAGGCTCTCATCAACGGGTTCGAATCCTGAACCTGAACCCGATCTTGATCTCGATCCTCGTGCTCTGTGATGCATAATCATCACTAGTCTAAAACAAAACACATAATTGTCAGGACCAAATATAACCTCAAGAGGTCTCAGACATTCTACAGGTACCCTGGTCCTGTCTCGTCCCTCCTTGACTCGAGCACGGATCCTCTGTTTTCAGTAGTATGGGCCTATACTGCCTTCCACATCTATCTGTACTTTCCTCAAGGGTTTCTTAGACCTCACCAAGTCCCTTCTACTATTACTGCTCACTGCACTAATCTCATCCTAGGCTTACCCAAGGGTAACTCTCCAACCCACTCTCTGCCATCAGTTGCACAAGAAGTCCTTGTCATCTCTCCCTAACTAGCTTCCAAACACTATTACATATAACTAAGACCATATAATTCTTCAAATGAGAGGTCTCTCCATACAACGGTTAGACTCAAATGAGAGTTGTGAAAATGTGCTAAACCTAACCTTCTGAAATTATTTAGTCATCGTAATATGTAACTTAACGTATTCATTTACTTATTATTTAAAGATAACTAGGACCCGAATAGCACAAAGCAAGCAACATTCAGGCATCAAGTAACCTAAACCAAGCATATCCTATTCACGCTATCATATTACTGTCTAATCAATACTATAATGCAACTCAATAAGCACATACAACAAGCATATTAGGCATCTTCCTAGATCTTTAACCCTAATATAGCATGAAATTTTCATAATCATATCATAACATAAAATGTATGGGTATCTTGGGGAGAACTTACTTGAGCTCGGCCGGTCATGCACATCACACACCTTGTTCTTTCTCAAACTTTTTACTTTAACTTTAGGAAAACCATTTTCTTATGAAAAAATCTTTCAAACCCTCGATTTGAGTCCAGATACCCCCGAAGGCGTGTCCAAATCCCTCAAACCAAGGCTCTGATACCAACTTGTAACATCCCAATTTTCAATGCCAAAATTTTGTTTTAATTATGTTACTCGTAAGATAGTTTACTGAAAAACATCATCAATATCATATCAATCCATAATCCCATTAGAAAAATGTCATAAAATGTCACTCCCCAGCCGTCGGCGGAAACACCGGGTAGTGTAACGTCATTTCTCGTATCATAGTTATCAACTTCTTGAAAAACATGCAATTTAAAATACGTCAACATAAAGTTGGTGAGTTCACAGGTTTTGACTCCATATAAAAATAACACATTTTTCCAAGTTCAAAAGTATAGTTTTGAAAGTATTATTTTGACTCTTCAACAGTTAGTATATATATTATGTATAAAGGTTTACTTACCAAATAAGTAGTTTACATATAAGTCTCATATACTATGAATATAAGTATTTGTACCATACAAACGAAAGTTGCTACATATAAATCTTATTCCAATTCTATACGAGTAAAAATGCTACGTATAAATCTATTTCAATTCTATATGAGTATGTGTGCTAGGTATAATTATCTACTTAATATAAGTAGTACCTAGGGTATAATTAGGAAGAAACTTATACTTAACATTAATACTTGTATAACGACAAAGTATAATGCTTCTAACAACTTGCCACCATGATTTCGTAATCGCTGCTTGACAACAAAACCTCTGAGAAAACAATACACTCATGATTTATCATGAGAAACAATACACTCATGATTTACCATGAGAATAATACACACATGATTTACCATGAGAACAACACCGCATGCTTCATCGACGCCGGAATAAAAATAAAAGGAATGAATTGTCACTCACTTGTCTTGGGTTGTAATTAACAACCACGAGTGGGGTCGTCAACCTGTATCTTATTCATACACGACTTCCTCGCTCACACGGGATTAACGGTTACAGGTCAGAGGACTTCCACTAAGTTCCCTAATCTTAGTTGATGAATGAGGTAGCTCATGTAGACTTTGACGGCTTCCTATAGCTCTAAAAACAAAAGCAATTTCATGTCTAAAACCTTAAGTTACTAGACTATGCTTTTAAACATTACTCCTAACTTCATAATATTTAGGCAGTATAATAGCTATATCTTGAAGTAAAAGCCAGGTTTTATCTTGACCTAAACCAATCATAACAGCATATAATGTTTCTAGTTTTATGTTAACATAAAACTATCAATAACAATACCAAGTTTTATATTAACATAAAACTAATAATAACAATATATAACATATCCAGTTTTATCTTGACATAAAACAATTAAGAGCAACATACCTCATAACTTAACATATAGAACTTCCGAATATAACATCGGAACTATATCGCACACAACATATATATATATATATATATATATATATATATATATATATATATATATATATATATATATATATATATATATATATATATATATATATATATATATATATATATATATATATATATAGAATCCTAAGTATAACTCAAGATCTACATTAATATACTACTATAACAATAACATGTTAACAATGTTATGATAGTTGTATATTTTCAGATACGAAATAACTATATCCATGACGTGGAATAATAAAAATGTTAGATTACAATCCCAAGAGTCTCATGATATGAAAATTTGGTGTGCTTGTGATGTGCAGTTACCGCGTCGGCTCCTTCCCTTTGCTGAAGAGATACCTGAAACAAACCAGAAAACTGTAAGCACAAAGCTTACTGAGTTCCCCCATCATACCACATACCATACAATACACATACTGCTAGGCATATCTGGGTGCCCAACCTACCCTGCTGAGCATACCGGGGTGCTCAACCTACCCTGCTAGGCATATTGTGGTGTCTAACCAACCCCTGTCAGACATATCGGGTTGTTCGACCTACCCCTTTGGTCTATCTCAAATGGTTACAGGGACTATTTCACCCTCTATTATTGCCACATAAAAACATAACGTAATCATATTGTCAAGCATACCGGGGTGCCTAACCTACCCCCATGCCCTATCAACCGGATATGGGGACTATTCCCCTTACTACTACTATCACATACATCATATCATACTAGCGTATAAACACACCAGATAGTGGTAAACCAGATAATTATCACGAAGACAATTATCTCAACTACAATCAATGACAAGTGGGCTACCATTGGTGCCTTCAACCCACTTCTACTAGAAGGTAACTCACCTCACAAAGCTAAGTGTCGAATCTCACGTAAAGTAATCTCTAAAAGCTGCTCCGATGACTCCCTTCTACCGTAATCATAATAACACAGAATCAAAATTTATAACATTACTTAGGGCAAAATGACCATTTTACCCCCTTGGCATAACTAAAAATATTCTTAAGGTCCAATTCTAACTTATTAAATCCAATGTACCCATGGCCCATCAAGGCTCCCTAAGGGCCCACTAATAGCCTAATTTTCTAAATTGGGCCCAACCCTTTAAATGGGCCTTTTCACAATTCTCATAAGTCCTTAGCCCAAAATGAAATAATTTTGAGTGGCCCAATATGGCCCAAAACGCCCAATGCTTCTAATTCTAAATTTCAGGCCTAAAAATATACTTTATAGTCGGCCACGAGGCCCGATAGTCTAGGCCCATTCCCTTAAGGCCTAAAGCCCAATATAACCACTATGCATGTGTACACATGGTGTACCTAGCACGTACACACAGCGTACGTTGGCCTTGAACAAAACGGGGAGTTGACCCTGTACGTACATCGTACCAGGGTGTACGCTTAGCATACTGGCTAGCTTTCTTGGGACTTCAATTGTTACTTAATCCATCAAGCCTTTACATCCAAAATGTAGATCCATGTCCTTTAAGACCTCCTAAACCATAAAGTCAAAAACTTTATGTGCATGCATGCATGGTTAGGTTGAAAACATGATTTTGGTCCTTTTAATAATCTTTAAGACCAACTAACACTTCCATGGTTGTGGCTTAACCATCAAGGTCTAATTTTTATGACTCTTAGTGCCTCTAAGAGACGAAGGGACATATATTATGGTCAGATATCATAAATATGCAAAAATACTCAACAATGGAGTCCAAAAGTGACCTTAAACACCCCCATAAAAAATCTAACTATCAATGACCAAGTATGGATCTTGATACCTCAAAAGAGTCAGAAATGATGCCAATCTTCTGGATCTAAAAGCTCTTGGTGGATCCTTGCTTGTTCTTCAAGCTCCTTTCTCTTCCAAAGCCCAGAAACTACACCAAGGCACTCTCAAATGGCTTCCAGATCACATGGGCACACAAACAGGGGTTAGGGTTTTCGTGGAGGCTGTATAAGGGTGGGAGGGAGGCTGGATCAAAGTCATAAGGTCATTTAAATAAGGATCAAACCCTAAAAGTTAGGGGTTTAGAACCTGCATGTGTACGCTGTGCATACCCTTTGGTACGGTGGGCGTACGTGCAAGGCCTTCCCACCCCATCCTTTTGAGTACGTTGTACGTACTTGGCATATTACTTCCCTCGTAATGCCTTTCGCAGCCAAAACTTAAGGCCCAACTATATTGTCCCAAACGAACAACTGCCCATTATTCAATAAAATAAATAATATTAATACCTGTAAATCCCGGATGTTACACATAGTACAATAATACATATACAGAACGGTTTTATGGTATTAAAACTACTTTCAGCAATTTTAGAAAATGTTGAATTTTTTGTAACAATAAACATTCTCATGGTTTCAAGGAACAGATAACAAACTTCTAAAAAGAAATATTTATGCAGTCACCAAGCTAAATGTTAATAGTCTCTTTTTCAAAACACTTGTTTTCTCAGGGAACCAGTAAACAGGTACATCGTTATGATTTTGAGAAGACGGAGCAGTATAGAGTTGCGTCTTGTGTCTTTTGCTACTTCTATTTTGTTGACATATAGATATGAATTGAAAACTATGTAAAACTTATACATTATTAATGAAATGGTTGGTGTACTTTGATTATTATGATGCATGTGTTGTGATACTTAACATGACGTCATACCCCCCCAGACGTTTCCACCGCTTCGGTTTAGGGGTGTGACAGGAATCATTATACAAGCCCTGTTTTGTTGATAATTCTCAAATGTAATTATCCTAAGGGGGAGATAATTGTAACACGAGTAGATTCAGGTTAGACATTTAATATATCATCGATAATCTGATCCAAATATGTAGTAGTCGCAACGACAATCTCAAGGATATAAGGAGCGCTTAAATATAACTTTGTATGAAGAAGTTATGCTTTTTTGAAGTTTCACGATTAAGCCGACACATCCATCCACATCATAAAAAGTGAAAGATGTAGGTTTCTTATCAGCCTAAGTCATCTAAGCAAAAGTCTAATTGTTTTACCGAGGGCGTGCATACGGAGAACATCTAAATCTGACTTCGTATGAGGATGTTATGATGTTTTAAAGTTTCAGCCAAGTAGCGCAGACACATAAATCAAAATCCAAATCATTTGGCTGTTATACAAAACAATCTAAAGAAGAGTTGAAGATATTGTGAATAGGATTGCGTCGATATGAAGACAGTCAAGAACGGATGTCGTGTGAAAGAGTTATGATTTTTATACGAACTTTAAGAATATAATCCTATTAAAAACATAAGTTTAATGTTTAAGTGAGAATTAGCTGACGGAGTCTACATGAAATTTTTAGTACTCTTTGATAGCTATGCGCACATATAAAGAATGTCACAAACAAATCCCATAAGAATATGTTATGACTTCTTGAAAATTTATAAATTTGCACACGTGTGGGGCACAATGCGCCCTTCTAGAAGGTGTAACATGGCCTACAAGATTTTTGACACATGTCACAAGGCGAGGGTAAGAATGTTTCTGGAGAGTGTGATGCGCCTAGGAGAATTTTGACCATAAATTGCCTCCAACACTTCACTTCTTCATACATCCAAAACTCTTCTCTGGAATTTCCACTCTTGAAAATCCAAAATTTCTCTATATGTTTAGAAGTTTAGTACTATCCTGGGATATCAAAGTGTGACAACCGTCAAATTCTTGTTAAGTCAAAGTCAAATAAAGTCAACAAGTCAAACAGGTCAACTTAACTAACCCTTGTATACTAGGGTTTATATTACGTAATTACTATAAAACTCGATATTCTAATGAGAAATCACCAATTGAAAAGTTTGTATATCTAGATTTCCTTAACCTAAAATTGTGGTAAGTAATGAACCGAACCGATAAAACAATGTTGCATACTCGTCGGGAGTGTGTAAGATCCTTAAACATGGCTTAACGAGGCTTATGGACCTTGCGTTGCGAAGCCGAGCACTCAAAAAGGTCACAAAAGACGTCCCTCCGAATCTCTTTCACTCTATCTCTCTCTATTAAAATCTCTCCCAAATCTCTCTCAAAAGTTCCTATAACCTTTTTGAAATCATTCGGGTCATCCCGACCCTTAACAGGGTCAAAAACCGCTTAAAATGGGGAAAAAATGAGTAAAATAGCCTTTAAGAGCCGAAACACTCTCTTAAGGAGCGAACCCTCCTAAGAACCGAAGGTCCCTATAAGGACCGAACTACTGAAGAACCGAGACCCCAAGGACCGAACCGAACCTCCTGTGAACCGAAACTACCAAGACCGAAACCTGAGGGACCGAATTGAGAAGGAGAGCCGAACCTCGCATAGACCGAACCCTACCTTCTCCTTCGCCTGTTACCCCTTCCGCTCCATTTCGCCTTCAGGCCCAACAACATTAGGATCGAACCTCGGCCAAGAATCGACAGGTCTCGCAGGTAGGCCAAATTCACTCGGTTTTCGACTGGTTTTGCATTTTAGGTCCGTTTTTAATTATTCTAATGTGGGATTTTCACCCAAAACTTAATTTTAACATATAAGGCCCTATATTTGTAAATTAATCACGTTTTTTTGGGATAAATCTTATCCAAGAAGAGTGGGTGAAGTACTAGAGGTGGAGTGTTGACTTTTCTTTAGTTTATGACACAAGCAACCACCCATACCCACTCACCCATACCCCTCCCCACCATACATAGTCACTTCCTTGTACTTTCCATTAATCTCCAGCCATTCCCACGTCCTAAGAGCTAGACAACCCACCCCCTCTCCTCAATTCACTCATTTTCCCTCATTTCCACCAAAAGATCAAACACTTTTCTCTCAACCTTTTCTCTCTCAATTTCGAGATTTCCAAGACATTTTTCAAAGCTTTCCTTCTACATTTGGTAAGTATCATCACCATTCTTATGTTTATTGCACTTCCTTTTACTCAAAATCATAGAAATCTCACACAAACATCGTCACCTTCATGTTAGGTTCTCGATTCATCAAGGCATCTTCTTAGTGTTCTTGAGTTGAACACTTCTTTCTTCAAACATCCATACATTAAGAACACAAAGGTGAGTTCATACCCCTATGTTTTCATATTTTCTTGAGCTTTAAGGGGGGTGGATACAAGTTAAAACACCAAGAACATAACTAAACTCATCCAACAACTTTCATCAGAAAAGTTTAACTCCATTTACGGACTGTTTTGGTCAACTTAATCATTTTAGTTTTCAAAAATGTATTATATTCCAATATTTCAGGTTCATTCTTTTAAAGTGGCAACTTGCAAATGTTCATACGATTTTTCTTTAATTTATAGCAATTTTTTCAAAATTTCCTATCGTTGTAGCTACAAATCCGGACCAGTGTATGAATATGGGCATTTTCACACAAGTTAGGGACATCTAAAAATCATGATAAAATTTATGAACAAACTTGACACATTTTATAAACTCCCAGAGTTTACGGATTCAGTTTTCAACTTCGTATGATTTTTCTGTGATTTTTCCAAAACAGTGCAAAATTGTTAAAACAAGTTGACAACTTACAACTTTCATTACACTTTGTAACATGTTGAGCAAAGTGTTAATCTTTAATTGGTTTCATATTTTACCTATGTTTTCCGTTGTGGAATAATTATATAAAAGAAAATACTCACTCATTTGTAAGAGTCTTTAGTCATTACAAATAATACAAGATAAGGCATGATAAACATAGTCATGTTTTTGCTATACATTCGACTCACATAAAATGGGGTTCATTTACATTACAAACGTTTTGGATAAACTATAATAGGTGTAGTTTATGTTTCATATACAGTACAAACAGTTATGTTAAACTATAACAGGTATAGTTTACGTTTGAATTACATTTCAAACTCATTAACAAAGTTTTTCAGTTCATATAAACGGGGTACGAATACAAAGTACCGGGTTTATACAAAAAGAGGTTTTCAGTTCATATAAATGGGGTACGAATACAAAGTATCGGGTTTATACAAAAAGCGGTTTTCAGTTCAGTTCAACTAAATTTGTTAATGAAAAAATTTGTGAGACATTCGCTTCACGTTACCTCCAAAATAACAAAGTCAAAAGTCCTGTAATTATAACCAGAGTCTCGTATAAGGAGAACGTGATAGTTGTGTATAGATCTATATTAGGTTTGACAAACCCGCACCTGAGCTGCATGCAACAACTATGCCGATAGGTCTGTGTTGACAAGTGTCATTTAACTGGAGACGCATGAAGAACGTCGTATTACGAGGCCGATAGGTCATAGTATGGTTATAATAATTCACATGGGATATTAACAAAATATAAGATTTACGGGTTCTGACTTTTAAATTTAACGATTTCAGGTCGATTTAAATTTGTATAAAAGTTCTTTAAGTATCGGAAAATACTACTGTACATTTCGGTCTTGAATTTTAAAGACTACAATACATTTTATTAGGGAAATATTGGATTTTTCATGAACAAACAACACTTTTACAAAGAAAACGATTTTAGCATCACAATTAAAAGATTATAAACTCACCACCTTAATTGTTGACACTTTTCTTTCAAAAATACTTGTATTCTCAAGAAATCAACGAAATCAAGTAACCACAAGCTTTTGAGGATGGAACGCTACGGCGTTGAACAACTATTTTATTGTCATGTTGAAATAAATCATTGAAATATGTAACACTTGCAACCATGTAATATCTTTTTCAATTATATTTATGATTGGTTGTATTGCTTTGATCACTATTATACATGTTGTTATGATACTATACATGAAGTCCTCCACCCCTGACGGTTCCGCAATCCTTGGTTTGGGGGTGTGACATAAAGAGTCCGATAAGTAGGAGATCTTGAGTCGGATTTATGCCAATGCAATTTCCAACTTTTTGCTAAAAAATATCTATAAGTTAAGCTTCATTTATCTTAATTCAAGTGTAACTTATATTTATATTCATAGTTATTATTATTAATATATAAATAACATTTATGAGTGATTTCAAGTCATAATATTAATTGATATACTTACGGGGGTGATGTCTAGGATAGATTAAATCAGGTGTTTAAAGTGGGAACAATATACCCAGTATACCAAATTGATCGTACCTCCGATATGATCTTACCTGGTTGCTCTTTATCAGCTATAGAATCTATAGATATTTTGATCATTGAGGAATCCAGAACATCATTAGTCATATGAATATAAGACTAAGACTTAGGGATATTCATACCTAGGTTATATTAAAGGAAAAGCTAAAGATCTAGTCGAATCGCAACCAAAATTTTGAGTCGTCCACTTTTAACAAGTTAGTGTATAATTACTTCCAACTTACACATAAATACAAGTATTCTAAATGCTTAAATATTATGTGTGTGGTTTAGTTGTGCTTGATATATCTATGCAACATGATATGACAATTACTTGATTAAACTGTATATTTATCATACTTAAAATATGATTGGGAAATGAAGGGTTGTGTAAACTAATAAATAAGATGATGTGATAGGTTAGTGAAGGGTTGTGTGAAATAATAAATGCGAGGTTGTGATATGTTAGTGAAGGGTTGTGCGAAATAATAAGTTGTGATCAAAGTACTATCATATTGTTATGCTTACATAAAGTACTATCATGCTTCTTTGCTCACCCAAAGTATTATCGTATGTTTGTGCTTAACCAAAGTATTGACGTACTACTGTGCTTAGAGAAAGTACTACCCAGCTGATGTGCTCACCCAAGGTACTATTGTATTATTGTGCCTATTTATTGAAGGAAGTATAAATGATGATCACTGCTGATAAATATCCTTTAGGAGAGATCCCTTGTGATCATTGTTTTAGGATTAGGAATCGAGGTTAACGGGAACGGGTAACTAGGTTACTTGATTAGTGAAAAATATATGTATAATGAAAGATGATAATATTGTTGGTTTGAAAATCATATGTGCTCACTAGGCTCCCAAGCATGAACCACTCAATTTCTTTGTATCACTAGTAGTGGTACAAAGGTATATGGATAGTGATGTTTGTATCTGATGAGAGATTCGAGGAGGAGTAGGCCATATTATAATAGTATGTTGTAAGGCCCATAATGATTACATTTATGTTTATTTTTATTGTATCAGTTATGATATCCCCACTTTTTAATAATCTATGAAAACATTTCTCCGAAAATACTTTTATGGGACAAAGTCTACACTATATTGTACACTCTGTTTTAAAATAAGCATAAAGAAATAGATTTTTTCAGTCCGTACAAATGGGGATGTCACACAAAAAATTGTTTTTCCATTTCCTAATCCAAAATTTCCTCAAATATGTGTTAAACTACATTACAAGCGAAAAAGGAAATCATCGAAAACAAAATAAAAAATAAAGTGAGAAAGACACAAAAATAGGGTAGTAAAAAGGAAATTAGAGATCAAATCACTAAGTTTTTATTTTCATATTTGCCCACATTCAACTTGTTTAACTGTATGCATTAAGTCCTTATGACCGGCTACTCCAAATAAGCAAAAAAAAAAAATTAAATAAATAACTTAATAGTGTAATATATTTCTCCCTTTGTACATATTTAGTCCTTAATATTTTTTTTTGCACATTTAGCCCCTAAGAATTTTTGTTACAAAATAAGTCTTTATTATTTTTGTACACATTTATATTTATGATCAATTTCTTTAATTTTTCCCACAATATCATACGTGTGACAATCATTAATGGCGTGTTCAGCGTTGTTGATGTTTATTGTCACTGGAGCCTTGGCTACTTAGTTGTTTATGTGTTGTGTTATGAACATCGTAACTTCTTCATAAAATCTCATATGTTAACGATCTTTATATCCACATGTTCGTATTTGAGTCTACTACAATGCATGGATACAAAGACCGTTAATATCTAAGATCTTATGAAGAAGTTACGAGAGAACACAATACCAAAGCCAAACCACATAACATACGTAACCAAGCAGCCAAGGATGCGGTGGCTATACACATCAATAGCCCTGGACACATCATTAATGGTTGTCCTACATAATATACCGTAAGAATAACTTAAAAAATCAGTCATAATTACTGAATGTATACAAAAACATTAATGATTTATTTTGCAACTAAAAAATATTAAGAACTAAATGTGAAAAAAAACTATTAAGGACTTAACATATACAAAGTGATAAATATATTGAGAAATCTCCGGAAAAATCCTAATATTTCACCCAAATTTACGAAAAAGTCTCAAACTAAAATTTGTTTATCAAAACGTCCCAATTACCCGTAAAAATGACGATTTGACACCTTTTTCCCGGTTTTCTGGTTTCATTACTTACCCAGTTTCATTAAACTCTTATTATTTTACCATAATTTACGAATAAGTGATAAACTAATATAAGTGATGATTTAGCTTTTTCTCCTTATAACATACATATTGCCGATGCAATTACTGACCTGGACGCATAGTCATTAAATGTGTTGATGATATGGATGTGTTAGGTTATATAATGTTATGTTTACCAAAAAAAAATGATATCATGATCTACTATATATATATATATATATATATATATATATATATATATATATATATATATATATATATATATATATATATATATTGAAATATAAAATGCATCCAACGAAAATTATAATAATTATATACACTAGCAACAAATTCGTCATTTTTAAGTTTATAAGAAATTTCAAATTGTCTATCTAATCTTCTGTAACCCAGTGTATCTATATCATCAACGCATTTCCTGCCCTTTTTCCCAAAAACACACATTTACCGGTTTCATTGCTGACATGGATATATAATTTTAAATGAGCTGATGGGATGGATATTAAATTTTATGGTAACATAGCATTATATAACTCATTATACTTATCTTATCAACTAATTTAATGACTAGACGTTTAGATCGGTAATGAAGTCGGTAAAATGTATGTTAAATTGAGAGGATGGTTAAATCATTAGTTAATTTTATTTTGGGACTTATTCGTAAATTATGATAAAATAATGAGACTTTAATGAAACCAGTAAACCGGATAAAATTGGTCAAATTGTCATTTTTATCGGTAATTGAAATTTTTTCATAAACAAATTTTAGTTTCAGACTTTTTCGTAAATTATGATAAAATAATAAGATTTTTCTAGTGATTTTCCTAAATATATTACCTTATTAAGTTATTTTTTTCGGCTTACCTGAAGTTGCCTATCATAAGGGATAAGTTTATATAGTTAAACGAGTTGAAGAGAGCGAATTTGGACAGGAAAAAAACATAATGACTATATGTGTACATGCCAAAAAATATATTACCATTTTAAATCATCATCCAATAAAAAATCAATGTTTTTTATTCTTAAATATTGCCTTTAAAATTCTATTTGATTATTTTTACATCTCTGTTTTAAATTCATAGATTATCTAGTGTTCAATTTTTTGCTAAACTTTAATCATTTAAATATGCAATGTGTCTTGGTATGAGGAACTTTTGTTATTGTAATGATGTATAAATAATACATGGAGTGTATGCGGGGTTGTCATGGAAATATTTTGGGTCCGGATGGAAGGGAAGAGAAAAAAAGGCTTTAGGAAAGTTAATAAAAATCCACTAATTTTGTATATGTATACGGAACATGAAAAGGTAAATGTAAAATAAAACAATGGTATATATCAATAGGCACTCTTTTTCACATTAACAAAAGTTCGAAAAAAAAGTTAGGTTTAATAAGTAAAGGAAGTTCCCCATATGAGGGGTTATGGGAGCAATGATGTTCTTATTATGTTCTCCAACTAAGCTAAATGTTTTTAATCACTTTACTCGATGGAAATCTTGGTTTTTAATATTTTATTATCTTAGGGTTTTAGATCTCTTTATTTCTTGTCTTTTTTAAGGATATTCACCATATCATATTTTTCATATCCGTATCATACAATAACCATATTTGTTTTTAAAAAAACGCATTTCAAATGTGTACCACACAATAACTATATTCACTTAAAAAATAAAAATAGATAAATAAATGAATAAACTCAAACAACAACTATGTTTGAAATTTTAAGATTTTTAAACTAAATCATTATAGTAAATGACACGAATCGTCCCTCGTCTGGATGACAAAAAGCACATTCAGTTCTTATTTTTTAAAAATTAACTCGGTCGTCCATGTAGACACAAAATGACTATTTTATCCTTAATAATTTCTTTTTCAATTTTTTTGTTTTGTTTATCATCGGTCTCCTGGTCCCCTTCCTTTTCCCCACCAGGTTCATCTCCCTCAATCTGACCCAACCCATATCCTCTCAATCACATATTCCGGTGAGGGGTGGCGGTGGTTGAAACATACCCTAAATACGACCCAAAATTTTCATTTTAGTTTAATAATAGAACCACAGTTATCAACCCATTTCATCAAAACATAAATTACAATATATCAAACATTGTTATCAGAGTTTTAAAACACCATAGTACACATCTCAGGCTTAAACATCTTGGTGTGTGCAATGCAGTCATCCCGAACTCTTCTCTTTGCAACTGGTACCTGTAACGAAAACTGAAAACCGTAAGCACGAAAATTAGTGAGTCTCCCCAAACCACTACATACCATACACATAATCATATACTACAAACATTGGGCCCAGCCCACTACCTCGGGCCCCGCTCGGCATCGGACGAATCTGGCATCAGTCCCTGCCTGGCATCGAGCCCCACCCAATATACAGATCTGTTTCTACTAGGCCCCACCTATCTCTGGGCCCCGCCTGCTCTACACATGCAAACATATAATCATAATCAAGCTAGTACATAACAAGCAAACAAAACACTAATAATGCTAGTCTCAAGGCCCCACCTATCTTAGGCCCCGCTCCTACTCTGCTACTAATGAGATATGGAACCTCGTCCATACTCATCTAGTGATGAGATACGGTCTCCCGCCCACACTCATCTCCCCACCAGGCACATACAAGTCTCACAAAGACAACAAGTATAACTAAACACACATTCCTTCCTTGGGTACCACCCAACATCGAACCATAGTTCGGAAACATACATATAAACCTTCCTCGGGCCTTGCCCGACATCGGACTAAAATCAGGAACATATAAACAACATCGGGCTAAACTTAGCAAAGGATCTAAATCCGGTATACACTAACATCCATAATCGGGCCTACATTAGTGCTTTAGACCCGTTCCTACTGGAGAAAACTCACCTCGCAAGCTTATTGTAGAATCATGCGAATAAACCTCTCACTGCTAGCTGGCAGATCCCCGAGCTGCTGATCTCTCGACTCCCCGAGCTACCATTACCCAAAATTACACTTAGTCCAAACCAATATTTCTCCTTAGGGTAAAATAACCATTTTACCCCTAGTCCAACTTGGTCCATATCTAAAGCCCAAAACCATAATATATAAAAAGGCCAAACGCAGAGTAGGCTTCCCAAGCCTACTAGTGGCCTAATTTGCTAAATTGGGCCTAATCCCTCTAATGGGCCTTAACCTAAGCTCAAACATATTCTTGGCCCAAATTATCTGACAATGATGACCCACTAAGGCCGAAAGATCTAAAATCCAATTCATGGCCCAATCAGAGGCCCAAAACATGTCAAGCCCACATTTGATGAGTATGCGGGGCGTACTCCTTTGTACGCTAAGCGTACAAGTTGTATGGTGTGTATGTTGTGCTTACCTGCATGTACGCCCATCGTACTAATCTGTTAAGTGACGTTTCCCCTTAAGCACTTAATACTCTATTCAACGACTATAAACACAAATGCAAGTCCTCTTCAACTTCTTAATCAATAAAGTCACTGACTTGGTGACTTAACATGACCTTAATAAGCCCAAACTCCTAAATGGCATTCTATTCACATAAAAATGATCTTAACTCACGCATGAACCCAATAAGACATCCAAGATGGGAAGTTTCTACCTTACGGACTCATTCAGAATTGAGATGGGCAACTCTAAGCCTAAGAGTCGGATTTGATCTATAAAGCTCTATACTAGGGACGAAAATGACTCCAAAACCACACTACATTAGGTATAAGCATACTTTAGGAAAGTTCAAGGGTTTATACCTCAAGGTGATCTGAAATGGAATCAAAATCTCGGATCTACAACTTCTCCTTTGAACCACCACCTTGTTTTGCTCTTCACTTCCTTCTAAAATGGCTTCACTACACCAAAATGCTCTCTAATGGCCTCCAAAGGTCCAAGAACACTCAAGGAAGGATTAGGGTTTCGTGGTCACTGTCTAAGGGTGAATTGGAGGCTGACCATTGAGGCATATTATTCCTTTTATAGTGGCACACCATAGAATTTAGGCTTTAATTCTAAATGGAGTACGCCTCGCATACCTCTATGTACGCGCGATGTACTCACAAACCACCCACGTCTATTCTATTCTTCTACGCTGGGCGTACCCCAGCTTACGTTGGGTGTATTTTCGCGCCTACTACCTTGCATGCATGGTACCTTCTTGCCATCTTTCTCCATTAGGGACCAATAATGCTAATAACTTCAAAGCGTTATAACTTCTTCATTCTAAGTCCGTTTCCGATGAACTTAATATCCACGAAGAGGTGGCGGGAAACCCTACTCTCTTAGCAACACCCCTAAGCCTAAAACCTTCCCAATAAAACCGGAGACCCATAAAAGACCAAATCGCCTCTACCCTTGGCCTCCGAAACCATAACCAAATACTTTCAAAACTGGGTGTTACAACTCTCCCCCACTTATATTGGATTTTATCCTTGATGTTCGCTACCTCTACCTACCTTACATACCTCTCACGTGCCACACCTGCAACTATCCTCCTACCTTCCCTAGACCAACTAGTGTTTCCTACAGTCACCGGTACTCGTCATTTTGAAAGTATCACTATCATCCTGCGCAATCAATGGCCATCCCAAGACAGCTAAACCCAACCATCAGAACCTTCCAAACCTAATGATAAGTTATCCTCACTGCCGTATGAGGAACTACATCTGTCTTTCCGAGATCTGAAATCTATAATGGTCTGTCTCCATGACGGACCGCCTATACTACCATGCCAAAAGTTCAATGAATAACTGCTCAACTGCAAAACCTCTCACCTTGATCATCTTGATGCTACCATAAAAAAAACACAATCCATGTCTATAACCAGATGTTGAATACTTATACTTTCCAGGAGGCTCAAATAATCCTTCGAGTAAAAGATTCATCCCTGAAACGGTTAGACTCAGATGAGAGCTGTGCAACAAGGTCAAATCAATTACTATGAGATTATCCAATCCAACTATAAGTGTCTTCGCCCTTCTGATCTGAAAGCTACCCAACCCAATAACCCTCAGAATCACTACTTCTGTCCGAACATCACGCTATCTCTTATCTACCTTCCAAAGGAAATAGGACCTCCTAGGCTCAAACTTATCTATCCACTATCTAGAATACCGGATTCCAAGTGGTTACTAAACCACTGATCACCCTCTCAGTCATTCCCATCGACTTCCGTATAAAACTTTGGCTACCGAAACGACTTTATCCATATTACCACTTTTGGCTCTATGAATCATAGAATCCCCGATCCTATGTATCGACCCCACGATCTCTGCCAAGTCCCACCTGCCTTGCTACTAACTCCGGGTCTCGCCCTAACCATACTACTAAGTAGATTTGCCCCCAGGTCTCACCTATCTAAGGTTATACAGGTACAACTCCCTCGAGTTCTATCTCTTTATCCTTTCTTGATTCTGATCTTGCTAACTAAGTGATACTGGCCTCACCCACACCCTGCTGTGTAGGAGATACGGGCCTTGCCCACACTCTGCAAGATAAGAGATACGAGCCTCACCCACCTTTGCTATCTAGCTGCTAATGGATGTTGCGGCTAACCCACAGTCTTACAACATCCCCCCCCCACTGTCTGGTGCTACGGTTATCTCGTAATCTTACAACACTTACCAATGTAATCATGCATATAACCTAACTGCCTAGCTGAGATCGCATCTTAATTGGAATCCCCATCCTGATTCCTAAGCTATCTATCGAAAAAAGATGCAAAACTCTGCGTTGAGAAGTTTCCCAAACTCCCAACTCTCATACTCCTCAGTCCAATCAGCCACTTGGGGTGCCTTCCTTCCTGACGAGAATGCGAACTCATCCTAAATCCACACTCCCTTCTGTTCCTTAACCCTTGGAGAACTCTCCTCTACTTTGGTTCCACTCGCACATTACAACACATCCGCCTGGAAAGATCCTCAATCCTTTGTACTATCCATTGATCAATCTTGCTGGTAACCAACTCTTACCGCTGTTAGTCTTCCCAAAACCAATTGACACTAAAGCAGTAAGAACCTTGAAGATTGTTAGAACACTTCTCATGTTCTAATCACACTTGGTATAGCTACCGTATCCTGAGAATTCACTTTATACAGAGACGTCCCCACACTACTATTCTAAGAACAATGGTATGCAGATGGCATATAATCCAAACATAAGCAGGGAGTATAACCCCAAGATACAACTATTCATATGGATGCTAGAAAATAGTAATAGAATGATAAATAAAAATTGATAAGAAACATGAGATACGCACCTGCAACATCGGAAGTTGCTCGTGTCTTTTCTGTAACCAACTGGAATGACCTGCGCCTTGATGGACATTTAATATCGCTCCTTGCATCTTGCTACTGGACCGACTCACGAACTGTCTAATATCGCTCCTCATCATCTTGTGGTACCAAGCCTTCTTCATCTCCTCGTCCGCCACCTATTGTGGAACAAGAAATGATCTCTCTATAAACTTAGCAGTGATCTCCATCATTTACCATGTAGTCTGCTGGAGGTCCTGGAACTCCCGTGCTAACTACTACACCTCAAAACTAGTGCAAACTCGGCCTTAAATCTGGCCGAGAAGTTACCCCATGTTATCACGTTCAACGCGACATCATCTCCAATACCATGTCCAACCTCCTCCCACCAATCATGCACTCTGTCCTTCAGAAGACAGGTGGTGAGTCAAACTTTGTCCCCCTCGGGACACCAGCTAAAATGGAAGGTGTTGGTGACATCTGCTATGACAACCCGAATTTTTTTTTCTTTATAAATCCAACAGTCAACTCAACTGAGGGTTAGACTCGTTCCTACTATCATTTAGCCTTGTTTAGAGTCCGCTCAAAGGTTCAAAGCTCAGTACATTTAAGCATTGAGTAAAGGATTGGATCGCGTACACGTAAAGCACTAAAATTGAGCCTTACACTCAAACATAAGGAGTGTACGGCCTCACACATGGGTGTGCGGCTGCACACCCCTCTCCTAGAAGCACACTCACATGTATAAGTGTAGATCTCACCCTTCTTTCATTCCTTTTCACCCTCCCAAGTCTATAACTCGGTTTCTCTCTCAACTAGCATCCGATTTTCAGCTTAGATCTTCAAGAATGTAAGTAATCTTCCCGTTTTGCTTGAATCTTGTTTAGAACACTTGATGTAATCTTAGAAAAGGCCCAGAACTCGTAATCATATGGTATGTGCAGCCGCACACACAGGTGTGTCCGTACACCCCTCAAAACACCCCTAAAAGCTTCCATATTCTGGGTACCATCCCGTAAGCTTCTTACTTACTAGATATGAGCCTTAGAAATCATCCAAACCAAGTTCATCAAGGATTGTGCGGCCGCACACACCCCATGTGGCCGTACACCCCTTTTTTCGTGCTTAAGGGCCTCCAAAGTGCCTTTTCAGCTTCAACACTTGATGAACATTAGTCCTACACACCTCCCTACCCTTGGAAAACGATTTTGTGCACTCTTTACCATGAGTGTGTGGTTGCACACTCCTTGGCCACACACCTCAAAGTGGCCATACACTCCCCTTAGTTAAATCACATGTGATTCCAACACTTGGTCAAAGTGTTTCCAAGTCCCGTGAGGTGTTTCCTTGCAGTTGTTTGCTCCTAAACAATATATTTATGTCAATATATGCCATTATATGTCATTTAGGACTCGTTAAGTCTCGATATTTCGTTCGTGGAGCTTCTCATCCTTACACACATATTCGTTTGATTCACCCACATCAGGTGAGTTCATACCCTGCAACCAATCTTTTAAACTGTTTTAAATTCTTTTAGGGGGGGGGGGATACAAGTTGAACACAATTAATAATTGTGTAATTGTTTATTAAAACATATTTCAAAGGTTGCTTATGTCTTTAATAAGTGATTAAAACATTTCAAAAACTCTTTTAAAATTATGTTACTTTTTAGTTTAACAAAACTTCGTTTATAAAGTATAAGCATAACTTAGGAGTAAAATGAGTATTTTTAATAATAGTTCAAGTAAATCACTAGTAAACTATAAGGAGTATAGTTTAGAGGTTCACTTCATACTAGATACTAGAACATACTATAAAGATAAATAGGGAGGAAGATAGAATACACGATAAAAGAAAGAACATATTAAGATACTATAACAGAACAACCATAATAAGGTGCTATAGTGTAGGAAAACTACATGATCTAATTATACCAATGAATCACTAACGCACTGTTCTAAACAAAAGGTGATAATTACATTGGGTATACATGATCACATAACCTTAGTGTGAAGTTACGCGGCCTAGCAACTCGTTTGTTGAAGTCGCGTTTGGTTCCCAGAATCTTTGGACAGGGAGAGCGTATAGTTTGGGAACTAGCCTTCACATTATGACCTTAATAAAAACAAATATGTTTTAAGGTAATTAGTAAGTCGGAATGTCAATTCATAAGACAAATAAGTACTTATATTTTCCCATTACTTTCATAAACTAACAGTTCCACTTGAAAGTTAATGCAAACTATTTTCGAGTCAAGATAGTTATAAACTAGGGAAAAACATACATCTTTTCAAACGTCAAACAGAACAATTAGGTCTAGTACATTCAGTATAAAGGGACCATAATGCTAACCTTATGATTCCTTAATGTATACATCAAGAGATATATATTATTAATATTTGATAGGTAATAGGATGTATGCTTTCTACTTCATTTCCTGTTCCTTGATTGGTTGTGGGCTTAGAGCGGATTCACCCAGCCTATTATCCATTCGATAGTAGTTATATATATGTTTCGTATACATTAAGTCATCATAAGGGGTACCAGGTATGGGTCAGGTCATATGACACTAATTCAATGCACAATTTTCTAGTACAAATCCTACTTTTCAAATCAGAACTTTGGATATACAAAACTAAAAACTTACCAGTAAAGGGTTTAATCCATTTTATTAAACCATCACTTTAAAGGACCTTAGGTAGTTAACTTTACAATACCTTAGTTTATACATCAAAGGTTATATATAAATAATATCCAATAGGTAGTTGGATGTGTACCTTCTGCCTCATTCCCTGTTCCTTGTTTGGTTGTGGGCTTAGAGCAGATTCACACAATTAACTATCTATTCGATATTAGATTATATATAGCTAGTATAAACTAAATGATTCTAGAAGGACCTAATGTGGTTACTATTTTATTATAAGAAATAAGGGTTTTCTTAAATAATGTTTTTATAAATTATAAAGAAAATATTACAGTTAATTCTGTGAGTACCAAGGGAATAACCGGGGTTATATACAACAAGGATCTAACAAATAATGGGATGTGTGTCATCCGCTTCATTCCATGTTCCTTGTTTGGTTGTGGGCTTAGGGCATATACACATAATTGATTGCTTGTTTACTCTGAGTTTTATATAAATTGTATCCATTTAGTACTCATAGAAAGGATTGTAGAGTCATTTGTACTTATCTTTCATCAAAGTAAGAAATATATGATTTTCTGGAGGAACAAGTGAACTTTTCTAAACATAACTTACAACTTACATAACTTACAACTTACTACATTTTTCAACTACATTTTACAACAACTTTCTACAAATTATTTACATCATTAAAATCTTATGAACTCACTATCTTAATTGCTGATAAGCTCTTTCAAGTAACTTCTATTCTCAAGAAACTAATAGACAAGTACTAGCGATGGGAATTTAGAAAATGGAGAAGTATAGCTCCAAGTCTTTTTTTGCTATTTTCTTATGTACTTTATGTTTTGTGAACACAAACATTGTAAATACTTTATTCCTAATGAAATGGTTGTTCACTACTTTGCTTATTATGATGCATGTCTTGTAATTCTAAACAAGACGTCCTCCACCCCCGAACGTTTCCGCTGTTCCGGTTTTGGGGTGTGACATTTGCCAACCACCAAATGCTAGCAATGGGGTCCTTAGCCCCATGATAGTCTGGAGCTCCACCGACTCTGAACTCCCTAAATGTCAACGTACGCACCCCCACCATGGCCGCCATCTCAATATGGAATGCACCCAACCTCTCTTCCACAATTTGCATAATACACTCCTTGACCGTACCAAAAATCATAGGAGTCTGGTCCAAAATATTTCACGTAATCTCAGCTGAAATAAACTCTCTTATCTGCTCATCAAGCTACCCGACTCCAGAGCCCGAGCTTGATCCCTCACCGGCACCTGAACTGCCCACTGGTCTACACCGTAGCATCACCATGCTGCGTAATAACATAACAACAATCAAAAGACTTATCACTATTGAGGGATCACACACGCACTTACTAGTTCCCTGGTTTCATCTCGGCCCTTCTTGAATCGAGTATGAATCCTCTGCTTTTAGTAGTATGGGCCCATACTACCTTCCACATCTATCCAAACTTTCCTCAAGAATTTCCTTGAGTCCAACAAGTCCCTTTCACTACTACTATTGCTCCTAACACTAATTGATGGGTTTAGAGCATTCTAACACTCCTCTGATGTACATGCAACCTATAAACCTTGGATCTATGTTTTCTCTATTATACATGCAAAAATGATTTTTTTCAAGGTTATCATCCTAACTAACATTCCATGGGGTACTTGTAATATAAAAATTAGTGGGATGACATACCTTTTTCTTGTGGTTGACTCCTAGGAGCTTCAAGAGCCTAGCACCAATAATGTGGATGCCTCAAGTGGAATCACAAATCATCAAAACACCTTGGAAAACTTGAGAGAATAGTAATCACACCGGAAATCGGCCCACTCTTGTTTTCTCACACACTAGTTCCATTTCATGTGCTAAAGACCTCTTTATACAGTATGGAGGATTAGGGTACATCCATGTAAACCTAATACCCTTGACCTTTCATTTCTATAGGATCCATCTGTTGAAAACTCCATGTACTATCCATGCAATCTTAGTCCAACCTAAATGAATTTGGCCCATCCTATATATATATATATATATATATATATATATATATATATATATATATATATATATATATATATATAAGATTCCATATTTAATTAGTTCCTTTTGATCACTATATTAATTCTTGATCAATACTAATTAAATAATAGGATTTCATATTAATATATTATAACTTATAATATACTAATAAATCATAGACATACTATTCTCAAAAGACTATCCGTACAGATTGTTCTGGTGAAGTGCAACCCAAATGGACCATGCTACTCTCGGGTCGAGTACATACCAATAATAGTTATGGGCTTAGACATCCAACAGTCTCCCACTTGGATAAGTCTAAAACTATTATTCAAGCCTGCCACCAATATCCAGACTAGCAATCGTAGCTCGTAAAGCCGTTGCCGAATTCTGACCTAGTTAAATGATGTGTCCATTAGATAAGGGATCATATATTCCTCCATTCTAGATATCACATGGACTAATACATGGATCATAATCATTCTCTCTGTCCATTTGTTGTTTCCTGATTTACGATTTATGACGATTTACTAATTGAACAAATCAAATCAGTCCAGACTTGGTCAAGCACTTAGGGGTGTCATCACTAAATCATCGAGGGGCCCACAAATATCGCTTTTATCCCTCCAAGGGTAAAAGGAATGGATAAACTTCGACCCAAATGTTTTCTTGTACTTACTCATCAAATTATAGATAATGATATGTTTTATAACAACCAAGTTACTGGTTGTGTTTATATATGTCAATGTGCAACTGACATGCAACTACAACTTACACGTTTCCGTTTGAAGAATATAAGATATTATCGTCTCATGAGCATTCGTGATAAAATCCATGAAGTGATTCAAATGAGCGTGAGTTTAATCCAATACTCGAATCTCATTCCAGGAGCACTGATGAATGTTGCAGCAAATTTGTTATGTCTAAACACTTCAGACATCTACAAGCCCAATTCATGAAAGTCTTAATTCATACCTACCTCCAAAGTATGATTGACTGTGGAGAGTTTGAATAACCTAGTTATTCGGGAAGTCAAAAAAGGAAAAGTGAAACACGGAATAATTGAATCCAATATGGTCTCATAACTTATGAATATAAATAAAACACCTTTTATTTATCACGATATTGATTACACATTATTCATTGTATAATGTTTCGATTTATCAACTTAATACTTGAATTAAACAATATTTGTCCCATGCTCTAAGCATGCACACTATGTTTTCTAAACAATAGTTATGTCATATTCCAAGTATGCACACTATGTATGTCTATGTGTCACAACTAGGAATTTGAAGCCTTGTAAGCATTGAACAAAGATAACAAATGTAAACCAACAATGGGAAAGCATGTAAGATGCTTATTCATTAACAACAAAATCTCAATCAAACACATCATACATGAACTGCAAATAGCCAACAAACAATTGGAAACCCTAAAAAAAAATCCTTGTTTGAGTCCATTTTTGGACTAGGATTTCCTTATTGGGCCCAATGGACCAATAAGCTTCCAATAGGACTATATTGGGCTTAGAACTCTTGAATGGGCTCTAATTGGACCCACTTTCATTTATTTTAACATTTTGGGTAATATTGGGCCTAGAATGAAATAAAATACCTTAATGGACCTCATTGGACCATAACTAACCTAATTAGCCCTAATGGGCGATAAAAATCATTTCTTGATTTATTTTGGGCCAATAGTTATGTAAATTATCTATGATTTGGACTTAGGCATTTAAGGGCCCAATTCTTTCCTTTTCCCTCTCCAAATCTCGGCCCAATCCCAAATAAAAAGAGGAGTTGACTTCTCATGGCCACCTCATTTTTACATAATGGTCTTCCATGCAACTTATCCCATGTTTCCATGCACACATCACCTCAAGACCTCTCTCTTCTCCTCTCTCTCTTTCTCTCGGCCGAAACAACACCAACAAACACACTTCACTCAAAAATATCTTAAACAAACTCTCTCCATTCCTCTACAAAATTTTCGAGATCTAGGAAGCTTTCAAGGAAATTATCCCACAAATTCTTCATCTAAGGTAAGATCATGCTTGGATCTATGATCTAGATTCTTTTTGTTATCAAAAATATCTTCCTAACCCATGTAAAATCATGATCACTCTCTCATAAACCCTCTAAGTTCGAAATCAACAAAGGAGGGCTTGCTAGGGTCGAAAGTAACATCAAACTCCTCCCAACATTCTTCAAAACTGAAATCACAACTCAAGGTGAGTTTCATACCCCTTCCTTTTTGGTTTTTATGAGTTTTATGGGGGAGAATACAAGAAAATGTGTAGATCTATGTGTAAATTTATGCTATGTGTGATTTGATGCATGTATGTGTGTCTTATCATGTGTTTTGGGATGAACATGTTATCAAAAAGTGTGTAAAAACCGAGATCTAAGACATGAGAAAGGCAATAAACATAACTTAAGCTATTATACACTAATCAAGTGAAGAAAAATAGTTTATAAAGTTAGGATGAACGTACTTGAACATGAGACCCATTTTTGGGCCTAAATTGTCAAAAATGCAAACATGGGGTAAAAATCAACAAGTCACGGTTTCTGCAAGGTTAAAAGGCGCCAATAGTTTTCATAAATATTTTCCTGATTTTTAGAAATTTCTAACGACATAAAATGTAAGTTTTTAACCTAATGGGCTAATTTTGGGCTTTTCGGCCCAATAAGCCCCAAAATGCGAAAAATTTACAAGTTGAAGGGCTGGAAATGAAATTTTCTGTAAAACAGGGAGTAATTAGCATAATAGATTGTTTATAAGGTTCAAAAATGATTTTCATTATCAAAAAGGACTAAAAAATGCAAACATTTTAGATTTTGTGCCAAAACTGTAAAAGTTGTGAAAAATGGATCACTTTTGTAGAGGGGCTGAAGCTATCAACTAAATAAACTTTGGGTTAAAATCATGTTTTCATCAAATAAATTATACAAAAGTGTCAAGAAAAGTGTTTTAAGGACTAAAAATGAAATTTTTTTATATAAAAGGACCAAAAGTGTTATTTTTATAAAAGGAAGAGTAATGAATAGGGTCAAACTTTACTTACAAACAAATCAAATCAAGATACAAGATCTGCGACTACCGACGAAATGGAAAACAAATACACTCTCAATAACACATATCGTTACAAAACGAATTGATTCGGTCTCGAATCAATAACAACACCAAATCGGTAAACCAAAGTAATTCGTTAATCACACGATAATTACCATGAGTCAATATACAAACTTTGGGCTTGAAAGTTTCAAATCATGCTTGTTGGGCCTTGCTAGCCCATCAACATGATCTTTGGGCCCAAAAGGATTATGCTTACGTGATATTGGGCTTTTTATGACCCAATTCCACGTAAAAAGACTTTCAATAGCTCTAATGTGTTATTGGGCCCTAATGGCCCATTTATACTGCTAGTGAGGTCGAGATGTCAAATGCGAGTTGGGCCAAGTGTCTTTCGCATTCCCGATAGCCTTGAATAACTCCTGGAATTAAAGGGGGGCTTTGTACCCTCCTTTTTCCTCAGTTGTTGGGCTTATGAGAAATCAAGTAAACAGATTCATGGCGTTAATCAGGAGAAATCAGGGTAGTTGGATTAAGTGAGTAGTACGGACAACGCCTTAAGGATCGTTCGTAATCTGTAGTTATAAATTGGTCATTTCCTTAAATGCGTGATTGTAACGACTCACAAACCCTAATTAATCCAATGTCACCTAGGTAATCAAAACATTCGTCGTATCGGTATAACAATAAACAAGTCATGTAATTTACGTATTGGGGAAAACATCGGGTTTTCCCGGGAAGTTCAACATTGTCACTTGTGTGACGTATACAAAGTTCATTCATTAAACATGCTTTAAAAATCAACAAGCATATTTACGGATCTTCACACTTTTTATAAACAAACATTTTTTTTTTCAGAAAATATCGGATTTTCTGGGTTTTTCAAACTTCACCAAATCATTTTACCATAACATTACTTATGAACTCACCAACATTTCATATGTTGACGTTTTACAAAATAACTTGTATTCTCAGGTAGCAGGTAAGCCGAAGAATAAGTATCAAGAAATATCGTGGTGTTTTACTTAAATTATCTGTCAGATAGTTTATGTTATGGATTTGTAATGTCTAAAACAACGTACTGAATGTAAACAATATCAGTTGTAATATTACAATGCATGGTGATGAATTATGTTATGATTCATGTATATTCATTGTGATGGTATTCAATTTGAGTCACAAGAGCCCTCGGACGTTTCCGTCGTACGGTCCGGGGGTGTGACAGGTTGGTATCAGAGCTCTGTTTATAGTGAACTAGCATATCTAACCACACATTGATATGCAACTATAAACCAAAAAGAGGGACTAACACAACTCTGAACAAAACAAGTAAAACATAACAATAAAAACACCCTTGCTTGTATTAGGAAAAAGAACATAATATCGAACCAAACATGATAATGCTAGTATCTCGGTTAAGCTAGGACTGTTCTTAGTCGTATCAAGGAGTGGATGTAGCCTAATCAACTACATTTCCTCCAAGGTACAACTATCACATGTCCTGAGGAAATCGTGATAGCTAGGGAACCTAAAAATATACCCCTTTATCCCCAAGAAGGGAACCTCAACTCAATCTATGCAATAGTTGTAGAATCATACGAGTAATGATAGTTTATTCGTACACCTCCTCCAAGTCTTCATGGAAGGGGAGCGGCAGGGCATTCAGTTTCATCAAGTCTTGGTGGCTCACGCGATGCTTGAAGATGAACCTGAAGGAAATCAAGGGGGAGCACACGACATTGGGCCTGACAAGTACACGAACACCGACTACGAATTCGAGGGGGCCGATGATGACATGGAGGAAGAACAAGACTCGGGCAAAGATTGCCGCTAAGTGAATCCTGTAAATCCTGTAAGGGAGAATCGCTCCCCCGAAGCTAAGATTGCCGCCCTGCGACAACAGCTGTTTGCCAAGAAGCACGTGCAGTGCGAGATGAGCATGAGAGGGATGAGGTCATTAAAGACATGACTGAGATGGCTCAGTTGTTGGCCCAATACTTCGGCATATGATCTCTCCACTGTCATAGGACACTCCATAGAGTGTTAGGGATAGAATTATCTTACTATGTCATTAGGATCTATGCTATGTACCCCGACTCTATGTTTAAGTGACTACACTACTCATAGAGTCGTTATGCTGTCAAACTACTACCACTTATGTATGCTCTTTCGAGCAAAATTTTCATGTATCAAATGCGGATAATATTAGTAATATATATATATATATATATATATATATATATATATATATATATATATATATGTTTTACTTTGACGTTGTAATCTGCTATGTGTTACGAATCGATGATTGGGTGCGAAATTGTGAAAGTACGTAAGTCCGTGCCACACACCTAGCTCATAGGATCACACTCTCACAAAAAGCACAGATACTCAACATCTCTCTGTTCCATGGCAGAAAGATGCCTCAACGACCAACCTGCGGAAACCCTGAGCCAAACCCACCCGAATTCAACTCTGTTGCTTTTCAGAAAGCGGTATCAGCTGCAATCACCACGGCTATGGCACAAATTCACCAAGGGAACAATGGAGGAGTCAACGGACCAGGGGATGGAAGTTCAAACAACAGGATGAATCAAGGACCTACTAAGACATGCTCCTACAAGGACTTCAGCAACGCCAAACCACGAACCTTCAACGGCACGGGAGGAATAATTACACTGAAACGATGGATCGAGAAGGTGGAATCGGTTTTCGAGATATGTAAATGCCCTGAGGAGATGAAGGTAAAATTTGCTGCATGCACTCTTGTTGACCAAGCGCTCACTTGGTGGAACGGACATGTGGAAGCCATGACACTCCCCGTAGCCAATTCCATGCAATGGGCAGAGATAAAAGAAATGCTGATGGCCGAATACTGCCCTCGTGGCAAAATTCAGAAAATGGAAAAAGAGTTGTGGAATCTCATCGTCCGCAATGCGGATATAGATGCATACATATCAAGGTTTAGTGAACTGTCTCTGCTATGCCCTGGCATGATCAGCTCAGAAGGTAAGAAGATCGAGCGATTCATCTGGAGACTAACCTCCCCGATCCAAGGAAAAGTGATAGCTGCAAATCCCGAAACTTTCGACAGTGCCAAGGGATTGGCCAAGAAGCTGTATGAACACAACAACAAGAAGGGTGAGAAGGCAGTGGCGACTGAAGTTAAGAAGGAAAGTGACAAAAAAAAGGGAAAGAACAGTAAGAGGAAAGGACGTCAAGGATCCGAATCATCCAAGAAACAGCAAACGGTGGCAGTTAATGTTGCAACCACACAAGTTCCATCCACACCACATGCTCCAGCCTCAGCAGCTCCAAGTGGTCCTAGACCTTATTCCGGTAACCTTCCCAAGTGCAACAAGTGCGGTCTCCATCACAACGGAGAATGCAGAGAGATGCAGTGCCCTAGTTGCAATCGGAAGGGGCACACGACAAAGTACTGCAGGACTTACCCTCCTTAGAACCAACAATAAGGAAACAACAACATCAATAACTGCAACAACAACAACACCGACAATGGAGACAACAATGCAAGACCAACTCACACCGGCTATGGATGTGGACGGACTGGGCATTTCCATCAAAATTGCCCCAACAACAACAATCCCGGAAATGGAGGAACAGGAAGGGTGCTGACCATGGGTCGGGGAGAAGCAATTTAGGATTCCTCTATTGTTACCGGTACGTTCCTCTTAAACCACACTTATGCATGCATCTTATTTGATACCGGAGCAGAACGAAGTTTTATGAGCAATAAGTTTAAACATTTGTTAAAACCACAACCCCAAAAGCTCAATGAAACCTTTACGGTGGAAATGGCCAATGGGACAACCGAATCCATTGGGGAAGTCTACATCGGATGTACCCTAACTTTAAATCAACACGTCTTCCGAATAGACTTAATGCCTGTTTCCATTAGGAGTTTTAATGTGATTATTGGCATGGACTGGTTAAGCCCCCACCATGCTGAAATTATGTGTCACGAGAAGGTCGTTCGCCTTTACCTTCCAAATCATGAAACCCTAGTTATTTACGGAGACAAACCTAGCACGAACCTTCGTCTCATCTCGTGCGTCCAGGAACAAAAGCATCTGCGAAAGAACGATTTGACGTTCCTGGCGCATATTGTGGATAAAATCAAGGAAGAGGTTAACGTTCAAGACATTCCTATAGCACGTGAATTCCTAGACATATTTTCTGAAGATCTTCCTGGAGTACCCCCAAAGAGACAAGTTAAATTTCGAATTGATCTTCTTCAAGGAGCTACCCCCATCGCTAAATCGCCTTACCGATTAGCTCCTGCTAAGATGCAGGAATTGTCCAGCCAACTCAGTGAACTCTTGGGAAAAGGATTCATCCGACCCAGCTTCTTGCCATGGCGAGCTCCAGTCCTCTTTGTCTAGAAGAAAGAGGGATCTTTTAGGATGTGCATTGATTAATGGGAACTAAACAAGCTCACTGTCAAAAATCGCTATCCACTCGCACGAATTGACGATCTATGTGAACAGCTCCAAGGAGCCAGTTACTTCTATAAGATAGATCTACGATCTGGGTACCATCAACTCAAGGTTCGGGAAGATGATATTTCCAAAACCGCTTTCCGAACTCGTTACAGACATTATGAAATTGTCGTAATGCCCTTCGGTCTAACGAATGCCCCTACCGCATTCATGGACCTAATGAATCGAATCTGCTGACCATTCCTCAACAAATTTGTTATTGTTTTCATTGAAAACATTCTATTCTATTCCCGAAGCGAAGAAGAGCATGGCCAACATCTCCGATAAATCCTGGAAACCCTGCGAACTGAGAAGCTATATGCAAAACTCTCCAAGTGTGATTTCTGGCTCCGTAGCGTGAACGTTTTGGGTCATGTTGTTAGTCAGGAAGGAATACATGTGGATCCTTCTAAAGGACTAAATCTGAGAATCACTATTCTAAATGGGCTAAAGCTTTCAACTAAATAAACTTTGGGTTAAAATCGTGTTTTCATCAAATAAATTATACAAAAGTGTCAAGAAAAGTGTTTTAAGGACTAAAAATGAAATTCTTTTATATAAAAGGACCAAAAGTATTATTTTTATAAAAGGAAGAGTAATGAAAAGGGTCAAACTTTACTTACAAACAAATCAAATCATGATACAAGATCCGCGACCACCGACAAAATGGAAAACAAATACACTCTCAATAACACATATCATTACAAAACGAATTGATTCAGTCTCGAATCAATAACAACACAAAATCGTTAAACCAAAATAATTCGTTAATCACACGATAATTACAATGAGTCAATATACAAACATTGGGCGTCAAAGTTTCAAATCATGCTTGTTGGGCCTTGCTTGCCCATCAACATGATCTTTAGGCCCAAAGGGATTATGCTTACGTGATATTGGGCCGCCTATGACCCAATTCCACGTAAAAGGACTTTCAATAGCTCTAATGTGTTATTGGGCCCTAATGGCCCATTTGTACTGCTAGTGATGTCGAGAAGTCAAATGCGAGTTGGGCCAAGTGTCTTTCGCATTCCCGATAGCCTTGAATAACTCCTAGAAATAAAGGGGGGGGGGGGGGGCTTCGTACCCTCCTTTTTCCTCAGTTGTTGGGCTTATGAGAAATCAAGTAAACAGATTCATGGCGTTAATCGGGAGAAATCAGGGTGCTTGGATTAAGTGAGTAGTACGGACGACGCCTTAAGGATCGTTCGTAATCTGTAGTTATAAACTGGTCATTTATTTAAATGCGTGATTGTAATGACTCACAACCCCTAATTAATCCAATGTCACCTGGGTAATCAAAACATTCGTCGTATCGGTATAACAATAAACAAGTCATGTAATTTACATATTGGGGGAAATCATCGGGTTTTCCCGGGAAGTTCAACATTGTCACTTGTGTGACGTATACAAAGTTCAACCATTAAGCATGCTTTTAAAATCAACAAGCATATTTACGGATCTTCACACTTTTTATAAACAAACATTTTTTTTCAGAAAATATTGGATTTTCTGGGTTTTTCAAACTTCACCAAATCATTTTACCATAACATTATTTGTGAACTCACCAACATTTCATATGTTGATGTTTTCCAAAATACCTTGTATTCTCAGGTAACAGGTAAGCCAAAGAATTAGTATCAAGAAATGTCATGGTGTTTTGCTTAAATTATTTGTCAGACAGTTTATGTTATGGATTTGTAATGTCTAAAACAATGTACTGAATGTAAACAATATCATTTGTAATATTCCAATGCATGGTGATGAATTATGTTATGATTCATGTATATTCATTGTGATGGTATTCAACTTGAGTCACAAGAGCCCTCGGACATTTCCGCCGTCTGGTTTGTGGGTGTGACACTATGATCCTTACTTTGTGAAATAAATCAATTGAACATGATTCCAGTGATGCTCATTTCACAATCCCATGTCTTTATTGAAAGTGTAAGAATTCTAAACTCTTGTCACTGCTCGAATGTGTTAGATTCTACACTATTATGCAACATTTTTTTGTAATGCTTAGGGACCAAGAGTCACCAAGACTTGACCAACGATATTACAATACATTCCACTGGAAATTGTTACAAGACAATTCCAAGGAGATGAAGTCTCAAGTTCAAAGTACATTCATTTGAACATCCTTCATGCATAAAAGTTTCTAACTTTCTTATAAATTCTTAAAATCCAACTCCCAATATGGAAAACCTTTCCATATTTGTATTTTGACTATCACTTATGAACAAGAGCTACATCTTTTGATAATATGTCAATATGATCCTTTCCAAAAGATTACACCAAACTTCCAACTATCCATGAGAAACCAATCTTTGGTAAACCTTAGATTCTCCTTGACAATTACATTTTAGTCATATCCAATTATAGATCTTTTCCCCTCTTAATGCCCTAGGCATTAGGAAAATTCAGAAAGGATAAATATTATAACACATGTAATCGATCCTATATCCGAAGCATATGGAACACAATTCATGATGTCTCACAAGACTAGTCTTTTGTTACAATATTTCTTATAATTTGTCATGTTCTCAAAATTCAGATTATGAAAAGGGATGCCATAATCATAATCAAATTTTAGAATGCATATAACGTAATTATGACTAAATTTCAATAAAATCTCACAATCTAAGCATTTAGATTTGAAATGAAGTATAATTTCGTCTCCCTTAATTATAGAAAAACAACTTTTTCAACCCTGCAACTTCACGAACTGAAACCTTTTTTTTCTATAATTAACATTACTAACTTGCAATACTAAACATAATAATCATGATCCCACTAACATTATAATTATTAGCATAACACTTATGCTCCCACTAGCTTTGACATGTATCCAGAGATCAGCTGGACTTCTAGAAATCAATACTTTATTGACTTTTTACCACAGTTTAGATTTCTGATACAAGATGCTTTGATAAGACTTTATCAAAATCATACACCTTTTCTTAGATAGCTCACATGTGTTTCTAAACAATTTTTAGGACTATGAAAAGGGATGACATAATCATAGTCTCAATTTTTTAGACCTTCGTCATTTCTCACAAGTCCATGTTAGTGTTCTAGTTAACCACATACGCTCCACTAACAACTTTGAGAATGAAAATATCACAATTGCTATCTACTTAAAATCTACTTAGTGAAGCATTTCCTCACCATCATTTTCATAAATAGGAGAGAAACCTTATGACACTTAGATTTTATGGTGCATGTGTTGCTATCCATGTGAATTTTTCAAAACCATACTCACAAGACAAGGTTAGTGACAAATCCAACCTCATATGGACTGAACTTGTGCAATCTTAACTTCTCTCTACTTGGTAGCACAAGGCCTACCATTGTTTCCAGGTTGTTATGCAAACAATTGAGAACTTGTAGAACTCAGATGCATTGTCAACTTTAACTGAAATGGGCACAGAAATTATAATATGTCAACACGATAGGTTACAAACCTCAAGTCGTGCGCTAGTGATAAACTACAAGTTTTATTCTTGATTAGTTCTTGAAACTCCTTCAGAATCTTTTAGACTCCCACTATCTTGACATATAAGATTAACTTGCAAAAAACCATTCCTTCACAAACAAATACTCAAGAGATAGTGCGGATTCTTATCAAGACAAAGACTTCACACAATTTTCCTTAGTTGGTCTTTGTTTTATCCAAAACATCACAACTTACCAATTTCAAATGTACAAGAATAGAAAACATTTTACTCTAAATTTGAAAAGTGTTATAAACCTTTTTTAAGATATGTCACTCAAGTTACAATCTTGGAGTATGACTCTAAGAATTGTTTTGGAATGAAGTATGCTCATCTTCTTGATTTAACCACTTCAACAATTCATGACTCATCTCTTTATCCATAATAATGCACTAAGATGTACTTAGAGGATTAATTGTGATATGGCTTCATAATCATTAAGATGATCATAAAACATGATACTAAAGTACTCTCCTGCAGCAGCTTAAAAATCCGATCTTCGAACCATGTGATTGAAATCCATCTTCGCGATCACATTCAGCATACTCTTCCTTTAAGTTCCCTTCCCTTTTCTTGATCCTGCAAAACATCAGAATGCAGCCTAGTCACATCATGTATTAAGAATCATCTATTAGGAATTTAACAGAGTTAGATAGTGGACTTACCTGAAGAAGAGTCAAACTTTTTGATTCTGCCTTCTCTTAGATATTTTTGGTAATTATGGAAGCTTCGCAACCAATGCCCCTTCTCTTAACAATAAAAACATATAGTCTCTTTGGGAATGGTACACGAGACTATCATAGATTTAGTCTTTCCCTTTACCTGTTGGTCAACCGAGTTCACCAAGGTCGATCCCTTTCCATTGGGAAGAGAAAGGTTTTCTGGAATTCCAATGTTACGATTGTCAAATTCCATGGAAGTTTCAGAAATAGACCTTCCACCCAAATTTACTTTTCCAGTGCGCCAAATCATTTATGATTCAGCAGCAACAAGCAAATAAGAAAGATCAATAAGGGTCATGTTGTGACCTAACACATAGTACACCTTATTGAACTCACTATACGACTTAGGAAATGACTGAAGAACCCAGTCAATAGCCAACTTCCTTGGGACAACGACACCCAACATTATCAACCTATCAATATGTGACTTCATCTCTAAGACATGAGTACACACATGTCTTCCATCTTTATGTTTCATTGCAAGTAGGGCTTGAGTGATATTGAACTTTTCAAGTCTTCGAGATTGTGGGTCAGGGAGAATAATTGGAGGAGATGGAGGAAGAAAAGTATGACTTCCATGATCCAATCGTGGGACATCATCTTCATTAGTAAAGCTTGTTCCAAGGGATTTGGGAAGACCATATTTGTATGATCTAGACATCTACAATGGGATAAATTCAAGTTAGTTGATTTAAGTCCTTAATAGAACACCCAATATGAAATAGTAAGGCTAGGACCCAACACAATATTTTATAGCTTGGAAGAGGGATACCGCAATCCAAGCTACATAATATTTGAAAGTAGGCGAATGATGATTCACCTTTTTCTTATAAACCAACTTTGTGAATGAGGCCTACTAACGGTAAGACTGACTTTTTCTTATACATACACACACACACACACACACATATATATATATATATATATATATATATATATATATATATATATATTATTAACTTATAATACTATAAATTTTAAGGGTTGAAATTTAACTTTTAAAACTCTAGGGTTTGGAATTAAAGTGTGTGTGAAATTTTACAAATTCCAAAACTTGAGGGCAAGTTTTGAGACTATTCAAAAACTTTTCATTTTTATAACTTATGAGTTTAATATAGCTTTTAATGGCAAGAATCTTCGATGTCCATAACTTGAGGACAAGTTATGGAGCTCATAAAACAATTTATGGGAAAAGACTCTTTAAGTTCATAACCTAAGACTCTTTAATAAGAAAGACTTTTGGTTTTCCATAACTTAAGGATAAGTTATGGAATCCATTAAAGGCCATTTAGATCATCTAATAAACAAACAAAAATGTCAAGAAAAACTATGATCTAGATTATACTCATATGAACAAGACAATTCAAATCAAACAACTTTAATGTAATTAGCCTAACCATTAAACTAATACAAAACATGAAACATTTTGTAGAATTATCTTTGGAATTGGATTAGAATGATCATTACCACATCAAAAACAGGCTTATAAGTTCAAAAATAGCTTAGTGTAATGATTCTAATCCAATTCTAGCCTTAAAATTCGAAGATATGTTGTCAGGGGATCCAACTCGTCGAGTGCATGAACTAAATCGACGAGTTGGATGAATTTGAGATTGGACTCGTCGAGTACCTCACTGGACTCGTCGAGTACCCAGTCCAGACAACATAAAATTCGATTTTTTTCAACAATTTCGTCAAGTATAATTGAAAACAAGCCTAGGCTCTGATACCACTGATGGGTTTTGAGCATTGTAACACTCCTATGGTGTACATGCAACCCTATAAACCTTGGATCTATGTTTTCTCTATTATACATTTAATGATGATTTTTCCAAGGTTCTCATCCTAACTAACATTCCATGGGGTACTTGTAATATAAAACTTAGTGGGATGACATACCTTTTTCTTGTGGTTGATTCCTAGGAGCTTCAAGAGCCTAGCACCAATAATGTGGATTCCTCAAGTGGAATCACAAATCACCAAAACACCTTGGAAAACTTGAGAGAATAGTAATCACACCGGAAATCAGCTCACTCTTGTTTTCTCATACACTAATGCGATTTCATGTGCCAATGACCTCTTTATATAGTATGGAGGATTAGGGTTACATCCATGTAAACCCTAATACCCATGACCTTTCATTTCCATAGGATCCATAGGTTAAAACCTCTATGGACTATCCATGCAAGCTTAGCCTAACCTAAATGAACTTGGCCTATCCTATATATATATATATATATATATATATATATATATATATATATATATATATATATATATATATATATATATATATATAAGAGTCCATATTTAATTAGTTCTTTTTGATCACTAAATTAATTCTTGATCGATACTAATAAAATAATATGATTTTAAAGTAATATATTATAACTTATAATACATTAATAAATCATAGACATACTATTCTCAAAAGACTATCTATACAAATTGTTCCGGTGAAGTGCAACCCAAATGGACCATGCTACTCTCGGGTTGAGTACATAGCAATAATACTTATGGGCATAGACATCTAATCCAACAGTAATATCATCCTAGGCTTGCCCAAGGGTAATCACCGACCCACTCTCCTCCATCAGCTGCATAATAAGTCCCTGCTATCTCCCCTAACTAGCTCGTGAATACCATTACATAACACTAAGACTAAATAATTCTCCGAATGAGAGATTCTACCCTAAAACAGTTAGACTCAGATGAGAGTTGCAAAATAAGGATTAACCTAACCTTATAAAATTATTTAGCGCTCAGAATATGTAACTTATCATATTCGTTTACTAGTTAGTAAAACATAACTAGAACTCCTATAAGCACAAAGCAAGCAACATTCAAGCATTGAGTACACATAATCAAACACATCACCGATAGATTTGTACCATCATCCAGTTCATCAAGATGATACACATATAACAGGCAAATAAGGAATCCTTCATATATCCTTAGCCCTAATCTAGCATGCAGTTCTCATAAGTATATCATAAAATAAACTTGTGTCGGTAATTTGGGAGTACTTACTTGAGCTCGACTGATCGCATGCACCACACCCTTTGATCTTTTTCGAAGTTCTTTTCTCTTATCAAAATAGTTTTTATAAAAATGATTTTCTTTTGAAATTTTTTCATACCAAGTCATCAGTTTCAATCCAGACACACCTAAGAATGTGCCCAAATCCCTCAAACCATGGCTCTGATACCAACTTGAAACATCCCCAAAACACAGTCCAAAATGTTCATTTTAGTTTAGTTATAAAACCACTGTGATCAACCCATTTCATCAAAACATAAGTTATAATATCTCAAACATTGTTATCAGAGTTTCAAAACACTAGAGGAAACATCCCAGCCTAAAACATCTGAGTGTGCAATGCAGTCATCCCAAGATCTTCTCTTTGCAACTAGAAGTACCTGGAACAAAAACTGAAAACTGTAAGCATGAAGCTCATTGAGTGTCTCCAAACTACCACATACCATACATATAGTCATATATTGCAACTATTAGGCCCAGCCTGTTTCCTCGACCCTGCCCGGCATCCGATGAATCGGGCATCAGGCCCCGCTCGGTATACATATATGTTTCTACTAGGCCCCACCTGTCTCTGGGCCCCTCCCACTATACACATGCAAACATATAATCATAATTAAGCTATTACCTAACAAGAAAACACAACACTAATACTGCTAGTCTCAAGGCCGCATCCCTACTTTGCTACTAATGAGATATGGAACCCCGTCCACACTCAACTAGTGATGAGATACAGGCTCCCGCCCATACTCATCTCCCTACTAGGCACATACAAGTCTCACAAAGACAATAAGTATAACTAAACATGCATTCCTTCTTCGAATACCACCCGACATCAAATTGTAGTTCAGAAACATACATATAAACCTTCCTCGGGCCTCGCTCGACATTGGACTTACATCAAGAATATATAAACTACATCGGGCTAACCACAACATTAGATTTAAATCCGGTATACACTAGCATACATAAACGACCCTGAATTGGTGCCTTCGACCTACTCCTATGTAACAACCCAAAAATCACTCCCAAAAATTTCTTTAAAAGCATTACTAGAATCATATTTATAAAAACTGTATCATAAGTCATAACATAAATTCTCGAGTATTAATTCAAAGCATAATATCATTATCAGAGTCGAACATTCCCAGGCTAACTGACTACAGTGTGTGCACTGCAATCTCCCCGAGCTCCTCTTTTGAAAACTGGGTACCTGAAATCAAAACTGAAAACCGTAAGCACGAAGCTTAGTGAGCTCCCCTAATCTAACACATACCATGCAAAAACATATAAAGCACATACTGGGCCTTGCCCACTGCATCGGACCAATGTCCGGACTAACTGGGGCCTTGCCCCCTACATCGAACCGAAGTCCGGAAACTGACTGGGACCTTGTCCCCTGCATCGGACCGAAGTCCGGACTAACTAGGGCCTTGCCCCCTGCATCGGACCGAAGTCCGGAGACTGACTGGGACCTTGTCCCCTGCATCGGACCGAAGTCCGGGCTAACTGGGGCCTTGTCCCCTGCATCGGACCGAAGTCCGGAGACTGACTGGGACCTTGTCCCCTGCATCGGACCGAAGTCCGGGCTAACTGGGGCCTTGCCCCCTGCATCGGACCGAAGTCCGGAGACTGACTGGCTGAACATAGCATAGCATAACATACCAACTAGCATGAACACATATACTGCATACTACATCGGGCCCTAGCCCGGAACACGTAACACATAACACATAAAACATAGCACATAAATCCTGTCTGAGCCACGAAGGCATCAAACATGCTAACTATTGCATCAGAAACTACTGCTAACTGGACGGGCCGGCATTGTGGCCTTAGACCCGTCCCTACTGGAAGGAAACTCACCTGAGACTGCTGAACCCTACAGATGAATCTATGGCTGCTACTCGACAATCCCCTGATCCGCTGCTCCTCCAGCTCTCCGAGCTATCAATATACATATAACACTTAGTCTGACAGTCAACTAAGTCAACTCTGGTCAAAGTCAACCTTCCAGGTCAACCCTACTCGCCGAGTCTTCCTAAAGACTCGCCGAGTTCATAAACTCAGGGTCTTTCTTGTTCGCGACCCGACTCGCCGAGTCAGTCCATGACTCGCCGAGTCCTAGACAATCTTCAACCAACTCGCCAAGTTGCTCATCCAACTCGCCGAGTCCATGCCTAACTTCATCCGACTCGACGAGTTGTTCATCCTACTTGTCGAGTTCCTCTTCATCTTCAAGCTACTCGCCGAGTCCACTCGAAGGACTCACCGAGTCCAGTCGGTTCTACATACATGCAGAGGACCTTTGAGTCATGCATGGACTCCAAACTGTGGATCCACTCTTTTAAGGTCTATTCCTTACGTAAAGTTGCAAACTTTACGTGTAGAGAAGGAGATCTAGGCAAGATACGCCATTAACTAGGGTGTAAGGCCAAGGGACTTCAAAATCAACACAATGACTGATTCTTTATGCTTCTCCAGGCCCTAAAACACTTGAATCTGAAGTAGCAACTCCAGATCCGGTTTCTAACCCAAAATAATAACATTATGGCAAAAGAGCCCCAACAACCACACATAGATCTAGGTGCAAAAAGGGTCCAGGAACTAGTTTATTACCTCCAAGTGCTCAAAATGAACTCACAATCCCAGATCTATAGCTCCTTCTTGCTCCTCTAAGTTCCTTCTTCCTTTTCCAAGCTTTAAAGCACCTTCCAACGCTCAACTAGGAGATATGACGGCTAGGGTTTGATATCTAGGGCGAAAGAGGCAGTAAGGAACCCTGGGAAGAAGATTAAGACATTTATATAGGCCCCAAGTCCCGAATTTAGGGTTTTCCACACACAGACCAGACTCGCCGAGTCCCCCTGGTCGACTCGCCGAGTCGGTCACTTACTCCCCGACCCGGATCCCGCTCGGACTCGCCGAGCCCCCCTTAGACTCGCCGAGTCGACCCCTAAACTTAGGGTTTTCTTTCCTTTCTTGGTCTTCGAAACTTTGGGTGTTACAACTCTCCCCCACTTAAACTAAACTTCATCCTCGAAGTCTGCTATGGCCCACTGCCTGCGAGCTGCCTCTAAACCCAACCAACTATTCCAACACCAGCTGCCTACCCTTGCTAGCTTTTGCTTGATCCTTCCGACTAACCTTAATCCCTGCAGATAACACCTCGGGTCAACCCTGACCCTGAACATCCTGGAGACCCAACCTACTCAACTGGCAATCCTTCTGGTACCCACCGAGTACTGAACTGAACCTATAGGGGTTCACCCCTTCCTGTCCTTGCGCAAATCCCTTGCCTTCACAAGGCAAGGTTCTATAACCAACTATTTCTCTGTAACTGTGAAGGTCCTATACTTCACCAACTCCATCACCCCCGCCAATTCCAGTACGGGTCAATACCGCCAACAACCACCGACGCCCCTATCTGACATAACTTGGTGCCGAGCACCCCCGGTCCTTACTGACGTCTCCATATTTGGGTTACCGAACCCTACCGGTTACTACACCCCTTCGCAATCTCCTAGTCGCTTCCAGCGACTCCTGAAAATACTTCGACTATCTATAACTGTTCTATCCATTCTTCCGCTCATACTGAAACGATGCTGCTGGGAATAGCTTGCTTATATCCCATCTGATTATTCAACTCCTACTAACTCGAGTCTTTCATCCCGAAGAAAAGCTACTTGCCTAGCTATCTTTACATGTCACTTATACTCGGCCGAAGGCTCAACTGATCCTGCTGAGAGAGACTTGTCATTTCCACATCAACCAACTATACCGTCAACACTAGTATTCCAACTCAAATACAATACTGACCCAAAACTCCGAAACCTTTCAAACACTGAATTGTCTGCAATACCAAACCTGCCTGAAACATTAAACTGCCTGAAACACTGATCTGGCTGAATCATTGAGCTGCCTGAGACACTGAGTTGGCCGAAACACTGAGCTGCCTGAAACACTAAACTGGCTGAAACACTGAGCTGCCTGAAACACTAAACTCAAGTCCAACTGTGGAGTCAAGGGACTCCTCCCTTAGTCGCTTCCACGACTTCTGAATGGAATCTTCCTCAAGGACTAGTTCCCACTAGTTATCCTGTCACTGTGGCCCTAACAACCTTCCGATCCAACCGATCGGGTCCATACTTCACATCCTGACATCATCCATTCTATGAATAATAACATGATGGCTCCCAGACTGACGGTAGCCCTTAACATACCCGAACCTCAACGGTCCACTGCTACTCTGATCTCATAACTGATGTGACGATCTATAGCCAAGATTTGCTGACTTAGCCATAACTGAACCATTTGGGAAATCCGAATCTAATCCGTGGATTCCCATATTCCCACCGCTGCACCCGAACGGGTGGGAATTACTACATTCCCGCGTTCAGCCACGCGCTCATGCTGCTACCAATCTGATAAAAGCCACGGCTACACCCGCGGATTCACAAGTCTCACATACTATCTGGCTGCTAATGAACGCTACGGCTACCCCCGCAGGCTTACAACACTCTACTACTATCTGACTACTAGTGAATGCTACGGCTACCCCCGCAGACTTACAACACTCTACTACTACCATCCCAAGGACATCCTGACTATCCCTAGTCCCGCTAGTGATTCTTCATCCCGATTTCTCACACCAGCCCTCAGTCTTTGAATTCTGCATCATCCTCGACATCTTATATCCTTGATATACTTAGTGCTTCGTCAAGGAATTCTCCGGCTTGGTTCCCAAACCAACCGTCTACTAATCTGAATACAAGAAGCTATTGTTGGGAAGTTTCCAACCTCCCAACTCCTGAATCTACGCAATCTACATGCTGCCTCAGACACTGGCTACCAATGCTAAAACATCTCCTGCTACCCATTCTCAGGGTCTTCATTCCGACTCTCATGCGTCCGACAGGTGGCCCTCAATCTTGGATTCCCAACCAGCTTCTAACCATCTCGATTACATGAACTAACTGCTGGGAAAAGTTCTCGAATTCCTAATTCTGAACTTCTCAATCCATCCATCAATGAGCTACTACCATTTCTTCTTAGAGGCCGCGCACTCATTCTGAGTCTACGAGACTCTTATCCAAATATACCCGGAGGGTTCTCCCCCACTTCGATCCTGCTTAACCCTAGCGGCTTCACACTCAAAAGAGATCCCGATCCTTTACTACCATTCCAAAACTTCTACTGGGGAACCCAAGCCCGCCAGGTAGGAATTTGACCATTTCATTCAACCCACTATCCACTCCGAACTAGCGAAACGATCCAGATCTCTCCCTACCATGCTACAGTTACTGCATCCTCCGAAACTTCTCCATATGAGCACATCCCCTAACTACCAACCAATTATCCAAGGTATGAAAATGGCATATGACGTAATCACAAGCAAGCCACTCCATAACACAACACTTATACCACAATTGATGCAAAAACCATAACAATATAATCATAACATAAGCTGACAAACACAAAGTTACATACCTCCATTACTCAGTGCTGCTCGAATCCCTGCTGAAATCTACCGGAGAAACTCGGCTCCGAGCCGTAGGCACCCTTGACCGGCCTTAACAACCACTGACGGTACTTGAAGTTCCAAGGGCAGGAGCTGGCGCCTGCCCCGCTGAATACAAACTCGGACAGTGGGCCTTCTTGTGGCCCCTCAGACTGCAATGGAAACACAACGGATCAAGTCCCTGGGCGATGGTAACAACACAGTCTCTGCTAAAATGACCAATCTGGCCGCACTTGAAACACCCAACATCGCCACCACTTCTACGCCTACACACACCCATGTGCGTCCTCCCGCACTTCCCGCATCGACTGCGGCTCTGATAGTTCCTCGTCCTTAAATCTGAACTCTTGGGCCTCTTACTCGAACCTGTGGCAGCCTGAGTCTCATCCATTTTCCTCTTCCCTTCCGACTCCCTGCCCGACTCTCGCTCCTGTGTTACCCCAATGGTAACGTCTGCTGACTGAAAAACAGATGTCTGATCCTGAAGCCTCGCTATCAATCTATCAGTGATCCTCACGACCATGTCTGGCAGACCCTCGCGAATGGCTCGCGAAACTTCCTCAACTATCCAATCATGCAATGGTTTCTCTTGGAGACAGAATGCCCCCACACACCCCTGCCCCCTGATAGCAGAAACTAGAAATGGGATCTCCCTCCCTGATGGATCCCTGAACTCCATAGGATTCGGGACCTAGACGAGCCCCAATCTGTCCTGAAACTAATCCGGCCCTAAAGGCCTCAAGATGACTGTCCATGAGCTCCACAATAGCCTCTCTAACTGAACCGAAAATCACTGGAGTCTGATCGATGATTTTGCGCATAATCCCTGCGGAAATGAAATCCCTCATCTGATCATCAAGCTGCCCGGCTCTAAAGCCCGAGCCAGACCCCTCCCCTGCACCTGAACTGCCAACTGATATCTCGCGCAACGTCACCATGCTGAAAAATATAACAATCCCTGATCAATTACATACTACTGTTAAGGGATCTCTCACATACTCTACTAGTTCCTTGGTTTCGCCTCGGCCCCTCTTGAATCGAGTACGGATCCTCTGCTTTCAGTAGTATGGGCCTCTACTACCTTCCACATCTATCCGTACTTTCCTCAAGAGTTACCTCAACTCCACCAAGTCCCGTTTACTCTTCTACTGATCTCTGCTACTCTCATCCTAGGCTTGCCCTAGGGAACCTCTAACTCTACCCAAACAGTCCTCAGCTGCTGAAGGCCTCCTTGTAATGCCAATTAGTCACCACCTGAATACCATCACATGTGACGAGGCTCAGATAATCCTTCAAGTAAAGGACTCGTCACTACAACGGTTGGACTCAAACGAGAGCTGCGCAGTAGGGCCAAATCCAGCACTCTGAGATTATTCAACCCTGATCACATGTGATGAAACGTATTCACCTAATGGCTAACTCTCATCACTCGGAGTCCCACAAAGCACAAAGCAAGCAGCATTCGGATAAGGGAAACATACTCAGGCAAAACAATTCTCATAACAAGAAACTGCACCAGCATATCATGCTAAGCTCATACTTTCAGGCATAACCTACACAGGCTATCCTACTACTGTCTACTCATTACTAGCATGCAATTCTCATCAAGCTGAAACACATAAAGCAGGCACATAAGGCATCATCCTAGATCCTTAGTCCTATTCTAGCATGTTGTTCTACTGAAGCTGGAAACTGAAACTGAACTGAAACTGATACTAAAACTGATATCGAAAATAATAACATAACTTGTATGGGTAAATTGGGAGTACTTACTTGAGCTCGGCTGATTGCATGCACCACACCCTTTTCTCGTTTTCAAAAAAAAAATCTTTTCTTTCTATGTTCTTTTTCCAAAACACTTATTCAAAAATGTTTTTCTTTTGAATATCCCTTATCGTGTCCTTAGTTTGAGTTCAAATACACTCGAATGCATATCTGAATCCCTCAAACCAAGGCTCTGATACCAACTTGTAACGACCCAAAAATCACGACCAAAAATTTCTTTAAAAGCATTACTAGAATCATATTTATAAAAACTGTATCATAAGTCATAACATAAATTCTCGAGTATTAATTCAAAGCATAATATCATTATCATAGTCGAACATTCCCAGGCTAACTGACTATGGTGTGTGCACTGCAATCTCCCCGAGCTCCTCTTTTGAAAACTGGGTACCTGAAACCAAAACTGAAAACCGTAAGCACGAAGCTTAGTGAGCTCCCCCAATCTAACACATACCATGCAAAAACATATAAAGCACATACTGGGCCTTGCCCACTGCATCGGACCAATGTCCGGACTAACTGGGGCCTTGCCCCCTACATCGGACCGAAGTCCGGAAAATGACTGGGACCTTGTCCCCTGCATCGGACCGAAGTCCGGACTAACTAGGGCCTTGCCCCCTGCATCGGACCGAAGTCCGGAGACTGACTGGGACCTTGTCCCCTGCATCGGACCGAAGTCCGGGCTAACTGGGGCCTTGTCCCCTGCATCGGACCGAAGTCCGGAGACTGACTGGGACCTTGTCCCCTGCATCGGACCGAAGTCCGGGCTAACTGGGGCCTTGCCCCCTGCATCGGACCGAAGTCCGGAGACTGACTGGCTGAACATAGCATAGCATAACATACCAACTAGCATGAACACATATACTGCATACTATATCGGGCCGCAGCCCGGAACACGTAACACATAACACATAAAACATAGCACATAAATCCTGTCTGAGCCACGAAGGCATCAAACATGCTAATTACTGCATCGGAAACTACTGCTAACTGGACGGGCCGGCATTGTGGCCTTAGACCCGTCCCTACTGGAAGGAAACTCACCTGAGACTGCTGAACCCTACAGATGAATCTCTGGCTGCTACTCGACAATCCCCTGATCCGCTGCTCCTCCAGCTCTCCGAGCTATCAATATACATATAACACTTAGTCTGACAGTCAACTAAGTCAACTCTGGTCAAAGTCAACCTTCCAGGTCAACCCTACTCGCCGAGTCTTCCTAAAGACTCGCCGAGTTCATAAACTCAGGGTCTTTCTTGTTCGCGACCCGACTCGCCGAGTCAGTCCATGACTCGCCGAGTCCTAGACAATCTTCAACCAACTCGCCAAGTTGCTCATCCAACTCGCCGAGTCCATGCCTAACTTCATCCGACTCGACGAGTTGTTCATCCTACTCGTTGAGTTCCTCCTCATCTTCAAGCTACTCGCCGAGTCCACTCGAAGGACTCGCCGAGTCCAGTCGGTTCTACATACATGCAGAGGACCTTTGAGTCATGCATGGACTCCAAACTGTAGATCCACTCTTTTAAGGTCTATTCCTTACGTAAAGTTGCAAACTTTACGTGTAGAGAAGGAGATCTAGGCAAGATACGCCATTAACTAGGGTGTAAGGCCAAGGGACTTCAAAATCAACACAATGACTGATACTTTATGCTTCTCCAGGCCCTAAAACACTTGAATCTGAAGTAGCAACTCCAGATCCGGTTTCTAACCCAAAATAATAACATTATGGCAAAAGAGCCCCAACAACCACACATAGATCTAGGTGCAAAAAGGGTCCAGGAACTAGTTTATTACCTCCAAGTGCTCAAAATGAACTCAAAATCCCAGATCTATAGCTCCTTCTTGCTCCTCCAAGTTCCTTCTTCCTTTTCCAAGCTTTAAAGCACCTTCCAAGGCTCAACTAGGAGATATGACGGCTAGGGTTTGATATCCAGGGCTAAAGAGGCAGTAAGGAACCCTGGGAAGAAGATTAAGACATTTATATAGGCCCCAAGTCCCGAATTTAGGGTTTTTCATGCACAGACCAGACTCGCCGAGTCGGTCACTTACTCCCCGACCCGGATCCCGCTCGGACTCGCCGAGTCCCCCTTAGACTCGCCGAGTCGACCCCTAAACTTAGGGTTTTCTTTCCTTTCTTGGTCTTCGAAACTTTGGGTGTTACATCCTACTAGAGAAAACTCACCTCACAAGCTGACTATAGAATCATGTGGATAAACCTTTCGCAACTAGCCAGTAGAACGCCAAACTACCGATCTCTCGACTCCCCGAGCTGCTATCACCAAAAATAACAATTATTCCAAACCAATAATTCTCCTTAGGGTAAAATGACCATTTTAACCCTAGTCCAACTTGGTCCATATCTAAATCCCAAAACTATAATATATAAAAAGGCCCAAGACTAAGTAGGATTCCCAAGCCGACTAATGGTCTAATTTGCTAAATTGGTCCCATTCCCTCTAATGGGCCTTACCCTAAGCCCAAACATATTCTTGGACCCAAATTATCTGACCTCTGATGTCCCACTAAGGTGCAAAGAACCAAAATCAAATGCATGGCCTAATCTGAGGCCCAAAACACGTTAAGCCTACATCTGATGAGTACGCAGGGGAGTAATCCTCTGTATGCTAAGCATACAAGCTGTATGGTGTGTACGATGTGTGTACCTGCATGTACTCTCAGGGTTAAAAACTTTTTCATTAGGGAAATCTTCTTTTTAAGTCACATTTCCCATTAAGCACATAATACTCTATTCCTACGGCTATAAACACAGATCCAAGTCCTCTTCAACTTCTTAATCAATAAAGTCATTGACTTGGTAACTTAACATGACCCTAATAAGCCCAAACTCCAAAATGGAACTCTATTCTCATAAAAATGATCTTAGCTCATGCATGAACCCAATGATACATCTAAGATGGCAACTTTCTGCCTTAGGGACTTATTTAGAACTTAGAGGGGCAACTCTAAGCCTAGGAGTCGGATTTGAACCATAAAGCTCTATACTTGGGACCAAAATGACTCCAAAACGACACTACACTAGATCTAAGCATACTTGAGGAAATTTCAAGGCTTTATACCTCAAGGTGATCTAAAATGGAACCAAAATCTCGGATCTACAACTTCTCCTTTGAACCACCACCTTGTTTTTCTCTTTACTTGCTTGGAAAATGGCCTCACAACACCAAAATGATCTCTAATGGCCTCTAAAGCTCCAAGAACACTCAAGGAAGGATTAGGGTTTCGTGGTGGCTATCTAAGGATAAATTGGAGGCTGACCATTGAGGTATATTATTCCTTTTATTGTGGCACACCATAAAATTGAGGGTTTAAGTTTGAATAAAGTAGCTCTGTGTACCTCTATGTACGCCCAACATACTCACAAACCACCCGTGACTATTTTATTCTTCTACACTAGGCGTACCCTAGCTTACATTGGGTGTATTTCCATGCCTACTACCTTACATGCATGGTACCTTCTTGCCATCTTTCTCCATTAGGTACCAATAATGCTAATAACTTCAAAGTGTTATTACTTCATCATTCTAAGTCCATTTCCGAAGAACTTTATATCTATGAAAAAGGTGGCGGGAAGCCCTTCTCTATTAGCTACACCCCAAGCCTAAAACCTTTCGAATAAAACCCAAGACCAATAAAAGGCCAAATCTCCTATACCCTTGGCCTCCAAAACCACAACCGAATACTTTTAAAACTGGGTGTTACAATGGTGCTCCGTCATAATCACAGTCTCTGTATACCACCCTGTTCTAAAAATATTCATTTAGGGATTTCAGAAGCCAAAGCTAGGGGCGTTTTGGTCATTTTTGGGCTTTGAGTTTTGTTCGATAGGTTTTGGGTCGGGCTGTGTCGCTAGAAGCGTAGGACTTCTCACTACCTCTTCGTGAATATCAAGTTCGTCGGGAATGGACTTGGAACGAAGGGTTATGAGACTTTGAAGTTATTGACAGAAATAGCCCATATTGGAAATAAATAACTAGAAGAACCATGCATGCAAGGTGGTAAACATGCGAGTATGCCCAACGTAAGGATGGGATATGCCCAACGTTTAAGGGGAAAAGGCTCGCGGGTGCTTAAGGCGTGCGCCTAGCGTACAGGAAGTAGCCCAGTGTCCAAAAACCCTAATTTTAGGGCCAACCCACTATATAACGAACATAACACCCAGGGTATTTGCCTCCATCTCATCTTCTTACAACTACCACAAAACCTTAAACTTCCCTTGTGTGTTTTGTAGCTTGGAGGCCATGGAAGAAGAATTCTAGTGTCGTAAATCCATTTTCTCAATCAAGTGAAAAGCAAGGAGAGAGGTCGACCAAAAGAGAAGATATAGATCTGGGATATTTTCCTCATTTCATACCTTTTTAAGGTATACATCTTTGAACTTGATGATTAATCTCTTAGATATCTTTTAGTGCAAGTTATGGACTCTTTTTGTCCCTAGAACGGATCTTTGGGACTCAAGCACGTTTCTAAATCCAAGGTTGCCTCCCTTAGAGTCATATGAGTCCCATAAGCAGTAAAGTTCCAATCTTTAAGACTTATTTGTTCTCATGCTTAAGATCTAGCCCTTGGAATGAAAGTATGCTGCCACATTTTAGTTTGGACTTATTTGATGGATTGCATGTCACCAAGTTAGTGACTTTATGAATTAAGACATGGAAGAGGACGTGGATCTGAGTTTGTAGCCTTTAGATTGGAGAATTAAGCACTTAATGGAAAAGTGGCTTAACAGGGCTGTATGTTGGGCATAGAAGGAGATACGCAAGGCGTATAATCCATCAGCCTATACGCCTAGCGTACCTAGGAGTATGCCTCGCGTACTCTGCCAGTTTGTGTTTTGAGTAATTAGGCCTCAGTGTGGGTTGTGCTTTGTGCTTTGGGTCTTCGGGCCTTAGTGGGCCATCAGGAGTCAGTTAATATGAGCCAAGTATATGTGTTTGGTCTTAGGTCAAGGCCTAATAAGGGATTCGGCCTAATATAGCAAATTGGGCCATTAATGGGCCACTATTGGGCTTGGGAAGCTTACTTAGTTTTAGGCCTTAGTTATGGGCATTAGATATGGACCAAGTTGGACTAGGGGTAGAATGGTCATTTTTACCCTAAGATGGATTAATGTATTGGACTAAGTGGTATTTGGTGTTGTTAGCTTGGGAATTCGAAGGAGCAACAGTTTGGGAATTGTCACATAGCAGCCAGAGGGATATCAGCAAAATATCAACAATGCAAGGTGAGTCTCCTCATTGTGTGAATGGGTCTACGACCATAATGCCGACCCATGAAGGTTATGAGTAGGAAGACCTGAGGGTTAGCCCTAGGCCGTGTATGCTAGTATATGATTCTGGATTAAGGTCCGATGTTGGGCAGGTGCTCGAGGAATGTATTCATGATAAGTTATACTTGTTGTCTGTGTGATACTTGTATGTGCCTGATAGGTAGGTAGGTGTAGAAGAGGTCTCGTACCCCACCATTAGCATAATGTGGATGGGGTTTCATATCTCATTAGTAGTAGAGCAGGGGTGAGGCCCTTGATAAGAGGAAGGTGACTGTGGGTGGGGGCCCGTATCTCACTAATAGCAGGAGCTTGTACGGGGTTCCATGTCTCACTAGTAGCAAGACAGGGGTGAGGCCCAAGACAGGCGAGGCCTTAGGAAAGTAATGCAGTAGGGTATGTTCAATTATGTGTTATTTGCTATGGTTATATGTTTTTGTAACAGCCCGAAATCCAGGTATCCTTGTATTTAGCCCTGCATCTTTGATATGTTTCCATTTAGGGTTTGCATGTTAGGCGAGTACGCTGGGTGTACCAAGAGTACGCTGCGCGTACTCGCGAACTTCATTTGGACGCGTTCACCCTCGGGTACGCTGGGCATACCCAAGGTTACACTGGGCGTAACCGGTCCAAATCTAAAAACCCTAATTCATTCGGAGGGCTATAAAAGGAATGTGTGGCTGGACATCTCAGCCACCATCCCTGAGAGAAACCGTAAAGAGAGTGTGCATTCATTCTTAGATAATTTTGTGAGTATTATAAGCTTGGTGGTGCCATTCCAAGGTAGCAAAGGAGAATAAGAACTCATTGGGAAGGCTAGAAGTGGTGTTCAAGTGTAGATATGAGCTTTGCAAAGGTAGAAGCTTCATTATTAGGTAAAAAGTTCGGATCTTGACATATGGTTCATGTTATATTCTTCAAGTACCAGTTTCTAGGGTTTTAGTCCCAAAGGTGGAGACTTTTTGTGCAAATGGTCTCGATAAGCTTAGATCCATCGTATTTCTGGTCTATTGGAGTTGTAGACTCATAAAAATGATATCTTGGATGTGAATGTTGCACCATGCATGAGATCTAGGTCTTTGAGTTGGAATAGAATAATGTTAAGAAGTGTTGGAGCCTTTACAGCCATGCCAAGGCCTAAAGGTCTCGACATTATGGGTATAGACGCATAAACAGAGCCGGATCTAGAAGTTGGAGTAATTGCTTAACCGATTAAGACCATAAATGATGTATGCTAAAGTCTGATGGTTATACTGGGCGTAACTCCCAGTACGCGCAGCGTACTGGGTGGAGACCCCGATCCATGGGTTGGCGATGTACGCCCCGCGTACATCAAGCAGTACGCCCCGCGTACTTACAAAGTTGACTTTTGTTGACTTTTAGGGTTTTGGTCAACATGAAGACTTTGGGGTCAAGGAAGGGTAAAATGGTCTTTTACCCTCTGAGGAATGATGATAAGGGGTAAAGTTTAGTTATGGAAGTCTTTGATTATTAAAATGATATTTTTATGATTAGGCGAGGTAGAGTTGTCATTTGGAATTGGAGATAGCGAGTACGCGAGATCTTAGACTTTCCACGAGGTGAGTTTTCTCACTATACTATATGATATGCTTGATATGGCCGGAAGGCATTATGTTATGCACCGGAAGACGTATATGTTATGGGCCGGAAGGCGTTGTGATGTGGACCGTAAGGTTGATGCAGGTAGGACCGGAAGGTTTACCTAGTCGGGACGGAAGTCCCTTGAGACACATGGACCGGAAGGTCAGGTCCTGGAAAGGCGTATGTGCGTAAGTTGTATTTTGGGGAACTCACTAAGCATTTATCTTACAGTTGTTGTGTTATGTGTTTTAGGTACTAGCGAGGATCGTGGCAAGGCGCCGGCGTGATTGTACACACTGTCGGAGAAACTATTTTTATGATCATGGGATGTATTTTGTTATGATAACATTGTTCACGTTTGAATTTGGAATATTAAACGATAGTTTTTGATGTTTGCAAAAATGAAAATTTTGTTTTAAAATTTACGTTGTTACAGTTTTCATGCATTTAGCAGTCGTGTCCCAGAGACAGGCAGGGGCTAAAGTAAAACACATATGTACACCGAGTGGGGCTCGAAGCCAGGCGGGGCCTGGAATCGGGCGGGGCCCGATGTAGCGAGCGAAGACCGAAGTAATGGGCGTGGCCTAGTGGTTGCAGTATGTGATTATGCATGGTATGTGGTAGGTTAGGGAATTCGTTAAGCTTCGTGCTTACAGTTTTTAGTTTTGCTTTCAGGTACTTCTGGTAGCGGAGGGAAGAGCTCGGGGTGATTGCATGTCACACACGATTGTTTATTCAGCCTGGGGATGTTTACTCTGATAAAATAAAATAATGTCTTGGTCATGATATTCTGACGTGATATGTTTTGTATGAATGGTTGACATTTGTGGTTTGTTTATTAAATTAAAAATGAAATTTTTGGTATGGATTTTTGGGTCGTTACAAGTTGGTATCAGAGCCTTGGTTTGGGGGATTCGGACACGCTTTCGGGTGTGTCTAAACTCAAACTGAGGAATTTGTATAGAAATTTTCAAAAGGAAAGCAATTTTCGTAAAAATGGATTTTTAGAAAAGAAGAAAGAGTTTTAGAGAAAGTGAAAGGGATTTTGAGAAAAGGAAAGAACTTTGAAAAGAAAAAAGGGTGTGGTGCATGCAATCAACCGAGCTCAAGTAAGTACCCAAATTACCCATACAAGTGTATGTTATGATATAAGTATGAAACTGCATGCTAGACTAGGACTGAGGATCTAGGAACGATGCCATATGTGCCTGTTATATGTGTATGAGCTTTATGAATTGCATGCTAGTACATATTCTTATTATGTCGGTAGAATTGCTTGATTATGTCCTGGTTAGTTTTCCCTTTTTGTATGTATGCTACTTGCTTTGTGCTTTTTGGGACTCTGAGTGATGGGAGTTAGCCATTAGGTGAATACATCAAGTTACATGTGATCAGGGTTGAATAATCTCACAGTGCTAGATTTGGCCCTATTGTGCAGCTCTTGTATGAGTCTAACCATTGTAGGGATGAGTCTTTTACTCGAAGGATTATCTAAGCCTCGTCACATGTGATCGTATTCAGGTAATGGATAATTGGCATTATTAAGATACCTTCAGTTGGTGAGGATTGGGTGCGGGCTGGAGATTACCCTAGGGCAAGCCTAGGATGAGATTAGTGCGGAGAGTAGTGTGAGTAGAAGGGACTTGGTGGAGTTAAGGAAATTCTTGAGGAAAGTACGGATATATGTGGAAGGTAGTATGGGCCCGTACTACTGAAGGCAGAGGCTCCGTACTCGAGTCAAGAAAGGCTAAGATGAGGCCAGGAAACTTATAGTGAGTGTGCAATCCATCGTCATTATGGAGTATTTTGATGGTTGTTATGATATGTTTTCAGCATGGTGATGTTGCTAGAGAGACCAGTGGGCGGATCAGGCGCCAGAGAGGGGTCGGGCTCAAGATCAGGAGCCAAGCAGCTAGAGGAGCGGATAAGGGAGCTGATATCAGCTGAGGTTACGCGTAACATTCTAGACTAGACTCCTGTGATCTTTGGCACAGTCAAGGAGGATATACTATAGATTTTGGACGAGAAGCTTGGAGCCTTTCGCGCAAAGATGATGGCTTTGGTATGACCATGTACCTTGACATTCCGAGAGTTTAGAGCTTGTGGAGCACCGAATTGTCATGGGGCTAGGGACTCCATTGCTAGCAGCATGTGGTTGGCCGATGTTGCCAATGCTTTCCGTACGAGCCGGTGTCCCAAGGAGGACAAGGTCAGACTTGCCTCCTGTCTTTTGAAGGACAGAGCGCGGGATTGGTGGGAGGAGATTGGTCATGCTTTGGGGGATGATGCCCCGTTGGACGAGATGACATGGAGTGATTTTTCGGCCAGGTTCAGGGCTGAGTTTCCACCAGTTGTCAAGGTGCAACAGTTAGCACGAGAGTTTTAGGACCTGCAGCAGACTACGGAGACAATGGCGAAAATCACCGCTGAGTTCAGGGAGAGGGCTCTTCTTGTTCCATAGTATGTGGCGGACAAGGAGACGAAGAAAGCCCGATATCACGAGATGCTGAGGTGTGACATCAGGCAGTTTATGAGCAGGTCCAGCTGCAAAAACGCTGGAGGATATGATTGTACGAGCAAGAGAGAGGGAGATTAACCTGGAACAGATCAGGAAGAGGAAGTCGGATGAGATTTAGGTAGCCGCATGTTCAGGAAAGAGACCCAAAGGGTTGTATGTGAGATTGAGGGATTATCAGTGCCACAGTCATTGTGGCAAGTGTGGCAAGACACACGAGGGTGCATGCAGGAGTGGCAGTGGGGGTGATTTTGGTTGCTTCAAGTGCGGCCAGACTAGTCAGTTCAATAGGGATTATACTGTTACAACCACTCAGTGATCAGACTTGATATGTTTTCATTGTAGACAGAAGGACCACAAGAAGGCCCAGTGCCCGAGTTTTCTTTCTGCAGGATAGGTGATGGTATATGCCCTTGCCACCTTGAGGATCACAGACAATTTTCAAGGCCGAGCAGAGGCGCCTGCGGGGGGGGGGGGGGGGGGGGAGTAGGGCTTTCCAGTTGTCTATAGTGGAGGCACGAGCAGCACCGGGCGTTGCAGGTGAGTATCTTTTGATTTCATGTCAGTTTTATTCTTGATTATATTATTTTGGTACTGTAATTATTTTAAGTGAATATATCCCTCTTTTCTAGCTGGTTCTTAAGATGCAGTCGCAGTAGCAGGTGTGAGTGGGGGTTCAGGAAGTGCCTTATTAGATTTCTAGAGTGGATCAGTAATGGTATTGGTGGTTTCTAAGTAGTGATAAAGGTTGGATGTCAGCAGATTGACCTCTTTTGATAGAGAAAAGGATTAGGAATCCTTCCTATGTTGGGGAATGTAGGGATTCGGTCAAATCGAAGTAGGGAGAACTATTCTAGAAGTCGGTAGCGAGAGTAAGTGCAATTTGGGATGCCTTCGGATTAGTAGTCAGTGGTTGAGATAGTATGGAGAGTGTGGTAAGACCGCGAGATAGCTGCAACGTTCATTTAGGGATTTCAGAAGCCAAAGCTAGGGGCGTTTTGGTCATTTTTGGGCTTTGAGTTTTGTTAGAGAGGTTTTGGTTTGGGGTGTGTCGCTAGAAGCGTAGGTGGTAAACATGTGAGCAATGGCCCCTATTCGACTTGTAATGAAGGGTTATGACACTTTGAAGTTGTTGATAGATATGGCCCTATTGGAAATAAATGCCTAGAAGAACCATGCATGCAAGGTGGTAAACATGCGAGTATGCCCAACATAAGTCTGGGGTACGCCCAACGTTTAAGGATAAAAGGATCGTGGGTGCTTAAGGCGTATGCCCAACATACAAGAAGTATGCCCAACGTACGCCTAGTGTCCAGAAACCCTAATTTTAGGACCAAGCTACTATACAAAGAACATAACAACCATGGTATCAGCCTCCATCTCATCTTCTTACAACTACCACGAAACCTGAAACTTCCCTTGTGTGTTTTTTGGAGCTCGGAGGCCTTGGAAGAAGAGTTCTAGTGTTGTAAATCCATTTTCTCAAACAAGTGAAGAGCAAGGAGAGAGGTGGACCAAAAGGGAAGATATAGATCTAGGATATTTGCATCATTTCGGACCTTTTTAAGGTATAAAGCTTTGGACTTGATGATTAATCTCTTAGATCTCTTTTAGTGTAAGTTATGGACTCTTTTGGTCCCAAGAATGGATCTTTGGGACTCAATCACGTTTTTAACTCCAGGGTTGCCTCCCTTAGAGTCATATGAGTCATATAAACAGTAAAGTTCCAATCTTTAAGACTTATTTGTGCTCGTGCTTGAGATCTAGCCCTTGGAATGAAAGCATGTTGTCACATTTTGAATTTGGACTTATTTGGTGGATTGCAAGTCACTAAGTTAGTGACTTTATGAATTAAGACATGGAAGAGGACTTGGATCTGAGTTTGTAGCCTTTGAATCACAGTATTAAGCACTTAATGGAAAAGTGGCTTAACAGGGTTGTACGTTGGGCGTACTAGGAGGTACGTACAGCGTACAAGCCACTAGTCTCTACGCTTAGCGTACCTAGGAGTACTCCCCGTGTACTTTGCCGGTTTGGGTTTTGAGTAGTTGGGCCTCGGTGTGGGCTCTACTTTGTGCTTTGGGTCTTTGGGCATTAGTGGGCCATAAGGAGTTAGTTAATGTGAGCCAAGTATATGTGTTTGGCTTAGGGCAAGGCCCAATAAGGAATTAGGCCCAATATAGCAAATTGGGCCACTAATGGGCCACTAGTGGGCTTGGGAAGCTTACATAGTTTTGGGCCTTGGTTGTGGGCATTAGATATGGACCAAGTTGGACTAGGGGTAGAATGGTCATTTTTACCCTAAGATGGATGAATGTATTGGACTAAGTGGTACTTAGTGTTGTTAGCTCGGGAAGCCGAAGGAGCAGTAGTTCGGGAATAGTCACATAGCAGCCAGAGGGATATCAACAAGGGTTCATCAGTGCAAGGTGAGTGTCCTCATTGTGTGAATGGGTCTACGGCCACAATGCCGACCCATGTAGTTTATGAGTTAGAAGACCCATGGGTTAGCCCTAGGCACTGTATGCTAGTATGTGATGTCGGATTAAGGTTCGATACCGGGGGGTGCCTGAGGAATGTATGCATGACAATTTATACTTTTTGTCTGTGTGATACTTGTATGTGCCTGGTAGGGAGGTGGGTGTGGGCGAGGTCCTGTACCCCACCATTAGCGGTGTGTGAACGGGGTTCCATATCTCATTAGTAGTAGGGCATGGGCGAGGCCCAAGATAAGAGGAAGGTGACTGTGGGTGGGGAACCGTGTCTCACTAATATCAGGAGCTTGGACGGGGTTCCATGGCTCACTAGCAGCAGGATAGGGGCGAGGCCCAAGACAGACGAGGCCTTAGGATAGTAATGCAGTAGGGTATGTTCAATTATGTGTCATGTGCTATGGTTATATGTTTGCATGTGTTTAGCGGGCGGGTCCCAGAGACAGGCAGGGCCTAAAGTAAAACATATATGTACACCGAGTGCGGCTCGAAGCCAGGCGGGGCCCGATGTAGTTGGCGAGGCCCAAAGTAGCGAGAGTAGCCCAGTGCTTGCAGTATGTGATTATGCATGGTATGTGGTAGGTTGGGGAACTCACTAAGCTTCATGCTTACGGTTTTCAGCGTTGGTTTCAGGTACTTCCGGTAGCGGAGGGAAGAGCTTGGAGTGATCGCATGGCACACACCATTGTTTATTCAACCTGGGGATGTTTACTATGATAAAATAAAATAATGTTTTGGTTATGATACTCTGACGTGGTATGTTTTGTATGAATGGTTGACATTTGTGGCTTGTTTATTAAATTAAAAATGAAATTCTTAGTATAGAGTTTTAGGTCGTTACACTCTGGTGGAACCATGTCAACGTTGTTAGCCTTCTTTATCTCCCTCTCTCTCTCTCTCTCTTGTAGATCAGTCGGTACTTTCATCTTATTTAACAACTTCAAGAACCCCAAAACTAGTCCTAGCACACAAGTCATTGCAGTTGGTGAAGAAATCATCATCAAAAACAAGACCTACCCATGTTGATGATCATAAATAAACGACATTAGAAGTTGAAACGGGGGTTGAATTAGAGGGTGTTCCAAAAGTCAAGACGAAGATGTTGGGTCTTGTAAAGTATTGGATCATAATTCTGCTCAAATTCATGGTGTTTCAGTTACAACTCTCACTGTTTCTCGCAAGTATAAATAAAGATTTGGAGATTAGTGTAAGAAATCGATGAATGTGCTAGCATGGTGGTGATGATGGTGGGGTATGTACAGATTGATATATATGCTCTTCTAGTATAGCTTTGGGAGATAGCTTTGGTGATGTTGGTGGTGGTGTACTTTTGGGAAGAAAAACGTGGGAAGGGTATACAACAGTGGTTCTGAGAGAAAAAGACGTGGTGATAAATGTTTGTGGGTGGTGGTGATGATCCGACGGTAGGGCTGAGTGTTTACAAGGGAAGGGTTAGTATAAGCTAGGTGGGGTGGAGTTTTTATTTTATTCAGTGTATTATAGAATTATAAAAAAAAATTTAATAAAAAACAAGAAAATAGTCATTCCATATCTCGCAAAGGATAAAGTGTGCAAATTTAAAACAACGAGGGATGACATGTGTAACGTTTAATCAAACGGGAGATGTTCTGAGTTAATTTTTGAAAATAGGAATTGAACTTGCCTTTTGACACTTGCACGATGGACGATTCGTGTAATTTACTCAGATCATTATTTTTTAATACAATAATTTTAATCCCCTATTTAAAGTTATAAGATTTTAATAAACCAACATACTTGAAAAATCGTATTCCACTTTTCTGTTTAAATGTCATAAAACACATGTTTGAAAACTTACGAATAATCGTTAATATCATAAAACCATCAATTTTTCAGGTTTTTGTTTGTTTTATCTAAAGTTGAATTTATGTCCGTTTTTACCCTCATGTTTTTAAAAAAATGTTCGGTTTTACCATTTTACTGATGATAACAATTTTTTCAGGTTACCATTATGTTAACTTCGCAAAAAACACTTAAATTTACAGTTTTTTTGTTTCTTTAATTTTTTTTTTTTAGGTTTTTACCCTTAAGTTTATAACCTTTTTTTTTTTTTACACTTTTACCCTATGAATTTTTTTTCGTATAATACGTATTCATGCAGAAAAATCTTATTTAATTATGAAAAAAAATTAATTAAAGATTGTATTTACATTTTTTTAATGTTATTTCTTATATATATATATATATATATATATATATATATATATATATATATATATATATATATATATATATATATATATATGTTTTTTTTTGTAATAAACCGTTTAAAATGTAAAAAAAAAAAAAAAAAAAACAAATTAGTATGTTTTTAAAACTGCAAATACGTGTTTATATATATATATATATATATATATATATATATATATATATATATATATATATATATATATATATATATATATATATAAAAGTGTAAATATATATTTTGACATATATTTTTTAAAAGTATTAATATATTTTTAGAAGTCTAGATACATATTAATATTTCTAAAAATATAAAAATATGTATTTATACTTCTAAAAACTATATCTATAAAATACTTATTCATAATTCCAAAAATATTATTTTAATTTTTAAATTATGTAACCATGCAAACACATACACACACACACACATATATATATATATATATATATATATATATATATATATATATATATATATATATATATATATATATATATATATATATATATATATATATATAACATTAAAAAATGTATAAATTCAATATTGAATGAAAAAGAAATTCGTACATAAATATGATTTTTCTACATGAATACAAAAAAAATTATAAACTTTAGTGTAAAAACGTAAAAAAAATGGTAAATTTAAGGAGTTTTTTTTTTTCTTATTTAATATAATGGTAACTTGAAAAATCTGTTATCACCGGTAAAATGTAAAACAAAATATTTTTTTGGAAAATATGAGGGTCAAAATGAATATAAAATTCAACTTTGGTCTAACTAACAAAACTTTGAAAACTTAAAAGTTTTTGTGACATTAACACTATAAATATTTATGAAGATTCTTTTTTTTTTTTTACAACTTTGCAACTATGAAATTAAATTATTTTCATACTTATTTTACTTATAAAAATAAAAAGAACAATTTTTCCTGGTTGAAAATAATCACCATGTTCGAAAATCATGAACATCTTTTAACGTTTACAAGTCATGAATATGCTCAAAAATTATTGACAAGATCATGTTCACGAGATAGGAACACGTCCAAATTATAGGAATATGTTCGCAAAATGAAAAATATGTTCGAAGATGTAGTTTTTTTTACTGATAGTTTGTTTATAAAAGATATTAGGTTGATCAAACTAAAAGAAGACAACCGAAACACTTAGATATTCATGCCTATTATAAGAATGTCAACATCAATAAGAGTCGAAGTCAAAGAGGAATGGTCTAACGGTATGCAGTAATCATCTCATATAAAAGATCAGGTGTTCAAGTTTCGGTGGCGACATAAGTGGTTATTTAGAAATACATTACTTAGTTTGCCGTTTAAAAAAAAAAAAAAAAAAAAGTTGTATGCAGCATCTTTCGCCTAGCCTATGTGTTGATAGTACATCATGCGAAACGTTTTTGTTATTTATTACTAAATGATGAGCCTTTTTGTTATTCATTGACGGGATAATGAGCCATTTCTTGATGTTCGTGGAGATTTGTACCTGAAGACAATAATTTATCTATCTCTTGTTTCGATAATAACTCCAATGAAAATGTTTTGGTGAGTAGACTTTCACATGAGTAATCGACGACGAGATATAAATTCATTTCTTGCTTTATTTATTTATTTTTTGTTTTTTGTTCTTTTTGTTTTTTTGGTTTTTTGTGGACAACAATATGAATAATATAAGAAAAAAGTATTATGTATAGAACATAAATATTATTATAAGATTATGTAATTCGGTATTATATAGTGGTTATATGTGTGTGGTGTTATTTGGCAGTAAATTTCGGAAACTATACGAAACAAATGTAAAATATTATAAATAATAAAGTATTGTAATTAATGCACGTATATACATACATACATACACTAGTTAATATTGGTATAATACCAAATGATTTCTTACTTAGTGATATCCGGTGTTGTCCTCCCCTTACGGGTAGATGATTCAAGGGCCGAAGTGGACATAGGTAGAATAATTTAGATATAGTTTAGTATATAAGATGTTTCAAAAAAATACATACGCGTGTAATACGTGAGTTGAATAAAATAAATATTAAACGGGATGAAGTAAACATTATGAAAGATAATGTATTTTTCAATAACTTACTAGTTGAAAAGTACAACATGCCGTTAATCTGTATTTATTTATTTTTTTTAAGAAAAAAGTTGGCAAACTAACTAACTTATTTTTTAAATATCACCTATATCTTGTTGGTGATTTTGTATCATCAAAGTGTATTTAAGTGTAATGGATTGACTTGTTCACTAAAAATCAATCTTGATGAATATTAAACAAGTAAGAAAGGTGCGGAGTGCACACTTGTTTGAGTTTATTCAAGATTCAAAGTAAACTGTGATTTAGGGGCGAAGCCCCTAAACGAACGGGGTCCGGGGGCAGCGCCCCTGGGAGCGGGATCCAAGGGGCGGCATCCCCTGGCAGGGTCCAAGGGGCAGAGCCCCTGACTGGGATCGAATTTTCTATAAATGAACCCGGTTTTTTTACTTCGTTTTAACCATTTTTAATGATCCGGTTTTAGTGATAGTTTGTGACTGTTATAAACTGTTTTGACAGTTGAAGTAGTTTTTTGACAAAGAAAACTGCCTTGATAGTTTTCAGACAAATGATATACTTAATCATTCTTGGGTTATCATTTTTTTTCTCTGGTACAAGATCAATCACGAAATTATAACTTCATATTCTCCATTTTAGAAACTCTTGTGAGTCTTATCCGATTAAAGGTTGGGAGTACCACCAAAATACTTTAATCTGAAAGTGTTTAACACGATTCTTACGATTTCCAAGTCTTTCCATACCCCAATTTTCTAACATATCTTTTAAGAGACTTGAACCCATGATATTTTATTTGATAGAGTCGCTCACTACCGTTAGGTCAAAGACGTTTTGATCCATTTAATCATCTATCAGAAATACAACAATCATCCAAGACAACATTACCTTATGTCTTTTATTTTCATAAATCTGATAAAACATTCATTTACATTGATCTTCAATGTGTTAATGGTCAATGATATATCTTTTTGATATCTTATATAGAGTCAATTATGACATGTTTGTTTTTTTAGGTTTTACAAATAGTTTCTTTAAGTAACCGATGAATTCTAAAACTCTTTGGCCATTAATCACAACAATCTGAAAAGACACATACAAGAAATAGCAGCCAAATTTACGGAAAATAAGAACTAAATACGAACAAATTGCAGGAAATAGACACTAACGTTACTTTTTTTACAAATAAAGATAATGTATTTTTCACAAATAAGAGCAATATATTTCTTTACCCATAAATGTGATGTATTTGCATTTGTTTATAGGCAAATAGGTAATATTATGGTTTTAAATGAACGTTAGGCATGATTTCATGATAATGTCATGCCTCAAGTTTTTACGAGTTATGATGAGCCACGTCGTTTGTAAGATATAATTTTAGGTGGCAATTATATATATATATATATATATATATATATATATATATATATATATATATATATATATATATATATATATATATATATATATATTCTACAATTACCCATTTTGATATACATATATAACTCAATACGACATTTTGTTAAAGTGTGGCGTCAAGTATAAACCTTGGATCAAGGGAAACAAGAATCTATTATTCATAAACTCGCAGGTTTATTTTATTGAAGAAATATAACTCAAAAACTTCAATTGATGATAATTGTAGGTACTGGGGAACCTATTGACTGTATATACTAAACAAAAACTAATTAGTATATAATTAGGATTCCTAATAATATAAAACTTTCCATGTCGAGAATCCTTAAGGATCAAGGAAACTAATTAGTAAATAATTAGGATTCCTAATAGTAATCTAAAACTTTCCATGTAGAGAATCCTTACGGCTCAAGGAAATTCTCTAGAACTTGGACAACACTCCAAGGAATTTTCTTCTGGACCGGATCACGCCTTCTAGCCACTTTAGGACTTAGGTATTCACTAACAATCACCCCCTGAAATTCTGATTTGAGGGTAATTCTTACACGCCAAGCAACACTCTAATTTCTATGAACCTTATTCTACTTAAGGCCTTCATAAGTAGGTCTTCTCGTTGCTTATCTCACGAAACATGTTCAACAATCACTTGCTCGTTTTCCATACGCTCTCGAATGAAGTGGAATTGAGTGTGAATGGGTTTGCTTCTTCCATGAGAGACAAGATTCTTTGAGAATAATATTGCTGATTTGTTGTTAATGCGAATTAGCACCTTCTATTTCTTCATTCTTGTCAGCTCAGCTAACAACTCCCTTAACCAAACTGCCTGACACACAGCTGCAGTAGCTGCCATGAACTCAGTTTCACACGACGAAAACGCTAATATATCTTGCTTCCGGGTGCACCACATGATAGGTGAGTCACCAAGGTAGAATACATGCCCTATTGTACTTCTGCCATCATCAACATCCACATTATGACTGCTATCACTGTAACCTATCAAGCTCACATTATTACTTCGTTTATATACTATCCCAAAAGATAGAGTACCATGCAAGTAACAAAGAATTTTCTTAATAGCGCGTGCATAAGATTCTCTTAGACTATGCATATAACAGCTAAATACTCCAACCGAATATGCTAAGTTAGGACGAGTGTGTAAGAAATATCATAAGCAACCTACTATTTTTCGATAATAGGAAGCTTCACCTTCAGCTTTTGGCAACTTTAGTCCTCGCTCCATCGGACATTGAGTTACATTAAACTCTTGCATGCCTGCCTCTTTTAAAATCTTCATAGAATAACTCTTTTGCTTCACCTTTAAACAACCATCTTCTCGCAATACTGCAATATCCAAGTAGCAAGTTAGTTCACTGAGGTTTGACATTTAAAACTGTAACGCCATTAGTCTCTTGACATGGTTTATATACTCTAAACTTGTTCCTATCACGAACAAATCATCTACATAAATAGCAACTATTATGTATTATCCATTTTTAACATTTCTATAAACCGCATTTTCTTGCATGCACCGTTTAAAACTCAAAATTTCCAACGTGTCATCAAGCTTTAAATTCCATGCACATGGAGATTGTCGAAGACCGTATAATGCTTTTGCCAATTTGTAGACTTTTGTTTCTTTACCTTGCTTCACGAAACATTCTGGTTGGCACACATACAATTCTTCCTTTAAATCTCCATAATACAGTTTTTACATCCAAGTGATGAATCTTCCATCCGTTCCTGTCCGCGAGAGTAATCAATAGTCTTATTGTCTCGAGTCGAGCTACTGGCGCGAATACTTCATCAAAGTAAATGCCTTGCTCTTGTACATATCCTTTTGTTACTAGACACATTTTGTACCTTGCAATCGATCCATTCATATTTCTTTTAATTTTATACAACCATCTTCACCTAATAGGTTTAGCATCTTTAGGTGGAGGAACTAATTTCCAAGTATTGTTCTTCTCAATGGAGTCGGTTTCGGCCTTTATTGCATCGAGCTAGTTTTGTTCATTTTGGCTTCCTTAAAATTCTTTGGTTCTTCATCTAATGACAACATTATATGATCCACATCTAACTCGTAGTCATTTAGTCTTCTTAGCAACACTGAAGTTCTAGTGCACCACCGAAGTGGGACAAAACTTGCATTGTTATTTTGATCATTAATAGGTTGCGATGGGCTACTATCATTATGAGAAGAGTCATTGGTTTGGTCAGTTTGAGCCGGATCAGTGAACTATTCGGTTTCTGTTGTAGTTGGGCTGGAACCACCATTATTTAGGGTTGCTTGACGATTACTCCACAAGACCGTAAATGTACCCGATCCATTCCCGTCTTGATTTTTGGGTTTATTATTCCATTGCCATGTCTTATTTTCATCACAAATTACATGGGCACTAATAATAATTTTATTTTCCTGTAGATTACATAACCGAAATCCTCCCAATTTGGGTTCATTTACAAAATATTCCGACGGTCGTGACCTATCTTCAAGCTTCTTCAAATGTTTTGAGACTAATGTTTCATATGCAACACAACCAAATACTTGCAAGTCTTCAAGGTTTGGTTTTTTGCTATAAAATTTATCGAATGGTGTAGCACCTATCAATGCTCAAGTTGGTGTACGATTTATGATGAACGTTGCATGGCGTACCGCTTCTCCCCAAAAGTGGTTTGGAATAATTTTTGCTTTCATTAGGCCTCGTGTCATCTCAAGTAGATTTTGATTTCTCTGTTCGACTATACCGTTTTGTTAAGGTGCATATGGGGCTGTCAACATATGTGAAATCCCCAATTCGTCACAAAAATGGTTTAACTCAGTCGATGTGAATTCTCCACCTTTATCTGTATGGAAAGTCTTGGTCTCTTTACCAGTTCATTTTTCAATTGATATCTTGAATCTTTTAATAATTACGGATGGATCACTTTTGTGATTCAAAAGAAAAGACCACATATATCTAGAATAATCATTAATAAGAACTAAAATATAAATATTATCCGCTTGGGTGGGGGACCAACTTGTCCACAAATATTGGTTGGATTAGGTGTCTAAGCCCATAACTATAATCGGTATAAACTTGAATTGATAATAGCAATGTCCTTTTGGGTTGCCTTCAAACCTAAGAATTGAATCCGATAGCTGTGAGAGAGAAAAGAATGATTTATTAATTTATTACTTGGTTAATAAATTAATTAGAAATCTAAATAAATGATTTAGTAATGTATTATGGAAATAATTGATGGGTTTTGAGCATATCTACATTCATGTATGATCATGCAACCCTAATTGCTTTGGATCTAAGTTTTTCTCTATTGAACATACAAATATGAACACCAAAGCAATAACCCTATAGACTCTCATACAAATTTGAAATCATGTATAAACATGGTTGTAGAATTCGTTACTTGGTACCTGTTCGGCCGACTACTGAGTAGCGACTACTCAAGAGTACTCGGATTCGGTAATTCATGTAGAAATATTTTTAGGAAACTTATATATCAAACTCATAAGTTCAAATCTTAAGTTGAATGAAATATATAACAAAATTAGATACATGTGAATACACAAAAACTGAAAAAACATATAATGGTGTCACACCCCGAAACCGATGGCGGAAACGTTCCAGGGAGGAGGACGTGATGTAAAGTATCACAACCAATGTACAAAGTAATCATAGTAAACACTAAACTTTACATTACATAGATTCATTACATTTTTGAAAGTGGAAAAGCAAAGTAATACATGTTTATAGATACATAAGATTAAACAAAAGTTAGACGTGACTTCCATCTGCTCCGTCTTCTGCAAAAGGATGCGGGATACCTGTCTAAGGAGAACCTGAGAATACAAGCAGTTTAAAAATCAGCATAAAGCTGGTGAGTTCATAAGCCATTTGTTTATGTAAAAAGATCATGTTTCCTTTGGTTTTCTGAAAATTTGTTATCCAAAAAAATCCCATATTTTCTTATAAAGGCAGTTTAGTTAAAGTTCTAAATTTCCGTTCGATACAACAGTAGATAGTTTAATACGTAAGACTATATATTGAAAATCCACTGGGAATACCATCCAGTACAATAGTAGGTAGTTTTAATATATATAAAACTATAGATTTAAAGACCACTGGGAATATCATCCAGTAAAACTATAGATTAATAGAAGATATAGATTTAAAGACCACTGGGAATACCATCCAGTAAAATTATAGATTAGAGAAGATATAGATTCAAAACCATTGGGAATACCATCCAGTAAAACTATAAATTAGAGAAGATATACATTCAAAACCACTGGGAATACCATCCAGTAAAACTATAGATTAGAGAAGATATAGATTCAGTGAATAAGCTTATATTTTTATATTAATACGTACTGTGAGTCGGGTAACCATGCTAATATGACCACGAGACCTCCTTGAAGTTCTTCAGGCGTTGGACGATATCCAAAATTTGTCACCGCAGGCGTGCCCACCTAACTGTAGCTAGCAGTTTAGGTGTGGGATTGTCAGTCCCGAATAGATCTATTCACAAATTCCACGCTCTCCCTCCAGGACACTCTGGTTACACTTCTGGAGAGGATTTACTGATAACCCGAAGGGTTTAATGAAGATAATCTCACAAGCTAGTATTAAATTATTCATGGTGTACTCGTTCGTTATCAACATAATAATCGTTTTTAAACATGATACAGTAAACACAATTTAATACAACGAAATTATCTGGCATAATACTATAAATTAAATAGAGATCAACTGAATCAAACATAGTTTATCTATTAACTTTGCATAAAATCTGTGTTCGTAAAACAAGAACTAAATACCCCAAATTATTCCCACAATAGTTTAATTGGTTTGATTATTTTCTTTACTGTAATTGAAATCCACGTGACTATATTCGATAAAACATCACTTATGCTTTGCATAATACATAAGGGTTAAAGATATCTAAAAGTTTTGCAGATATTTATAGAGTTACATTAGTTTTAGGTTTCGAAAACATTTATAGTTTGCTTGTATTCCCCCCTTGAAAACATTGAAAAACACGGAAAAAGGCGTAGGGGTATGAACTCACCAGTCGAGAAGTGTGCTGGTTTGATGCTAATTGTCCGTTCGGGGATTAAAAACACGCGAGGTTCCTATGTAATATGAAGAGATACATAAATTATATCTAATTAGACCTTGATCTATTAATTATATAAGGGCAAAAACTTATAGATGCGAAAACACTTCAATTCAAGTGTTTGGAGTGACCCGGGTGGCATCTATGGATGTGTATGGCTTGGATATGGAGTTTACTCTTCAAGAGTAAACTCCCAAAGGAGATTACGGTCATAATACCATGTCCCCATGATTTTAGGGCCGTAAACACATGGTGGGGGTATTCTTGGGTGGTAAATGGCCTTATAACACTTGAGGGGTGATGCTAGACTTGGTTTCAAGGCTTTAGAAGGTGATTTGAACATCCTAAGGACCATTTGAGGAGTTTAAGGTAGTAAAATATGAGTTTACAGCCTTTAACTCTTATGTTCCATGACTTAATGTGTTTTGGTGGCCCTAGGTTAATTACAATGCACAAAGGAAGGTTCTAGGGTTGATTACATGGCTTAGGAAGTGACTGGGACTTGAATTGACCTTGCAAAAGGAGTTTACGGTCTATGAAGATGTTCTTGGTGAGTTTACTACCTTAAACACATGAATTTACGGCAGTAAACTCATGTTTGTCCATGATTCATGTGGTTTGGTGGTTGAAGGTTAAGCATGCTAAGTTCTAGACCCATTTCTAAGCCATACAAGGTGTTAAGGGCACTTTAACACCCTTTGGAGGAGTTTAAGGTCTAAGAAGAGGTGTTTACGGTCCAAGAATGTTCTTGGGTCGTAAACTCAAGTTTGACCCATTGGTGTATGTTTTGGTGCACCTCTTGAAGGATTATAAGGTTCTATACTCTCATGGAAGCTTGTTGGAGGTGTTTAGGGCAATCTAACACCTTAAAAGGTGTTTATGGTCTATGAATGAGGGTTTATGGTCCAAGCATGTTCTTGGGCCATAAACTCATGTCCAAGCCTCAAATGATAACATTTTTGGTGTCCTAAGCTCATGCATGCAAGTTTCTAAGTCATACCTAAGCACTAGAAGTGATTTGTAGGGGTTTTGGGGCTTCAAAACCCTCTTTAGAGGTGTTCACGGTTTTGGGAGGTTCCTAGACCGTAAACAAAAGTCTTTGGTCCTATTTCATGACTTAAACACGAATTTGAAGGCTAAAGATGCTAATCTATGAGTTAGGATAGTTACCTTAATGATTTGAGGCTTGAATTGGATGATTTTGGATCAAAGTCGAGTTTTAGAGAGAGATTAGTGAGACAAAGTGTTTTAAGAGATAGAAAAAGCTTCGAAATGATGTCACTCAATCCCTTATATAGGTGTTGAGTTTATGGCCCGGTGGAATTCTACCCGATCCTAACGTTAAATGGTGCTTTTGGTCGTACCCGATTTAATTGTTTATAACCCGATGGAATAAAACTAAAATTTATCCAATTAAATATCGATAGTGTTTTCACGTGTTTCTAACGTGTCTGGATACTTACGAGGTCATCATAAAAATCTTAAATTAAATGACCAAATCCAAAATGTTAACGGAAAAATTGGAACGTAACAACTTTATTAACGGAAACGGGTTACAATGACGGAATAAATTACAGATTGTCACAAATGGTCTCACTTCATGAATAATTACTGAAAATTTAAGATATATATATATATATATATATATATATATATATATATATATATGTAGTAATAATCACATTTATGTGTGTTAAATACTAGATTATTAAGTATATTATACATATTAATCACCGAGTAGACCCGGCTTGTAACACTACTCAGTACAGTAACGGGATGATTAGGGAGTTCTCGGAATTTTGTAACTCGCCTCGGTAAGGGGCCGAGTAGCGAGTACTCGGAGGAGTAATCGGCCAACTCGGCGAGTTTCACAACACTGTGAATAAAACTAGAATTAGATGATTACCTCACTTGTTATGTGGTAATAACAAGTACCACCTTGACTCATTAAAGCTTAGTACCCCAAATGTTGCACCTCTAATAGAGTCACAAAAACTCAATGCAAAGGATGATGATCGAGAGACAAGGAAATCGGATAGGGAAACTCTTAGAAGCTTAGATCCGAAAATCCCTTATTAAGGGGGTTTATATAGCTGAGGCTGCAAGGGTTTTCAGGTGGAAACCTTAACTCCTTGCTTAGGCCTTAAGCAGTCCATGGACCTCCATAATAGAAGCCTTGGATGGATTCTATAGGGCCTCCAATAGATTTTGTTCAGTCCTCCCATAGGACTCCGTCAGTCCAACTTTGAAACTATCAATGATTTGCATAACGGCCCCTCCATTATTAATTATTTCCTTTAATCCCAAAATTTCAAATTAATTTCTGATTAATTACTAATTAATAATATGATTTCCAAATAATATATTAATCTTATAATATATTAATAAAATCATTTTGAGTACCAATTTATTATTCATATAATAAATCCTACTCTCTCTCTCTCTCTCTCTCTCTCTCTCTCTCTCCCAATCATCCTATCAAGTTGCATGAGTGAAGGTAACCCAAAAGCACCATGCTACAAATCAAATTAAGTACATACCAATTATAGTTATAGGCTTAGACACCTAATGCAATAGTCTCCCACTTAGATAAGTCCAATAACTATTATTGTAAGTATGACTTCAGGATATGACTAGCAATCATAGCTTTCAAAACCCGTTGTCGCTCTCTAATCTTATCAGTAACGCATCCTTTAGATAAGTAATCAAATATTCCTTCATTCTACAAGATATCGTATGGAAGTTAGACATGGACTATAATCATTCTCTCTGTCCAATGTCTGTTTCCCGATTTCCGTTTTATGACGACTGACTCAGACTACAATTGAACACATCAACTTAGTACAGGCTTGGCCATGCGCTTAGGGTACCATCACTAAATCATCGAGAGCCCCACAGATATCGCTTTTATCCCATTTAGGGTAAAAGGAACAGATAAACTTCGACTCATATTCTTGTACTATTTACTCATCAAATCACACACAACGATACGTTATATAACATCAAGTTATTGATGCGTTTACATATTATCAATGCACAACCAACTCGTAAACAACAACTATATGTCTCCATTTCAAGAATATAATATATTATCGTCTCACAATCACTTGCAATAAAATCCATGAAGTGATTCAAATGAGCTTGGGTTTAATCCAATACTCAAATCCTTATTTCAGGAGTACTCGTGAACACTACAGCAAACATTGGGTATGTCTACGCACTTAAAAAATCTATAGTCGAATTCATGACAGTCTTAATTCACTACTTACTTCCAAAGTATGATCGACTATGGATGTATGAATAATCTTATTATTTGGGAAGTAAAATATGAGAAGTGAAACATAAGAATAACCTAATTCAATATGGTCTCAAAACCTTTTTAATATAAATAAACACTTATAATTTAATCACCATATTATTTAGCCCTTATTTATTGTATAATGCTTCGAACAATAAACTTAATACTTGAACTAGAACATCAGTCATGCCATGTATAAAATATGCACACTATGTTTATCTATGGTCCTTCCTTTTGTGAAACATATCAATTGAATATATTTTCAATGATGCTCATTTCACAACTTCAAATTATTAATACAAGCGTAAGAATACCAAATTCTTAATAGTATCTTGTTAGAGTCTAAATTTACATGCAAAGATCCTTTTGTAATGTCGAGGCTCTAAATTCACGGAGACTTGGCCAATGATATTACAACGCATTCCATTTGAGATTGTTACAAGAAAATTCCCGGGAAATAAAGTATCACATTCAAGATACATTCCTTAAGCATCCTTATTGCATAAAAGTTTCTAACTTACATAGATTCTTAATATAGATCTCCCATTATGGAATCATTTCCATAGTTACCATATGATTATCCATTCTTAATAGAATCCTATCTATTTAGCATGATATGAATATGGTCCATCCGTTACTACACTTCCAACTGTATGCAAGAAACAAATCTTCGATAAACCTTAGATGGTCTTTGACAGTTGTTTAACAACTTTAGTCATATCAACTTCAGGTCCTTTTCCCTCTTAATGCCCTTCACATTTGGAAAATCAGAACAAGTGAATATTATCGCCTATGTGATTAATCCTATATCTGAAGTATATGTGATTCGATACATAATGTCTTACATAAAGACATGATACTTGACCGGTCTTTTGCTATAATATTTCCATATATAGAATTTCCTATGTTGAAACATTTTAACATGACAATTATATACGTTCATGACTAAATTTTATTAGAATTTCAATCTAAACTTTTAGATTCTAAATGAAGTATAAATGCCCTCTACCCTCTAACTTCCTATAGCGAAACAATTTCCAAATTCTGCAACTTTACAAATTCAGAACCTTGTTTCCTATAATCAGCGTTACTAACTTGCAACATTTTACATAATAATCACGCTCCTACTAGCATATTTTAATGCATGTGTTTCTAGGCTAAGCATTAATGTGATGATGTAATAGTTAGGGTCAACTATTGTAACCCACTTTTAAGTAATAAAGTGAAATTACTTGAATATTATGTGAATTATGTGATTTCATTATGTGCATTATACTTATTTATAAAATATAATAAATTAATAGTGAAAATAAGCATCAAAATTAAAAGTGTAGATAAACCCAATAACTATGAAGAAAATGGTATCAGTTGTGACAAGGATTCAGAAAATATAAAGAACGCCGAAATCCAAGTTATAACGAAGAAGTTATGACCTGTTGAAGTGTTACGGCAAAACCGGCGCGAAACCAGGAATCATAAAAACTGAATTTTTGATAAACTACTTTTTAGACTTAGATATGTAAATGAAAGTTGTAGTATACGGTAAACCGAGAGCGTGCATAAAAAGAACGTCAAAATCCTACTTCGTATGGGGAAGTTATGATTTTTCTAAGATTTCGCATAACAACATACCACCCGAAATTCGAATTATAGATCGAGAGGTTTTTAGTCGACACAACCTAAATGAAAATTTAGTATCTCATTAATAGGAGCTAAACGATAAAACGACAGTAAAAACGGAGCCCGTATGAAGAAGTTATGAATTTCACACGATCATTAACAGTGTAATATTCTCATAAATTTTAATTTAAAATCGGTCAAGAATTACCCGAATGAGTCTAAATGAAAGTTGTCGATTATGTCTCCATCTACATGTGGATATAAAGAACGTCGAAAATGAAGCTCATATGCGAAAGTTACGGGGTTTAGAAGTCGGAAGGGTGCTGCTGCGAAGGGGGTGACGTGGCTAAATCTGGGTCATTGCTTTCTCCCCAAGTGTTGCCACCAGATGGTGACTTATGTCACCAAGTTGAACCATATTTTAGCCTATAAATAGAACCCCTTCCACCCTCATTTCTTTACACCTCCACATTTCTCTTTCTCTCTCTAATTTCACTCCAGACTCCCAAGCCCCCTAAAGCCCTAGGAAACTACCCTAGTACTAGAAGAAAGCTCTGCAGCGCCCGAAGGCTCTGAGAAAAAGAGATTTTTGACTCAAAAGCTCTGCTCCTGTAGAACCCGGTTTTAAGCAAAACCCATTGTAAGTGAGATACGCCTTCGTACTTTAAATATAGCTTATGTTTAAATATTATTATTAATCTATGAATAAGATTTATCAATTATTTAACGTCGTTATACTAATTGATCTACTTACGAGAATGATATCTAGGTTGTGATTTGGTGAGGTGTTTAAAGTGGGATTTCCAAACAGTATACTTTATATACCAAACGGACGCTACCTCCAATATGATCCTACCTGGTTCTTCCTTACTTGATAGATCATGAAGTAGACTCTGAGTTATTGATGAATCTAGACTAACAATTAGTCGCAATAAATATTAGAGTAAAATCTAGTGGTAATAATACTAGGTTTCTGTAACGCCCCAAAATTGAAGACCAAAAATTTCTTTTAATAAAACATTACTTTAAGAAAAGTCATCATTCCAAAACATAATCAGAGTATTAACTTTCAAAACACATGTTCATTATCAGAGTAAACATTCCTAGGCTGTCTAATCTATGGTGTGTGCCTTGCGATCACCGCAACCTCTTCCCTCCACTACCGGAAGTACCTGAAACCGTAAGCATGAAGCTTAGTGAGTTCCCCACCCTACCACATACCATGCATAATCACATACTGCACATACTGGGCCACGCCTGCTATCTTGGGCCTCACCCCTACCTTGGGCCTTGCCCGCTACAACGACCCTGCCGCTCCAGGCCCCACCTGGCTTCGAGCCCCGCTCAGTTACAGATCTGTTTCACTTAGGCCTCGCCTGTCACAGGGCCTCGCCCGCCAACAAATAATAACACATAAACATATCACAACACATAAGCTAAACTCATACGACTGATTCTGTCCTAAGGCCTCGCCTATCCTGGGCCTCGCCCCTGTCCTGCTACTGATGAGCCATGGAACCCCGTCCATGCTCCTACTGGTAGTGAGATACGTGCCCAACCCACTCTCACTCCTTCCGTAACTTGGGCCTCGCCCCTGCTCTACTACTAATGAGATATGGAACCCCATCCACACTCTGCTATTGGTAAGATACGGGACCTCGCCCACACTCACCTCCCTACCAAGCACATACATGTATCACACAGACAACAAGTATAAACAATCATATAAACAAATCCTTGGGCACCCGCCCGCTATTAATGGACCTCATCCTGAAGATCATACTAGCATATTGTGCCTACGGCTAACCCCCGGGTCTTCTACTCATAACTACATGGACTGGCATTGTGGCCTTAGACCCATTCACACAAAGGGAAACTCACCTGCACTGGCTGAACTTGCTGATGATCTCACTAGCTGCTGCCCGGCAACTCACTGAACTCCTGCTCCCCTTGCTCCCCGAACTACCAATATCAATGCAACACTGAGGCTATTTGACCCCCAAAAGACAACCAAGTCAACCCTGGTCCAAGTCAAAGTCCTGGTCAAGGTCAACCTTCCAGGTCAACCCTACTCGCCGAGTCACCCTACTGACTCGCCGAGTTCATATATTCAGAATCCTTCCTTTTGCGTCTTGACTCGCCAAGTCAGTCCATGACTAGCCGAGTCTACCGATTTCTGAGTCCTGACCTATCCAACTCACCAAGTCTCCACCCAACTCACTGATTCGAGTCTCAACTCGAAGGGTTTGGGGTTTCGCAACCTGACTCACCGAGTCCAAGAACAGACTCGCCGAGTACAAGACAATCTTCATCTGACTCAACGAGCTGTTCATCCAACTCATCGAGTTGCTCCTCACCTTCATGCTACTCGTCGAGTCCACTTCAAAGGACTCGCCGAGTCCATTCAGATCTCCTTACATGCAGAGGACTTTTGAGTCATGCATGGACTCCAAACTGTAGATCTACCCTTCCCAAGCCTATTCCTCACGTAAATTTGCAAACTTTACGTGTAGAGAAGGAGATCTAGGCAAAATACACCATAAACTATGGTTTAAGGCAAAGAGGCTCCACAAACAACTCAAGGGCTGATACTTTATGGTTCTCAAGACCATAAAATGCTTAGATCTGAAGTAGCAACTTTAGATCTGGCTTCTAACTCAAATGAATAGCATTATGGATAAAAAGCCCCAACAACCACACATAGATCTAGGTGCAAAAAGGGGTCCAAGAACTAGATTATTACCTCCAAATGCTCAGAAATGTACTCAAAATCCCAAATCTATAGTCCTTTCCTGCTCCTCCAAGTCCTTTCTTCCTTCTCCAAGCTTTAATGCACCTTCCAAGGCAACAAATGGCTCAAATAGAGGATATGGCGGCTAGGGTTTGGTGTTCTGGGTTAGAGAGGCAGTAAAGGAAACCTAAGGAGGAAATGAGGCACTTAAATAGGCTCCAAGTCCCGAATTTAGGGTTTTCTCCGCACAGACCAGACTCGCCGAGTCCCTTTGGCCGACTCGCCGAGTCGGTCACTTACTCCTCGACCTGGATCCCGCTCGGACTCGCCGAGTTCCTCCTTGGACTCGCTGAGTCGCCCTTTAAAATTAGCGTTTTCTTTCCTTTCTTGGCCTTCCAGACTTTGGGTGTTACAGTTTCGTCGAAGGAAATCATATTGTTAAGAAGCGAAGCGCTGCTCGAATTTTGAATTGTCACTTCAACAAGTGAGTGCATACTCACTTTCATCTTACACATATATATGAAGTATTTAATATTAATTACGTGCTATGTATGCATATTATCTGATTACTTGATATCTATGATGTATGAACATTTTTATATGAGTTTTAAATGATTTAAATTGTATATGTATATTATATCTACAAAAATGTTGGGCTAAAACATGGGCAGATGAAGTAAACATTGTGTGTTAAAATGATTAGAGGCCTCGATGCTGACAATGATCCAGTCATCTAGTAGAGTATAGATGTCAACCATGGACTGTTCTAGACAGTCCAATGGAAATCTAGCAGGCACGCAACCCGTAGGTGTTTCTGAACGATGTGTTCACCAGTGTACTCGATCCCCTTCATGGTTACCTTACGTATAATTATTGTTGAGGAACCACATTTGCAATAGTGTCCATCCTATTGAAAATCCTTAGGATAGATCCCTTATGATAGATGTTTTAGGGACGTAAGGCGAGGTAACGACAACGGGTAATCGGGTTGTTTGGTTTGATGAATTTAATAAACTTATTTATTGTAGGCTTAAAACCCTATGTGCTCACCAGGCTCCCAAGCCTGACCCACTCAGTTTCTTGTATTACAGGTAGTGGCACAAGAGCATTTGGCTGCTAAGTACCTCTCCAATGGAAAAAATGGATTGACCAACCCACCTCTTAAATATCCTGCATCTAGACAGGTCTTATTTGATATAGAAAGACTTTCAGGCAGAACTTGGGCTAGACTTTGTTTGGGAAATGGTAAGCTGATTCGTTTCTGGGATGATGTTTGGCCATGCCACTCTACTCAGAGATGCATGCCATAATTTATATCAATTCACAAGGTTCTCATGATCTCAAAGTGATAGACTACATTCAATATGAAGGAGAAAAAAGGATTTATCCCTCTATTCAACTACCCATCCAAGAGCATTTCACTTCACTTTATTTTTTATTTTTTGATAGGGAGGATAATATCTTTTGGCAGCTCAATCCTCACGGTAATAATTATGCCAATTCTGCCTAAAAATCTCTTTAGGTGATCAAGAGGGCCCCTTTTTCAGTAGATGAGATTAGGATGAAAGGTATTATCTCAATGATGCTTTTCTCTGGCTTGCTTTTCAAAATTTCATGTTGGCCTGCGGTAATGTAATCGGGATTTTCATAAAAAAAATTTCTATGAAAGCAAGAGATGGAAAGTTTTGTTCTAAATTATGCCTTATTCCATGAGATCTAGAAGCACTTCTGCAACTTTATCTCTCTCCATTTCCCTAACTTTTTTTTTACTTCTTTAAAAGGGGAATGAAGACCTTCCTTAGAAGTTGTCACTCGATCGAAAGGATATAATACATACAAAACCTTAACTTCGCAGACTTTTTGTAAAGCCGAGAGGTAAAGAGCTCCAGTGCATTTGAAACTGGTGATGTAGCTGCTGAAGCTTTCTTTGTGGCCGTCGTAGTAGTATAGTAGATAAGAAATCTCCTTCTTAGATATATGAACCGAATGTCAGGGCAGTCTGGACTAGATTGATTAGAAGTCAAGTAATCGGAACTTGAACAAGGAAGGGGACATGGAATGCCTTCTTTATCGCTCTCGCCTCTGAACCTAGCGTCCAAGTCCACACATTCATCGGATGGGGCTCACTCATCAACAAGTAGGCCTCCGTCACGTTCTGTTTCTGAATCTGGTTAGGATACGGCTCTAGAAGCTTCTTCTTTCTTGTCTCATGAGAGGCCGTATAAAATGCTTCCGTGAATGGAGCAGCAGAAATAACTACTAGATAGGGGAATCCAACACCTAGTGATTTACATTTTACACCTTATCTTCTAGACTTTCGGTGGAAAAACCAGCGGAGTCTTCCAGCAGTAGTTCCACACCTTTTTAACCTGCATAAAAAAGGAAGTCTTGCGCCGGGCATGATCTCGGTGTCGAGCAGAGCAGAGCGAATTAAAAAATTTGAATGATAAATCATTTTCAAATGAGACTCTATGGTAGTCCTACGCCAAGTGATCTAGAATTTATGGTAGATGAGGGTTTTTCTTTATCTTCAGGTGGTACCTCTACTACTCTTTCTTCAACTAGGTCAGAAGCACAAAGCGCTCTACCTGAGTTAGAGCGGTTATTTGAGAGAATCTGCAATGAATACGCGGAGTGGGTGATGATAGCCGATAAGCAATTAGCCCCCGAATGGGACATGCCTGACCTTGTTCGGGCAGTGATAGGGGAGGAAGCGCTAGCCACCCCAAGCTATATGAGCGATGCCTATTATGATGTAATGTTACATGGACAAAATAGTTGATTATTCCAATCAATTTTGAAGTTTCTTGATCTAATCAACTATGTCTTCTAGTCTGTTTGGAAGGAGAACTCATTTTCAGTTCATCTTGCGACTCATTCTCTTCGATCTTCTCTTTGATTGCTTTTGAAAACGTCTTTTTAACTAAACTACAATGGTCTGATTCTTTTGAAGAAGATATGTAGGCAATTCGGCGTATACCCGGATGCGACCCCATCCATTCCCTCCATCCATAGATAAGGATAAAACAACATCTTTCACTGTTTCATTGGAAAAACCAACGCTCATATTGACTTTCTTTCGCCCTACTCTAAGGGACTTTAAAGATTTTGATATCTTTTTTTTATATTATATAAAGGCCCCAGAACGCTAAAAGGTGAGGGAACCAGAGTTCTCTTTCTAAAAAAGAAAAAGAAATGACTATAAGGAACCAACGATTATCGATTCTTAAACAACCTATATTCTCCACACTTAATCAGCATTTGATAGATTATCTGATTCTTTTGAAGAAGATATGTAAGCAATTCAGCGTTTACCCGGATGCGACCCCATCCACTCCCTCCATCCATGGATAAGGATAAAACAACATCTTTCACTGTTTCGTTGGAAAAACCAACGCTCATATTGACTTTCTTTCGCCCTACTCTAAGGGTACTTTAAAGATCTTGATATCTTTTTTTTTTATATTATATAAAGGCCCTAGAACGCTAAAAGGTGAGGGAACCAGAGTTCTCTTTCTAAAAAAGAAAAAGAAATGACTATAAGGAACCAACGATTATTGATTCTTAAACAACATATATTCTCCACACTTAATCAGCATTTGATAGATTATCCAACCCCGAGCAATCTTAGTTATTGGTGGGGGTTCGGTCCTTTAGCTGGTATTTGTTTAGTCATTCAGATAGTGACTGACATTAGGCCTGGCAATTGGGTTGGGTTCGGGTTGGCAGGTCACGGGTTGGCGGGTTGGCGGGTTGAAATTCAGAAACTCAACCCAACCCATATAATATATGGGTTGGTGGGTTGTCGGGTCACGGGTTGATGGGTTGGAAACATCAACCCAACCCAACCCATATAACTCGTATAAATATATGGGTTGGCGGGTTCACATATCAATGGGTCGAACCCAACACGTATAACCCATTTAATAAGCAACACATTTTAAGATGAAATTGAAAAATCCAAATAAAATGAAGTCTAAAAGTCATAAACATTAAACATAAATTCATAAACATCCAAAATAAACATTAAACATAAAGTCATAAACATCCAAATAAAACTCTAAAAATCAAAACATTCATGAAAAGTGCAATTGTTCAAACATACTGTAGAGTGTAGATTGTTACTTACCGTAAAAAGAAAGGAAGGTGGGTCGAAAACGTCAAAGCTGACAAGAGTGAGTACGAACAACGATGAGCGAATGAGGAGCGGGTGACGATTGGCTGGATGAGTGATTAAATCGTGAGTTCGTGATGTTGCTTCCATCGAAGATCGGTCCTTAACTCCTTAATCTTTATCCTTCGTTCGATCGTTCGTGAATGTGGAGACTGGAGCAGGTGAGGAACGATTTTTTTTATTAAGGCACGCAAATACCTAATGGCTGGCTACACAAGGACTCAACGGTCAACACTCAAGGAGTCAAGGTCAAAGATGGATGATGGGATCATGAGACACAAGCCCAACAGTAGCCCACAACACAATGCCACATTGCCCAAACATATGGCTGATGATATACGAAATTACGAACGAATACCAAATTAAAATTTAAGGATATGATAAATAGAAACTAATAGTATAATATGATGTTAGATTGTTAAAAAATAAAATAAATAGATAATTAAATATATTAGGCAGGTTGGCGGGTTGACCCGCGAACCCAAACAGGTAACCCAACCCAACCCATTAAATAAACGGGTTGGCGGGTTGACGGGTTGACGGGTTGGCGGGTCATAAAGCTCAACCCTAACCCGCTTATTTCGTGTCGGGTTCGTGTCGGGTTACGGGTTGGGTCAAGAGTTGCCACCCCTAACTGACATTTTTTTAGCTATGCATTACACACCTCATGTGGATCTAGCTTTCAACAACGTAGAACACATTATGAGAGATGTTGAAGGGGGCTAGTTGCTCCATTATATGCATGCTAATGGGGCGCCGTTAGCACCTTTTTTAGTACTCCTTGAGCTAATTTCTTATTGTTTTCGCGCATTAAGCTTAGGAATACGTTTATTTGCTAATATGATGGCCGGTCATAGTTTAGTAAAGATTTTAAGTGGGTTCGCTTGGACTATGCTATGTATGAATGATATTTTTTTTTATAGGGGATCTTGGTCCTTTATTTATAGTTCTTGCATTAACCGGTCTGGAATTAGGTGTAGCTATATTACAAGCTTATGTTTTTACGATCTTAATCTGTATTTACTTGAATGATGCTATAAATCTCCATTAAAGTGGTTATTTATATATAATTGAACAAAAGTGAGGAAGCGAAGCCGCTTTACCGAATTGTAAAGGTGAAGGTACGAGAACTTCCCCCGAATCGACAAAAAGATTCCGAGCACGTCTGGTCAAAGTATATCTTGTCTTTACCACGAGCCATTTTCCGGCTAACAAGAATGAAAGTTTTGCACATATCCGCGGGTTCTTCAATTTTATTTATTCCTCATAGATGAAAGAAGTAAGGTGGTATACTATATTTCTCCGCTTATTTGAACTTCTTCTAATGACCTATGCATTATGTTATCATTTCCAGTTGTTCGATCCATTGTGATTTGGTTCCTTGGTGTGGAGAGATCTCTGCCATGAAAAGAGAGAGCTCGTAGGCCTTATTCTGCAGATTAGTTGGATGACTTGACGAGGGATTATGGATTATAGGCCAGTAGAAATAAATAAATGTTGTAAGGCCTATTTTGTTCTGTTTATGCTTTTGATCTGTATCGAACATGACATTCCAAGGTTTTAGTATAATGAAATACAATTCTTCGGAAATGTTTGATAATTTTTTGTCATCATATTTATCTTTTCGGAACTAATTTCACAATACTTTTCTTTAAAAGGGTACTTTGATTTTCGAATAAAGCATAAACAAATCGGTCTTTTTGGCCGCGAAATTGGGGATGTCACAATTGGTATCAGAGCATTAGTTTAACCGAACGAGGAATTTTTATGATTTATAGACTTAAACTTATAATGCTAAGCGATTATTGTCAGATGAGTGTCTATTATATTTTAGACACGAGCACTAGCTTATTTTAGGAAAGATGCCTAATATGCTTTTTATGTGCCAAAATGCTTTATGTTATAGCTATAAAGATGCCTTATATGCTAGTATTTGTTCGGATGTATGGTTTATTGCTGACCAGATCTGGAAACCTTATGTGTAAAGGATTCTAAACATACAAATACGATATTTGAACTAACATATAACGTTTCAGAATGATAATGATGATTTAAACGTCTAAATAAAGATCTAAATTCACCTACTTTGGTGTATAGATCACAATGGCAAGAACCCGAAGTGGAATCGGAAACACAAACAGAAATAGGAATTAGCAGCCTCAACCCCAAGTGATTGAGCAAGTACATGTTGTAGCAGCTACACCTGAGCCAATGATGATGGTTGGGGTGCAAGCGATGATCGATATTATGTTGGATCATCAAATGGAGGAGACAAGATGATTACTGCTACAAAATAGGGATGAACCTACGATGCCAGTTCAACAACCCAAATTGAATGATGGGAAATCGGAAGAAGGAAACTACAGTAGGCCTGTTGGTCAAACTGAACAACCAATGGTTAGAAGGAATATCCAAGATGGAGGAAACGGCGGACGTAGATGCAAAGACAAGGATTTCATGGTATCTAAACCACCGTGTCTTTCTTGAAGCCCAACACCGATGGAAGTTATGGACTTGATCTATGAGATGAAGACAATGTTTGAGAGCTGCAAATGTAGCAATAGGCAGAAGACCGCTCTCGTGCTTCCCCTGTTAAAATCTAGAGTATTGAGCTAGTGGAAGCTACTAGCTGATTCGATGCCCAAGGGAGAAGCTAACAAGATGTATTAGGAAGATTTCCTGGTGCAACTGAACATGCAATACTACTCTGAGTATGATCTTTTGGAAATCAACAATGAGTTCCTACTCTGATGAAGGGAAGAATGTGTGTCACAGAATATGCTACGCGTTTTACAGAGAAGATGAAGCTTGTTCCGTACCTAGTTCCAACCGAACTCTCCAAGGTTAACAAGTTTTCCCATGGATTACCAGTGGACTTTGGTCTGATGGTCAAGAAAACAACCACTCTGAAAGTCGCTACCTGGCTTGCTAAGAATTTTGACACCCAAATAAGAGAGAAGGGTCTGGAGAGATCGGAGGTTGGTGAGAAAAGGAAATTTGGTGGATCATTGAAATTCACCAAGAAAAGCAAGTTCTAAAAGTCTACTATAAAGAATTTTAGAGGGAGTAAAGCCAAGTGGTGCGACAAATGCAAGAAGAAGCACCATGGGAAATGTGATGGGGAGGTCACTTTTTGTTTAAATATGGAAAGCATGGGCACTATGCCAATGAATGCACCCTTAACAAAAAAGTATGTTATGGTTGTAATGAGGAGGGACACATCTCAAGGGACTATCCAAAGAAAAAGGAGGTGGTAAAGCCCAATGTTCTATCGAAGCCGAAGGCGAGGGCCTTCCAAATAACGCTGGAAACTGTGAAGGATGCAACAGATGTCACTTCAGGTACCTTTATTGTAGATGGATTTTTTGCCAATATACTATTTGATTCGGGAGAAAAATACTCCTTTGTATCACATAAATTTGGTAAAAGACTAGCATTGCCTTTAGATAAACTTGATAATGCTCTACTTGTAGAAGTTCTTAGTGGCAAATTCATACTTGTTAGTGACTGAATTAAGAACATCATCATCGACTTGCATGGAAACAAATTCCACGAGGAGCTATTACCCATAGAGTTGAATGGTTTCGATATCGTTTTGGTAAAAGATTGGCTTAGCGCCAATGATGTCGAAATGTTATGCAGAAAGAAGAACGTAAGAGTAAACCCCCCCTGGAAAGGAGTCATTTATGGTGTACGGGGACAAACGCATAGTAGATTATAGAATCATTTTCCTGATGAAGGCCAAAAAATGTTTATCCAAATGATGCACATCATACTTGGCATTCATGATTGATGCAACGAAAGAAAAAAGAGAGCTGAAAAGAATACCAGTGGTATGTGACTATCCGAAAGTCTTTCCCAAAGATCATCCTGGATTACCCCCTGATAGACAAATGGAGTTTAAAATAGACTTGTTGGCAGGATAACACCAATAGCAAAACTACCATATCGATTTGCACTGATGAAGATGAAGGAGCTTATGATGCAACTTTAGGAGTTTTTGGACAACAGTTTCATTTGACCTAGTTCATCACCCTAGGATCTCCGGTGTTATTCATGAAGAAGAAGGACAAAAGCATGAGAATGTGCATAGACTAGCGGGAGCTGAACAATACAACAATGAAGAAAAAGTATCAATTGTCGAGGATTGATGACCTATTCAATCAGTTGCAAGGTTTGAGCTATTTCTCAAAGATCGATCTTAGGTCAAGATATCATCAGCTAAAGGTGAGAGAGCAAGATATTGAGAAAAACCCATTCAGAACAAGATATGGACACTATGAGTTTTTGGTTATGTCATTTGGACTAACAAATTCTCCAGTAGCATTCATGGATTTGATGAACAAGGTTTGTAAACCATTCCTCGATAAATCAGTGATAGTGTTCAGAGATGACATTTTGATTTACTCAAAGATCCAGGAAGAGCATGGCAAGCATATACGAGAATTGGTAGAAGTATTGACGAAGGAGAAGCTATATGAAAAGCTCTCCAAATGTAATTTTTGGATTCGAGAAGTCCAATTCTTCGGTCATGTCGTTAACCAGGATGGAATAATGGTTGACCCAACAAAGATCGAAGTTGTGATGAAGTGGGAACGGCCGAAAAGTCCCACTGAGATTCAAAGCTTTCTGGGATTAGCTAGATATTATCAAAGGTTTATCCAAGGCTTTTATTTGATATATGCTCCATTGAAAACTTTTACCCATAAAGGAGCTACTTATACTTGGAGTGAGAAGCACCAATAAGCATTTGGGAAGGTAAAGAAAAAGTTGTGTGAAGGACCAATTATTTCCTTACCCGACGGAGTTGAAGAGTTCGCAGTTTATAGTGACGCATCTAGAGTTAGATTAGGTTGTGTTCTGACCCTAAGGGAAAAGGTGATAGCATATGCATCTCGACAATTGAATGAGCACAAAAAGAACTACACCAATCATGATTGGGAGTTGGCAGCGGTAGTATTCACCCTAAAGGTATGCATGCATTATCTCTATGGCACAAAGTGAAAACTATTAATTGATCATAAGAGTCTCCAGTACCTCTTTAATCAAAAGGAATTGAGCATGAGACAACGACGCTGGCTAAAGTTACTCAAGGATTATGACTGTGAAATACTTCACCACCTCGGTAATGCAAATGTTGTCATTGATGCTCTAAGTTGAAAGGTAAAACTTGAAAGGAAAAGACCAAGAACATTAAGAATTGAAGTTATCTCAACAATTGTGGAAAGCATTAAGAAAGCTCAGGAAGAAGCTACAGAGAAAAATGACCGAAAGGTAGAAAGTTTTGGAAAAATGTTAGAGTTTGGAACAAATAGTCAAGGATTGAAGGTAATCCAAGGTATGATTTGGGTACCTAAGACGGGAGAAGTAAGAGATCTTATGATGGAATAAGCTCACAAGACCATGTACTCAATTCATCCCGGCAACGCAAAAATGTATAGGGATCTAAAACCCTATTACCGGTGGCCGACGATGAAGCTCGATGTTGCAAAATATGTGGCCAAGTGTGTAAAATGTGAGAGAGTTAAGGAACAACATCAGAAACCATATGGGAGTTTAGAACCTTTACCTATACCCATGGGTAAATGGGAAGACATTACCATGAATTTTGTGACTAAACTGCCCAGGACGAAGAATAGAAACGAGATGATTTGGGTAGTCATGGATCATTTCACTAAGAGTGTAGACTTCATAGCTGCTAATGAGAGATGGTCTATGGATAACTTGCACATTTTTACGTGAAGGAAGTAGTAAGACTTCACAGTGTTCCTTTAATAATTGTATCAAATCATGATAGTTGTTTCACGCCAGGGTTTTGGAGAAGTCTATAAGAGGAAATGGGTACAAAGTTATGTTTAAGTATAACTTACCATCCGCAGACTAATGGTCATAATAAAAGAAAGATTCAAACACTTAAAGATATGCTAAGAGCATGTAGCCTAGAATTCCAAGGTAACTGGGATGAACACTTACCTCTGGCAGAGTTTTCCTACAATAATAGTTCCCAGTCGAGCATCAAGATGGCACCTTATCAAGCTTTCTACGGATAGAAATGTCATACGCCATCTTGTTGGCTTGAGGCTAGAGAAAAATAGTTTATGGGACCCGAGATAGTCCATCCGACTACTGAAAAGCTAAAGGTGATTAGGGAAAGGATGTTAGCAGCTCAAGATCATCAATAGAGCTATGTTGACAAGAAAAATGACCAATGACATTCACAGTTAGAGATTTGGTTTTGCTTAAAGTCTCACCGTGGAAGGGACTTATAATATTTGGAAAAAGAGAAAATTTGAGTCCAAGGTTTATTGGACCATATAATGGTCTTCATAGGATTGGGAACCAAGCATACAAGCTCGGATTACCAGAAGAACTAGATGGTATTCATAAAACTTTTCATGTGTGTTATTTGAGAAAGTTCATGGGAGAAGTTCCTAACATAATTCCAGTTTCAGAGTTAAGGATGGATGAAAATAAGAGTTATGAAGTATTTTATATTAATTATGTCACACCCCAAAATCGGAACGGCGGAAATGTTCGGGGGTGGAGGACGTCATGTTTAGTATCACAAGACATGCATCATAGTAATCAAAGTAATGAAAAGCCATTTCATTAGAAAGATAGTGTTTACAAAGTGTGTGTTCACAAAACATAAAATACATAAGAAAATAACAAAACAAGACTTGAAGCTAGACTGCTCCATCTTCTGAATTCGCAGCGCGAGTACCTGTCTACTAGTTTCCTGAGAAAACAAGTTATTTTTAAGAGTTCACCAGCAATTAAGCTGGTGAGTTCATAAGATTTTAGTGACGTAAGTGTGTTGTAGAAAGCTTAGTAAGTTACAAGTTATGGTTAGAAAAGTTCGCTTATTCCTCTAGAAAATCCTATATTTCATGCTTTGATGAAAGATAAGTAAAAATGACTCTACAATCCTTTCTATGAGTACTAAATGGATACAAGTTATATAAAACTCAGAGTAAAAAAACAATCAATTGTGTGTATTTTCCCTAAGCCCACAACCAAACAAGGAACAAGAAATATGGCAGACGGTACAGATCCCTTGGTTGTTAGATCCTTGTTGTATATAACTCTTGTGTAATCACTTGGTACTCACAGAGTTAACTGTAATAGTTCCTTTATAATTGATGAAAAGATTCTTTAAGAAAATCCTTATTTCTTATAATAAAATAGTAACCATAGTGGTTCCTTCTATAATCACTTAGTTTATACTAGCTATATATAATCTAATATCGAACAGATAGTTAACTGTGTGAATCTGCCTTAAGCCCATAACTAAACAAGGAACAGAGAATAAGGCGGAAGGCACACATCCAACTACCTATTGGATATTAATTATATATAACCTTTGATGTACAAAATAAGGTATTTTAGAGTTAACTACCTAAGGTCCCTTAAAATGATGGTTTAATAAAATGGATTAAACCCTTTATTGGTAAGTTTCTAGTTTTGTATATCAAAAGTTATGATTTGAAAGGTATGTTTTGTACTAGAAAACTGTGCATTGAATTAGTATACTATGAACTGACCCATACCCGGTACCCCTTATGATGACTTAATGTATATGCAACATATACATAATTAATATCGAATGGATAATAGGCTGGGTGAATCCGCTCTAAGCCCACAACCAAACAAGGAACAGGATATGAAGCAGAAAACACACATCCTATTACCTGTTAGACATTATTAATATATATCTCTTGATGTATACATTAAGGAATCATAAGGTTAGAATTATGGTCCCTTTCTACTGAATGTACTAGACCCGACTATTCTGTTTGTCGTTTGAAAAGATGTAAGTTTTTCCATAGTTTATAACTATCTTGACTCGAAAATAGTTTGCATTAACTTTCAACTGGAACAGTTACTTTATGAAAGTAATGGGAAAATATAAGTACTCAGTGTATTAAGAATTGACATCCTAACATACTAATTACTTTGAAACATGTTTGTTTTATTAAGGTCATAATGTGAAGGCTAGATCCCATATTATACGCTCTCCATGCCAAAAGATTTTGGGAACCAAACACAACTTCAACAAACGAGTTGCTAGGTCGTGTAACTTCACCCTAAAGTTATGTGATCATGTATACCCAATATAACTATCACCTTTTGTTTAGAACAATGCATTATTGATTTATTGGTATAATTAGAACCTGTAGTTGTCCCATGCTATAGCAACTTATTATGTTTATTCTGTTATAGCATGTTAGTACGGTCTTTCTGTTATCGTGTATTGTATCTTCCTCCCCGTTTCTCTTTATTGTGTGTTCTGTTATGTTATCGTGTATTGTATCTAGTATGGACTGAACCTCTAAACTATACCCATTATAGTTTACTAGTATGTGTACTTGAACTGGTATTGAAAAGACTCATTTATCTACTAAGTTATGTTTGTGCCTTAAAAACAGAGTTTTGTTAAACTAATAATCAACATAACTTTAGAAGAGTTTTGAAATGTTTTGATCACTCATATATGACATAACCAACCTTTGAAAGATGTTTTAACAAAAAATTACACAATTATCAGTTGTATTCAACCTGTACCCCCCCTTAAAAGCATTTAAAACAGTTTAAAAGATTGATTACGGGGTATGAAGTCACCTGATGTGGGTGATTCAAACGAATACATACGTAAGGATAAGAAGTTCTACGAATGAAGTCCCGAGACTTAAAAAGTCCTAAATGACATATATTGGCATAAATATGGGGTTTTAGAGGTAACCAAAGGCAAGGAAACACATCACGGGACTAGGAAACACTTGGAATGAAGTGTTGAATCACATGTGACTGATCAAGGTAAGGTGGAATGGCACTAACATGAGTTTACAGCCATGGGTTTACGGCCAAGGGAGTTTATGGTCGTAAAATCATGGTTAAACATGCATATGTGTGTATTTTAAGGTCCTACAACATCCATTAAGGGTTCAAGGTCAAAGGCTTGGACTTTAGAAGGGTTTGTGGCCAAAATGGCACACTTATAGGGGTTTACGGCCATGGGAGATGGCTTGGCTATAAACTACTTTGGTTCTTGCATTTTTGATGGTTTTGAAGCCTCTAATTAGGTGTTCAAACTAGCTTACAAGTTAAGGAGAGAGTAGTTATGATATAGAGGCTTGAAAGCGTTGATTTTGCACCAAAACACTAGTGTATGTTCTTGGTGTTGTTGGTGAAACTTGAAGATTTGAAGATCTAGTTAAAATGAATGTTGTTATGTATAAAATCAAAGGGTGATTCATCATTAAGAAGGATAACAACAACTAGGGTGAAGATCATTTACGTTTTGAAGATCTAGGTTGATGAACTTGATGATACTTGAGAGAAAAATCAAGTGTTCTTGAGTTGGAAATGAAATAATGAAGAAAAGTTGAAGAGAATGAGTCTTATAGAGGAGTTTTTGGCCAGGGTTGAGTTTACTGACGTAAACTCCATGTTTACGGCTGTAAACTCCATATGATGGAGTTTAGGGCTTGTATCTTGTACTGTGGCTTTATCAAATAATTCCTAACGCTTATCCTTAAGTGTACTAGGCTTAAAACACCTTAGAATGACCTTCAACAAGGTTGAAAAAATTTCGGGCTTTCACAAATTACATGCTATGTGTGTATATTATCTGTTTACTTGATATCTATGATGGATGAACATTTTTATATGAGTTTTAAATGATTTAAATTGTATATGTATTTTATATCTACACAAATGTTTGGGTAAAAACATGGGTAGATGAAATAAACGATGTGAGATAAAATGATGAGAGTCATCGATTTTGACAATGATCCAATCATCTAGCGGAGTATAGGTGATGACCACAAACTATTCTAGACAATCTAGTGGAGCGCTAGCAGGCTCACATCATGTAGGTGTTTGTTAATGATGCGCTCACAGGTGTACTCCATCCCCCTCATGGATGCCTTACGGACAATTATTGCTGAGGAACACCGTTTGCAGTAGTGTCCATCCAATGACCATCCTAAGGATAGGTCCCTTATGATAGATGTTTTAGGGACATAAAATCGAGGATAACATGAACGTGTAATCGGGTTGTTTGGTTTGATGAAATTAATAAACTTATCTATTATGGGATGGAAACCCTATGTGCTCACCAGGCTCGCAATCATGACCCACTCATTTCTTGTATTAAAAGGTAGTGGTGCAATAGGATAGTTGGATGACTTGACGATGGATTATGGATTATAGGCCACTAGATATAAATAAATGCAGTAAGGCCTATGTTGTTCTATTTTTGCTTTTGATCTGTATCGAACATGACATCCCGAGGTTTTAATATAATGAAATACATTTCTTCGGAAATGCTTTGATAATTTTTTTTTATCATACTTATCTTTTGGGAACGAATTCCACAATACTTTTCTTTAAAAGGGTACTCTGATTTTCAAATAAAGCATAAACAAATCGGTCTTTTCTGGCCGTGTGTAACATCCAGAATTTTAGGTATTATATTTATTCATTTTATTTTGAGTTTTGTGGAAGAACTCAGCGAGTTGGTGCATAGACTCGACGAGTAGAGACGCGATTTCTCACCCGGATTAATGACCGGACTTGACGAGTCACATTGATGGACTCGGTAAGTTCGCGCTTGTAACAACCCGAAATTTCGTTTCATTGCTTGTACGCCTTTTCGCGACTCATTTCGATCATCCAATCGTCGTTTCTGATTTCGTTTCCGATTTCTGTCAATTAATTAATTTATTAATGTGGATTTTAATTTATGACTTAATGAATGTCCTAATATCCTTAGAACTCATTCTAACGCCCAGTATTAGCGATCAGAACATTTCTAAAACATATCGAGTAACGACAACTTAATCGGGTGTGACCAAAAGCCCCGTTTAACGTCGGTATCGGGTAGAATTCCACCGTGTCCCGAACATAGGACCTATTTAAACTTTTTCAAGCTATCATTTGAAGCTTTTTCTCTCTCTTACTACTCTCTCTCTAATCTCTCTCCTAAATCCAAGTTTAAAGGTCCAAATCTAGAGTTTAAGGTCTCAAATCTTCAAGGTACCTTCCTATACTCATTTTGAATCGTATTGGACCATCAAATTCGAGATTTATTCATGATTTAGAGACTTGTATATGAGTTTATGGCCCAGGATGGTGCTTAGGCCATAAACCCATATTTAAAGGGTTTTTAAGCCCTTAAACCCTTCCATGACTCAAACTAGACATAGATATGACTTTTAGAAATTTGGTAATGGACTTAGAACACTTTAGACATGAATTTTGGGGGATTTGTATGAGTTTATGGCCAAGGCATGTGCTTGGGTCGTAAACTCCTCAATCATGGGTGTAAACTCATTTTCAAGGTGTTAGAAAGCCATCCAACACCACCAAAAGCCTTAGAATAAATCATAGATCCAACCAAAAATAGTTTGGGGACCTTAAACACATGAAACACCCTCTTAATAAGAGTTTATGGCCATAGATCATGCTCTTAGGCCGTAAACTCCTAAATGTGAGTTACATGGTGCCTTAAATTCATAACAAGGCTTGGAAAATTAACTAGAATCACATGTGATTGTTCCTTGTGCCCCAAAATAATTATCCTTGACCATAGGAGAGTTTACGGCCGTAAACTCCAAGTTCATAGCCGTGAACTCCCTTAAACATGGTATAAGTCCCCTTAAATTATCCCTAGGCATTTTAGAAGTCTATTCCAACAATTCCCAAGTCCAAACAAGCCATTAAGCACTCAAAATCACACCAACATGAGTTCACGACCGTGAAGTCATGTATGTATGTGTTTCATAGTTGTAAACTCCCTAAAATGTTTACTCTTGGGGAGTAAACCCAAATCCCAAGTCCCTCGCTTCAATTCCCGTCCGTAGATGTCTCCCGGGTCACTCCAAACACCCGTTTTGAGGTGTTTTCGCTCATGGAGTGTAATATCATATCTAATTAGAGTTTATAAATCTAATTAGATATATTTGTATATCATTTCGTATTACATAGGAACCTCGCGTGTTATCAAACCTTGAATCGACACTTAGCATCCGGAACGTCGCGTTTCTCAAACTGGTGAGTTCATACCCCTACCCTTTTTCAACTGTTTTCATTGTTTTCAGGGGGGAATACAAGAAAAAGTACAAGGAAATATTGTACTCCAACTTATTATTTTCAGTTCAATTGATTTCATTCTGTATGTTTTAATATCAATAACTGTGTTTATCTAATAGTTCGAATTACGAAGTTAGCTTTCAAATTAATCATAGATTCTTGATAAATTGTCACAATCTAAATTATGTTTCATAACCTACGAATAATTCATACTAATCATCATTTAGAACGAATAAGAAACTATAATTAGGAATAGAACAAATACGAAAGTACAATTGGAAACAGAACGAATACGAAACTATAACTAGGAGTAGAACGAATACGAAACTATAATTCAACGAATACAAATACGAATAGTAATAGGAGTAGGATTGGGGAAATGAATACGAATACGAATACGAATACGAATACGAATATGAATAGTAATAGGAGTAGGATTAGGGAAACGAATACAACTACAAATACGAATACAAATACGAATACGAATAAGTATAAGAATATGTTTAAGAATATGAACACGAATACGAAGACATGTATCTAGGTACAATACAGTGTAACACCATTAGGATATCAGAATACCTAGTTAATACAATAGGTACGAATGGAAATCAATCATTACATCGAAATTCAATAACTAAAATTTCTTTTAGGAAAGTATGGGACTTTCCTGGGGAACGTTACATAACTAGAAAAGTGTAATAAACCAGATAACTTTATATCTTTCACAATTGGTAACATACAATTAGGAAAATATAGGATTTTCCTAGGATCATAGTTAAACATAACCAGAACCGTGTAACCTAACAATTAATCAAACATTACTTCTAAGAAAATATGGGATTTTCATGGATAACAACTTTTCGGTAAACCAAAGGAAACTCATACATTTTCACAAAAGAAACATCTGATGAACTCACCAGCTTTATGCTGATTTTCAAATTGCTTGTATTCTCATGTCAACATTAGATAGGTACCTAGCGATCCTTTTGGAGAAGACGGAGCGTACAGAAGACTCGTCTCTACTTTTGTTCATATATACTATGTATTAAGAATGTACAACTTTACTTTTGAACAAATGTAAACTTTGATATGTAATGTAATGGTTGTTTACTTTACTTACTATGTGCATTGGATTTGATACTCAACGTGGAGTCCGCCCCGGAAATGTTTCCGCCTTAGGTTTTTGGGGTGTGACAGATTGGTATCAGAGCCCTTGTTTATAGTGAATGGAGTATACAAAACATTAAATGGTATAAAACTATAAACACTAAAGGGCCTAAGTGCTCTGAACTAAAAGTATACCTCAAATATAAGTATTTTCAATAGTATACAAGTATACCCGACCGTCGAAATCCGTAACTACAAGTAGAACAAAACATAACTAAATGGGTGTTGTACGTTGCGGTTAAACCTGGGCAGTTATGTAGTCGTATCTAGGATCAATATAGCTTGGCCAACTATATTCATTTGAGACACGACTAACATGTGCTTGGGAGTGACTGTGATGTACGACATGCCTAAAACTTACCCAATACCCAAACAATGAGCCGTCGCTGCAGCGAATCATGAAATACTATGGGAGTATTTCTGGAGCCAAATCCGTTATAGAATTCCTCATCCCAACGTTGCTCCTCAATCATCCTTTTAAGCGATAATTTATCTGTTTTGATAACTCCTTCCTGCTTTATCGCTTAATAGAATTCTATGTATGTCATAAAGAGATATCCTTTGTGATATATCTCTTGATTCAATTCGGAGGACTTACCATCCTCTCTTTCCTGATCTTATTAGATCAAGATGCCTCCGAGAAAGAGACCCAGCTCAAAAACCAACAACAACCCTCCACCACCACCTTCTCTTCAAATCGACCTGGCAACCCTTCAGTCAGTTTTAACTGCAGCATTTTCAGCAACCATGTCGCAAACGAACCCCGGTAGTTCAAGAGGTGGTCCCCAGCCTCAAAACCAGGAAGGTAGCCAGGGACTCCGAAAGGAGTGTTCCTATAACGACTTTATGAACGCGAAACCCACATTCTTCGATGGCACTGGAGGTGTCATTGCTCCAACTTGGTGGTTAGAGAAGATCGAATCTATCTTCGAGATCTGTGCTTGTTCAAAATCCGACAATGTGAAGTTTGCCGCCTGCACTCTCACCAATAAAGCTCTGACTTGGTGGAACGGCCGAGTCAAATCTCTAACCCTACCTGTAGCCAATGCTATGGGTTGGGAAGTTATGAAGGAACTCCTGCACGCAGAGTATTTCCCTCGGGGTGAAATTCAGAAACTGGAGCATGAACTCTGGAATCTGAAGATGAAAGGTTCCGATATCGCTGCCTACACATCCAGATTTGATGACTTAGCGCTTCTTTGTCCAGGGATGGTTACCCCGGAAGGTAAAAAGATTGAGAGGTTTATCTGGGGATTAACCCAGCCAACCAATGGGAACGTCTTAGATGCGAAGACGGATACATACGACAACGCCAAATGCCTAGCGCAAATCTTGATCGACCATAGTGAGGACGTAGAGGAAGTAGGTACCACTCTTGAGCCTACAGAAAGAAGTGGTGAGAAAAGAAAGTACTAGGAGGCAGGGGAGAAATGTCAACCTTCACAAGAGTTCTCGAAGAAACAACAGATGGTGGCGACCCACACTGCCACTACCCCTGCTAATGTTTCTGTCGTAGGTTTTCCAGCCCGAGCACCTATCACCGGATATGGCGGTATTCTCCCATGGTGTAACCAGTGCAGTTACCACCATTACATCTGTAACAACCCGAAATTTCCGAATCATCTCTTGTAACTCTTTCGTAGTACGATTCACGCAACTAATCGTCGTTTCCAAATTCGATTTCCGATCTTCTGTTTAATTAAGTCATTAACTGGTATGTATCTAAAATGACTTAATGGGTGTCTTAATACATTTAGAAATCATTTTAACACCCCACTTTAGTGATCGGAATATTTCTAAAAATTACCATATCGGGTTACGGCAACCTAATCGGGTACAACCAAAAGCCTCGTCTAACGCCGGTATCGGGTAGAATTTCACCGTGTCCAAAACTTAGACACTATATAAAGTTTTTTAAGGCTCCATTTGAAGCCTTTGGCCATTTTCTCATAAAACATATCCAACCTCTCTCCTCATCCATAATCAAGGGTCCAAAAATAAAGATTTAAGGCTCCAAATCAAAGAGGTAACTCCCCTAACTTGTTATCCAACCTCTTTAGCCTTTAAATTGATGTTTAAATTGAGTTTTGGGACCAAGAACATGAGTTTACGGCCAAGGATCAAGCTTGGGCCGTAACTCCTCAAAATGGGGTTTTTGAGCCAAATTTACCCTTCCAAATCATAGTTGGGACTTAGATATGACCTTGAGGCTTGCAAATCTGGACTTGAAACACATTAAACATACATTTTGGAGGACAAACAAGAGTTTACGGCCAAGGCATGTGCTTGGGCCGTAAACTCCACTAAATTGGAGATTTAGTGCCTTTAAACATGTCGAAATGCCTTGAAACTCAACCAATGGCCTTGTAGTAAATCCTAGAACCATCTAAAAATAGTTTGGGGACCTTAAACACGTCAAATACCCTACATAAGTGAGTTTATGGCCATAGAAGCTCTCCTGGGCTGTAAACTCCTATAAGTGTGTCAAATAATGCATTAAACCACCCTAAAGGTTTGGATAAATTCCTAGAATCACATGTGATTGTTCTTAGCATCAAAAACTAATCTTTTCTTAACCAAATTAGAGTTTACGGACAAAGGGTATGTATCTGGGATGTAAACTCATACAAAGGTGTTAATTGAAGCCACAAGTTGATACCAAGCCTTAGAAAATTAGTTAGAATCACATGTGATTGTCCTTTGTAGCTTAAACCAAATTTTCTTGGCCATGGGTAAGTTTACGGCCGTAAACTCCAAGTGTGTGGCCGTAAACTCCCTTTCAATTGATATAATTTCATTCAATCCATTCCAAGGCATTCTAGAAGTCCATTCCAACAATCCCCATGTCCATTTAAGCCATTAAACACTCAAAATCACACCAACATGAGTTTATGGCTGTAAACTCATGTATGTATGTGTTTTATGGCTGTAAACTCCTTAAAATGTTTACTCTTGGGGAGTAAACTCAAGTCCCAAGTCCCAAGTGCCATTACACGTCCGAAGATGTCACCCGGGTCACTCCAAACGCTCGTTTTGAGGTGTTAACCTCGTTGGAGTGTAATGTTCCCTATAATTAGTCATTGTAAATCTAATTAGATATATATGGACATTATTACATTATACATAGGGACATCACAAGTAATCAAGCCCCGAACCAACATTTAGTGTCCGAAACCGTCGCATTTCCTAGCCCGGTGAGTTCATACCCATACCATTTTTCACTGTTTTCAATGTTTTCAGGGGGAGTACAAGCAATAAGTACAAGTGTATTTTGTACTTAAAACTGATTTTCAACTCAATGGTTTTACTTACTAAATGTCTTGATTTCCAAATATTTGTGATAACTAACGTTTCGAATTGCAGGTTAAATATAGATTTCTTTTAAAAAGTGTTATAACTACATTCTCTTTAAATAAGAAATCATACTAATCTAATATGAATACGAATACGAATACGAATATGAATGTAATCTAATACGAATACGAATACGAATGTAATCTAATATGAATATGAATATGAATACAATCTAATACGAATACGAATACGAATCTAATCTAGTACGTATACGAATAGGAATACGACTAAGAATAGGGATACGACTAAGAATATGAATACGACTACGAACACGAATACGACTATGAATATGAATACGACATCGAATATGAATACGTCTACGACTATGAATATGACTACGAATACGACTACGAATGCGAAAATACACCTCTGGACCTCTACTGAGTTTCGAATACATCCGCCTCAGAATGTCGACAGAGCTTCGAATATACGAATAATGTACTCTTTTGGAAACAGCAGAACTTCAAAAATACCATAATGTACGCTTCTGTGTGATTCCAAATATTCGAAAATACAACTAAGTTAGTAGATAATAGTCATTCGAATGTAGAATAACTAAGGGTTTAGAACACATAACTAATACTACTCTCATGTTAATTATTAGTACTTCGAAATCAGACCTAAGAGTCAACCACCACACATAGGAAAATATGGGATTTTCCTGGGTTAACATAACAGTTAGTAATGAATTTAGAAACGAACAAACAACTCAACATATAGGAAGATATGGGATTTTCCTGGGTTAGCATAACAACCAGTAACGAACCTAGATACAATTAGATAACTCAACACATAGGAAAATATGAAATTCTCCTGGATAGTACAACAACACATAAACGGATAAAGTAACAAACGAATAACTAAAACTATAAGGAAAATATGGGATTTTCCTGGAGTGATATAACCAACCGTTTTCAAAATTGTAACAAAGGATAATCAAACCGTTTTCATAAGAAAATATGGGATTTTCTTGATCAACAACTTTTCAGACAGCGAAGGAAACTCGTTCTTTTCAAAACTAAACCGCTTATGAACTCACCAACTTTATGCTGATTTTCAAACTGCTTGTATTCTCAGGTGAGCGTTAGACAGGTACATCGCAACCTTTTGGAGAAGACGGAGTGTCCCGAAGACTCGTCTTACTTTTGTTCATATCATATATGTATAAACACTTGTACAACTTTACTAGCAAACAGATGTAAACAATATTATGTAATGTAATGTTTTGTGATTACTGCTTTACTATGTGCATTGGATTTGATACTCAACGTGGAGTCCACCCCGGAGATGTTTCCGCCTTTGATTTTTGGGGAGTGATAGATTGGTATCAGAGCCCTTGTTTATAGTGAATTGGTATACCAAATATTACATGGTATAAGACTATAAACATTAAAGGGCCTAAGTGCTCTGAACTAAAAGTATACTCTACAAATATAAGTATTTTCTAAAGTATACAAGTATATCGACCCTCGAAATCCATAACTGCAAGTAGAACAAAATATAAGTAAATGGGTGTTGTACACAGCGGTTAAACCTGGGCAGTTATGTAGTCGTGTCTAGGATCAATATAGCCTGGCCAACTATATTCATTTGAGACACGGCCAACATGTGCTTGGGAGTGACTGTGGTACGCAGCATGCCTAAAACTTACCCAATATACCAAACAACGAGTCGTCGCTGCAGCGAACCATGAAATACTATGGGAGTATTTCTCGAGCCGATCCTTTGTAGAAGTCCCCATATACGCGTTGTTCCTTGGTCATTCCTCTAGTGATAAAATTCTCTGCCTTGATAACTCTTTCATGCCTTATCGTTAATATAATGTTATATCTGTCTTGATGAGATATCCCCTGATCCATATATCTTGAGTCAATTCAGAGGACTTATGATCCTCTCTTTCCTGATATTTTTAGATCAAGATGCCTCCAAGGAAAAGACCCAACTCGAAGAACACCAACAACCCTTCGCCGCCACCACCTCCTATTCAAATCAATTTAGAAACACTTCAGGCAACCATTTCTGCCACTATATCAGCTCTCCTACCTCAACTAAACCCTAATGGTCCAGGAGGTGGCTCCTAAAACCAAAATCTAGAAGGTATTCAAGGACACCGGAAGGAGTGTTCCTATAAAGACTTCATGAACGCAAAACCGACTTTCTTTGATGGCACAGGGGGTGTTATTGCTCTAACTCGGTGGTTAGAGAAAATGGAATCTAACTTCGAGATTTGCGCCTGTTCGGAATCTGATAAGGTGAAATTTTCCGCCTGCACGCTCACCGATAAGGCCTTGACTTGGTGGAATGGCCGAGTTAAATCCCTGACTTTACCTGTAGCCAATGCTATGGGATGGGAAGTTATGAAGGAACTACTACGTGCGGAGTATTGCCCTCGGGGCGAAATCCAAAAACTAGAACATGAGCTGTGGAACCTGAAGATGAAAGGTCCTGATATCACCTCTTACACTTCAAGGTTCGATGACTTGGCACTTCTTTGTCCGGGAATGGTTACCCCGTAAGCAAGAAGGTAGAAAGGTTCATCTGGGGATTAACTCAGCCGACCAAAGGGAACGTTATTGCAGCAAAGCCAGATACCTATGACAACGCCAAGTGTCTGGCACAAACTTTAATCGATCACAATGATGACCAAGAAGAAGCAGACACCACCCCCGAGCCAACAGAAAAGAGTGCCGAGAAAAGAAAGTTTTGGAAAAAGAAGAAGAAGAGTCAGTCTTCCCCAGAACCCACGAGGAAACAACAATTAGTGACAGTCCATGCTACCACTATTGCTGCTGCAGTTTCTGTTGTAAATTCCACATCTCAAGTACCTGTTACCGGATATGTCGGTACCCTTCCGTGGTGTGACCGATGTAACTACCACCATCGCATCCCTGGACCTTGTCGTGCAAAGTTCTGTAGAAGCTGTGGCCAGGAAGGTCACCTCGCACGAACCTGCAAAACCCCAACTCCATCAACTAGTCAAGCTTCTGGAGTTGGTATCGGTCAAACCTACTACAACTGTGGAGAGGTTGGGCACTATAAGCGAAACTGTCAAAAGACAGTAGCATCTGGCAACATCGGGAGAGTCCTAACTTTGGGACAGGAAAGAACAATCGCCGACCCCACCGTTGCCACAGGTATATTTCTCCTCGATAAATCTTGTGCCCGTAATCCTTTTCGATTCTAATGTTGTAAGAATTTGCTAGTCATTCATTCAAACATCTTTCTAAAGTAAATCCTTCGTTAGTGATCGAAACGTGCACCGTCGAGGTGACTAACCAGTGAGAAAGAGAAAATTAACGCCACACCCTTAGATCGTATCCTCAATTCAGATGATTATCCCTTTCTATTTGATCTAAAGGTAAACCTTTCATGGAAAGCTTTGATGCAAACTTGGCATGGAATGACTTAGTTTCATTCATGTGGTTATTCTTGTCTTCGAAAGGGTCGTCCATCCGAATCTTTTCTCTGACCAGACTCTCATGATCTTCGACATCAACCCTAAATCCAACCTTCACATCTTCGTGCATCAAAGCTTAGAAAGTTTCCCATACATTCCCCGTTCGTGTGATATTCGGAATAACGGGAAGTCTACAACTCTTTCCCCAATGCCTTTTCCAAGAATCCTCGAGAATTCCTTTCGAACGGCTAGTCAAGCCTTGTATTAACCTAATTCTTGGAACTGCGTTGTAACCGAACCTTCGGGAGGATGATATATCCAATACAGCGACCAGGACCTGATCACCCCGAGTTCGTAGTGATGCCCTTCGGTTAAACCAAATTTTCCTTGATTAGGTAGATAAGAAAGGAAAACTTGTAAATTAGTAACATTCCTATGATACTCCATGTCTCGGTCCTTAAGAATTATCTACCCAACGAAACCAAGACACATCCCGTTAGTGAAGGTTCGCTGGAATGCCAAGTGGGGACCGGAATTCACTTGGGAGCGGGAAGATTCAATGAAACAAAAGTATCCACAACTCTTTTCAGATCCATGATTTGTATCTTGTCTTGCATTTTAAACTTTGAATTTCGGGATGAAATTCTCTTTAACGGGGGGATAATGTAACAACCCTAAATTTCCGAATCATCTCTTGTAACTCTTTCGTAGTACGATTCACGCAACTAATCGTCGTTTCCAAATTCGATTTCCGATCTTCTGTTTAATTAAGTCATTAACTGGTACGTATCTAAAATGACTTAATGGGTGTCTTAATACATTTAGAAATCATTTTAACACCCCACTTTAGTGATCGGAATATTTCTAAAAATTACCATATCGGGTTACGGCAACCTAATCGGGTACGACCAAAAGCCTCATCTAATGCCGGTATCGGGTAGAATTTCACCGTGTCCAAAACTTAGACACTATATAAAGTGTTTTAAGGCTCCATTTGAAGCCTTTGGCCATTTTCTCATAAAACATATCCAACCTCTCTCCTCATCCATAATCAAGGGTCCAAAAACAAAGATTTAAGGCTCCAAATCAAAGAGGTAACTCCCCTAACTTGTTATCCAACCTCTTTAGCCTTCAAATTGATGTTTAAATTGAGTTTTGGGACCAAGAACATGAGTTTACGGCCAAGGATCAAGCTTGGGTCGTAAACTCCTCAAAATCGGGTTTTTGAGCCAAATTTACCCTTCCAAATCATAGTTGGGACATAGATATGACCTTGAGGCTTGCAAATCTGGACTTGGAACATATTAAACATACATTTTAGAGGAGAAACAAGAGTGTACGGCCAAGGCATGTGCTTGGGCCGTAAACTCCACTAAATTGGAGATTTAGTGCCTTTAAACATGTCCAAATGCCTTGAAACTCAACCAATGGCCTTGTAGTAAATCCTAGAACCATCTAAAAATAGTTTGGGGACCTTAAACACATCAAATACCCTACATAAGTGAGTTTATGGCCATAGAAGCTCTCCTGGGCTGTAAACTCCTCTAAGTGTGTCAAATGATGCATTAAACCACCCCAAAGTCTTGGATAAATTCCTAGAATCACATGTGATTGTTCTTAGCATCAAAAACTAATCTTTTCTTGGCCATGGGTGAGTTTACGGCCGTAAACTCCAAGTGTGTGGCCGTAAAATCCCTTTCAATTGATATAATTTCATTCAATCCATTCCAAGGCATTCTAGAAGTCCATTCCAACAATCCCCATGTCCATTTAAGCCATTAAACACTCAAAATCACACCAACATGAGTTTATGGCTGTAAACTCATGTATGTGTGTGTTTTATGGCTGTAAACTCCTTAAAATATTTACTCTTGGGGAGTAAACTCAAGTCCCAAGTCCCAAGTGCCATTACACGTCCGAAGATGTCACCCGGGTCACTCCAAACGCTCGTTTTGAGGTGTTAACCTCGTTGGAGTGTAATGTTCCCTATAATTAGTCATTGTAAATCTAATTAGATATATATGGACATTATTACATTATACATAGGGACATCACAAGTAATCAAGCCCCGAACCAACATTTAGTGTCCGAAACCATCGCATTTCCTAGCCCGGTGAGTTCATACCCATACCATTTTTCACTGTTTTCAATGTTTTCAGGGGGAGTACAAGCAATAAGTACAAGTGTATTTTGTACTTAAAACTGATTTTCAACTCAATGGTTTTACTTACTAAATGTCTTGATTTCCAAATATTTGTGATAACTAACGTTTCGAATTGCAGGTTAAATATAGATTTCTTTTAAAAAGTGTTATAACTACATTCTCTTTAAATAAGAAATCATACTAATCTAATATGAATACGAATACGAATACGAATATGAATGTAATCTAATACGAATACGAATACGAATGTAATCTAATATGAATATGAATATGAATACAATCTAATACGAATACGAATACGAATCTAATCTAGTACGAATACGAATAGGAATACGACTAAGAATAGGGATACGACTAAGAATATGAATACGACTACGAACACGAATACGACTATGAATATGAATACGACATCGAATATGAATACGTCTACGACTATGAATATGACTACGAATACGACTACGAATGCGAAAATACACCTCTGGACCTCTACTGAGTTTCGAATATATCCGCCTCAGAATGTCGACAGAGCTTCGAATATACGAATAATGTACTCTTTTGGAAACAGCAGAACTTCAAAAATACTGTAATGTACGCTTCTGTGTGATTCCAAATATTCGAAAATACAACTAAGTTAGTAGATAATAGTCATTCGAATGTAGAATAACTAAGGGTTTAGAACACATAACTAATACTACTCACATGTTAATTATTAGTACTTCGAAATCAGACCTAAGAGTCAACCACCACACATAGGAAAATATGGGATTTTCCTGGGTTAACATAACAGTTAGTAATGAATTTAGAAACGAACAAACAACTCAACATATAGGAAGATATGGGATTTTCCTGGGTTAGCATAAAAACCAGTAACGAACCTAGATACAATTAGACAACTCAACACATAGGAAAATATGGGATTTTCCTGGATAGTACAACAACACATAAACGGATAAAGTAGCAAACGAATAACTAAAACTATAAGGAAAATATGGGATTTTCCTGGAATGATATAACCAACCGTTTTCGAAATTGTAACAAAGGATAATCAAACCGTTTTTATAAGAAAATATGGGATTTTCTTGATCAACAAATTTTCTGATAGCAAAGGAAACTCATTCTTTTCAAAACTAAACCGCTTATGAACTCACCAACTTTATGCTGATTTTCAAACTGCTTGTATTCTCAAGTCAGCGTTAGACAGGTACATCGCAACCTTTTGGAGAAGATGGAGTGTCCCAAAGACTCGTCTTACTTTTGATCATATCATATATGTATAAACACTTGTACAACTTTACTTGCAAACAGATGTAAACAATATTATGTAATGTAATGTTTTGTGATTACTGCTTTACTATGTGCATTGGATTTGATACTCAACGTGGAGTCCACCTCGGAGATGTTTCCGCCTTTGATTTTCAGGGTGTGACAACATCCCCGGTCCATGTCGTGTGAAATTTTGCAAAAACTGTGGCCAAGAGGGTCACCTTGCGCGGAGTTGCAGAACACCAACAAATCAAGCTTCCGGAGCGGGCATCAGTCAGGCTTGTTATGGTTGTGGTAAAGTCGGGCATTATAAGAGAAACTGCCCTAATGCAGCAACAACTGGCAACACTGGAAGAGTCCTAGCTAGAGGAAAAGGGGACGCAGCCGCCGATCCCACTGTTGCCTCAGGTAAATTCCTTTTCGACAACCCTTCTACTTGCAATCCATTTTCATTTCTAGTCCTAAAAGATAAACTGTTAACTATCCATTCGAATCTCTTCATAAACATAGTCCCCAATTAGTAATCGAAAACGTCCATCATCAAGGTGTTGGGTTATGAGCATTCTAACACTCCTAAGTGTACATGCAACCCTAAATACCTTGGATCTATGTTTTCTCTATTATAAATGCAAATATGAACATCTAAGGTATTATCCTAATCTAGCATACAAAATAATGGATATAACAAGATAGAATACATACCTCTTTGATAGTGCTTGTCTTCATGAAGCTTGAGTGCCTAGTGCCCCAAGTGTGACACCTCAAATGGTTCACACAACACCATAAGCACTTGGATTAACTTAGAGAGAAATTAGAACACTTCATGAAATCGTCTAGCCCTCATACATACACATAGTCACGATTTCTTGAGCCATGGGTTTCTTTTATATGGTGGCTATTAGGGTTACACCATGTAACTCATGACTTTACCCATTCCTTATGCTCCATGGATTCTAACCTCCATGGAGTATCCATGGGTCACCCCATGGACTTAGTCCAACATAAGGAATCTTGGATCACAAGCCCACATATATAAGAATGAATGATTTACACAAGCAACCCATATATTTAATTAGTCTCCTTTTGATCACTTAATTAATCCTAGATTAATTCTTGATCAATACTAATTAAATAATCTTATTATTCTTATTATTAATATACTAGAACTTATAATATATTAATAACCATAAGTGTCTTATTTCTCTCATTATAGTCTATCCAAGTGCATGATGCCATGCAACCCAAATGGACCATGCCGGGTCGGGTCAAGTCTTACCAATTATAGTTATGGACTTAGACATTAATCCAACACAAGGTAGCCAACAATGAGAAAGATGGCGTGTTACATTCTGAAACACTTATCCCAAGGAACATAGAACTTTTCGAAATCCTCATTAGGATTGATTCCGTAGCCTACAAACTTCGATTTCCCTCAGAACTTAGTAACATTCCTCTGGTACTTCACGTCTCAGTCTTTAAGAAGTATCTACCCAACAAAACCAAGACGCTTCCCGATAGTGAGGGTTCACTGGAACGTCAAGCGGAGACCCGATTCCACTTGGAAGCGTGAAGACCTGAAGCAGTAGATTCATCCTCAAATCTCTTTTCACTTTGCAATTTGTGTTCAAATCTTCGAATTTTGGGATGAAATTCCCTATAACAGGGGGGATAATGTAACAACCCGAAATTTCGTTTCATTGCTTGTACCCCTTTTCGTGACTCATTTCGATCATCCAATCGCCGTTTCTGAATTCGTTTCCGATTTCCATCAATTAATTAAGTCATTAATGTGGATTTTATTTTATGACTTAATGAATATCCTAATACCCTTAGAACTCATTCTAACGCCCAGTATTAGCGATCGGAACATTTCTAAAATCAACCATATCAAGTAACGGCAACTTAATCGGGTGCGACCAAAAGCCCCGTTTAACGTCGGTATCGGGTAGAATTCCACCGTGTCCTGAACTTAGGACCTATTTAAACTTGTTCAAGCTATCATTTGAAGCTTTTTCTCTCTCTCACTACTCTCTCTCTAACCTCTCTCCTAAATCCATGTTTACAGGTCCAAATCTAGAGTTTAAGGTCTCAAATCTTCAAGGTACCTTCCTATACTCATTTTGAATCATATTGGACCTTCAAATTCGAGATTTATTCATTATTTAGAGACTTGTATATGAGTTTACGGCCCAGGATGGTGCTTAGGCCGTAAACCCATATTTAAATGGTTTTTAAGCCCTTAAACCCTTCCATGACTCAAACTAGACATAGATATGACTTTTAGAAATTTGGAAATGGACTTAGAACACTTTAGACATGAATTTTGGGGGATTTGTATGAGTTTATGGCCAAGGCATGTGCTTGGGCCTTAAACTCCTCAATCATGGGTGTAAACTCATTTTCAAGGTTTTAGAAAGTCATCCAACACCACCAAAAGCCTTCGAATAAATCATAGATCCAACCAAAAATAGTTTGGGGATCTTAAACACATCAAACACCCTCTTAATAAGAGTTTACAGCCATAGATCATGCTCTTAGGCTTTAAACTCCTAAATATGAGTTAAATGGTTCCCAAAATTCATAACAAGGCTTGGAAAATTAACTAGAATCACATGTGATTGTTCCTTGTACCCCAAAATAATTATCCTTGACTATAGGAGAGTTTACAGCCGTAAACTCCAAGTTTACAGCCGTAAACTCCAAGTTTACAGCCGTGAACTCGCTTAAACATGGTATAAGTCCCCTTAAATTATCCCTAGGCATTTTAGAAGTCCATTCCAACAATTCCCAAGTCCAAACAAGCCATTAAGCACTCAAAATCACACCAACATGAGTTCACGGCCGTGAACTCATGTATGTATGTGTTTCATAGTTGTAAACTCCCTAAAAATTTACTCTTGGGGAGTAAACCCAAATCCCAAGTCCCTCGCTTCAATTCCCGTCCGTAGATGTCACCTAGGTCACTCCAAACACCCGTTTTGAGGTGTTTTCGCTCATGGAGTTGGGTAACCGAGTTAGGTCAGTGACTCGGTGAGTCGGAAGGGATTCAGAAGGTCCTCGTAGGGACTCAGCGAGTCCATGCCAGACTCGGCGAGTTGGGTTGACTGTTGACCATTGAATAGAGTTGACCGGTGTTGACTTGATAGAGTTAGTTAACCCTAGTTGGGAAAGTGTTAATTAGAGATATATTTGTCTATATGAGGACTATAGCTCGGGAGATCGAGCACTAGTGATTTCAGGGATTTACGAGTTACCGAGATACGCAAGGTGAGTCTTCTCACTATACTTTACCTTGAGTAGGTAAATAGAGTTATGTGATACAATGTTTTATATATATTGTTTGTTGCACTGCATTCTTCTATGTGATTTATGTTGTGCATGCTTGCAGAGTTAGAACCTGAGGGTTCACAGAGTTTGGGTGCACGGAACCACAGAGTTATAGCCTCTAGTGGCTAATATGTGTTATATGTGGTATTTTGGGGAACTCGCTAAGCTTTGTGCTTACAATGTTTTGTGTTATGTGTTTCAGGTACTAGTGAGGATCGCGGGAAGGCACCGGCTTGATTTGTACACACACGGGATTTTTATGCTACGAGATATTGGGATTGATATATGTTATAAATTGAGTTTCAAATAATGATGTTTTTATGATTAACAAATGAATTATGTTTTTATAAAATGCGAAAAATTGTTTTGGAAATTTACGTGGTTACAAGTTGGTATCAGAGCCTTGGTTTGAGGGATTGAGGTACACCTTCGGGAGTATTTGAACTCAAACTAAGGATTTGGAAAATATTTTCAAAGAAGAACCAAGTTTTCTAAAAAGAGTAAAAGATTTTTAGAGAAACATAGAGCAGAGACGTGTGTACGATCAGTCAGCGCCCGAACGGTGATTTCCCAAAATACCCTTATGTTATATGTTTATGAGATTGATATGATGTATTCTCTTGCTAGAGTGGGATAGGTATTCCTATTAGGACTAGGGTGGCCTGATTTGTGATGCCTTAGCCTAGGGGAAGGTGAGCTGCTATGAGATGCTTGAGAGTGAGTAGGTAGCAGTGACAAGCTATGAGAGATCTATAGAGAGTGGATTATGCATAATAGAGTACTTAGGACTTGGGATCCTAAGAGGAGGACTTGGGGTGTACACTGATACGGTGCGGACAATAGTATTGGGCCCATACTACTGATAACACCACAATGGTCTACAGTTCAAGTAAGAATCTTCAGGATGCCAGAGATCAAGGAGGGATGCGTAATCGAGTGCAAGTATGCTCGAATGAATTTCTAATATATCGTATGTTATATTTCAGAGGTAGATCATGGTGAGGACACGACTTATGCCAGAGAGCAGCGAGACTAGTGACGAGGAGATCCACCGGATCATCCATGAGGAGGTGGCTGCGGCCATCATGGCAGAGATACCAGAGATGTTCGCGTCTATTAATACCACGTTGATTGAGACCTTTGATGAGCGTTATGCTGCTCTTTCTGAGGCTGCTATCGCAGCGGCCACTGCAGCCGTTGCTGCTGGTAGACCGCAAGGGGGTGACTCGTTGTTGTTCAGGGAGCTCAGCAACACGAAGCCACCAGAGTTTGATGGGGCGCAGGATCCGATTGCAGCGATGAGATGGGTATCTGACATTGCGGGGTGTTTCTATACTTGCTCGTTCCGGAGCACTTGAGGGTTCGGTTTGCGCTGAACCAGCTTCGCCCAGGGGCGAAGGACTCGTGGAAGTTCGCGACAACACACTATTCTCCAGCAGAGCTTGCGGCGGTGACCTGGGAGAGGTTCACCACCATGTTTCATGATGAGTACGTTCCATCGGTGGAACGAGATCGGTTAGCATAGGAGTTTTTGACCCTCAAGCAGGGTACGGAATCTGTTATGGCTATTACCAGGATGTTCCATGAGATGGCAATATTATGCCCTGAACACGTGTCTACTGAGCAGGCACGAATGAGCCGTTATTTAAGTATTTTGAGGAGAGACATTCGGGAGTTCGTGTCAAACTCCTCATACCGGACATTTTCCGAGCTTCAGGAAAATGCTCGGAAGAGGAAGATCGAGCTAGAGACTCAGGCGAAGGAGGAAGCAGAGTCTCAGGGGAGGGATCGATGACCGAAACAGTCTCCTCCGGTAGCCAAGCGAACCAAACTCGCTGATCCCAGGGCAGGGAGCCAAAAGGGCCGCACTTGTGGGAAGTGCGGCAAGGGTCATGATGTAGTTTCTAGAGCTGGATCTTGCTACAAGTGTGGCAAGAAGGGGCATATGACCAACGACTGCCCAAAGGGGTTTGCAGTGTGTTTTCACTGCAACCAGACCAGACACCGGAAGGCAGAGTGTCCGCTGTTGTGAGGGACTACCCAGGGAGCACCACATGGATCTGCCCCTGCTGCTATCAGAGCTACTAAGAGCCGGCCAATGAAGGCTGAGGTACCGAAGGCGTGAGGGAGAGCCTTCCAGTTGACCGCGGAGGAGGTCCGCGCAGCGCCAGATGTCGTGGCTGGTATGTATTCTTTCATGTAATTATTTTAATGTTTAAGATTTTGTGCTTATATTATGATATTCATAGGTACTTTTCTTGTGGACTTTGTACCTGCTTTGGTGTTATTTGACACGGGTGCAAGTCGATCTTTTCTATCGTTGGCTTTCAGTTGGCACATCAGTATTAGTCGAGAGGCATTGAGTCGACCTCTGAGAGTTTCCATTGCCAACGAGAGAGCAGTGTATGCCACGGAGGTGATTTGAGGATGTGTACTTGAGATTTTCGGTGTAGAGTTTCCTATTGATTTGGTCCCGATTGCAATGGGGGACGTCTGTGTCATCGTAGGCATGGATTGGTTGAGCAGATTTAGAGCAGTTATCGACTGCTAGCGACAGCTGGTGACTATACGAGACCCAAGTGGGGGAGTTCTTACGGTGTACGGCGAGGGTACCCGTCCCGATTCAGCATTTTGATTGGCTGTTAGAGTGAGGCAAAATCTACAGCAGGGCTGTAGTGGTTTTGTAGCGTATGTGACGGATACGAGAGTTGGTGCAGGGAGATCGAGTATGGTTGAGGAGGTCCCGATAGTGCATGAATTCCTGGATGTTTTTCCCGAGGAGTTACCGGGTGTGCCTACCGAGAGGCAGGTGGAGTTTCGCATTGATTTGATTCTAGGGGCAGCACCTATCGCCAAGGCGCCCTATCGCCTTGCACCTCCAGAGATGCAGGAGTTATCCTTGCAGCTTCCGGAGCTGTTGGGGAAGGGGTTTATATGGACGAGTAGCTCACCGTGGGGAGCACCGATCCTGTTTGTGAAGAAAAAGGATGGTTCGCACCGAATGTGCATAGATTATTGAGAGCTGAATAAGTTAAAGGTCAAGAACCGTTATCCTTTGCCGAGGATCGATGAATTGTTCGATTAGCTGCAGGGAGCATCTTGGTTTTCCAAGATTGATCTGAGATCTGGATATCATCAGATGAGGGTGTGCGAGGAAGATATCCAGAAGACTGCGTTCAGGACTCGTTACGGGCATTACGAGTTCGTGGTGATGCCATTCGGGCTCACCAATGCGCATGCAGCATTCATGGATCTCATGAACACGGTATGCAGACCGATGCTGGATCGATCAGTGATTGTGCTCATTGACGACATTTTGGTATATTCGAGATCCAGGGAGCAGCATGAGGAGCATTTGCGAGAAATCCTCAGTGTGTTGAGATCGGAGAGGCTTTATGCCAAATTCTCCAAGTGTGATTTTTGGTTACGAGAGGTGCAATTCCTTGGTCACCTCGTTAACCAAAAGGGGATTTTGGTCGATCCGGCCAAGATCGAGGCGGTGTTGAGTTCGGAGGTGCCTAAATCTCCTTCCAAAATCAGGAGTTTTCTAGGGTTGGTTGGCTATTATCAGAGGTTCATCAGGGATTTCTCCAAGATTGTTGTTCCTCTCACCAGGTTGACCCAGAAGGGGGTGGTGTTCAGTTGGGGCCCAGAGCAGCAGGCCTCATTTGAGACTCTGCGCCAGAGATTATGCGAAGTCCCGGTGTTGACTCTTCCAGAGGGGATGGAGGACTTCGTGGTGTATTGTGACGCATCGATATCCGGGTTGGGCACGGTGTTGATGCAGAGGGCGCATGTGATCGCATACGCATCGAGGCAGTTGAAGCCCCATGAGGCAAGATATCCCACCCACGATCTAGAGTTGGGTGTTGTGGTGTTCGCCCTCAAGATTTGGCACCATTACCTGTATGGGATTTTGTGTACGATATACACGGATCACAAGAGTTTTAAGTGTTTGATGGATCAGCAAACCCTGAACATGCGTCAAAGGAGATGGTTGGATGTGGTAAAGGATTATGATTGCGAGATCCTGTACCACCTGGGCAAGGCTAATGTGGTGGCCGACACCCTGAGTCGTAGAGCAGAAAGTGCCCCGATTCGGGATATTTGTATGAGATTGATAGTGATGACTCCGGTATTGGACACCATCAGAGGGGCTCAGGCTGAGGTAGTGAAACCGGAGAACCGCAAGAGAGAGCGAGTTATCGGGCAGGTGACGGAGTTCGTGACCGATAGCAGGGGGCTTATGACCTTCCAGGGTTGGATTTGGGAAACATTTGTTGGAGGAACGCATACCATCTTGATGGAGGAGGCACATAAATTGAGATTCTCGATCCATCCTGGAGCCACTAACATGTTTCTAGATCTTAAAAAGGAGTATTGGTAGCCCTATATGAAGAGAGATATAGCATGGTTTGTTGAGATGTGCCTAACCTGTCATAAGGTTAAGGTCGAACATCAGAGACCGCATGGTAAGTTGCAGCCACTGGAAGTCCCATAGTGGAAATGGGAACAGTTATCCATGGATTTTATCACCAAATTGCCAAGAACAACGAGGGGTGTCGATGCAATTTGGGTGATAGTAGACCGTTTGACAAAGAGCGCTCACTTTCTCGCCATTAGTGAGAGTTCTTCTGCGGAGAAGTTGGCAGAGATATATGTGAGAGAGGTGGTATCGCGGCATGGGGTGCCAATCTCGATTGTGTCAGATCGAGATGTGCGTTTCACTTCCAGATTTTGGAAAAAATTTCATGAAGAGTTGGGTACGAGGTTGCATTTTAGTACCGCATACCACCCACAGACTGACAGACAGAGCCAATGGACAATTCAGATGCTTGAGGACATGCTCCGAGCATGTGTATTGGATTTTGGTGGGAGTTGGGACGCGTATTTTCCCTTAGCGGAGTTCTCCTACAACAACAGCCATCACTGGAGCATTGGTTTGCCACCCTTTGAGCTATTGTATGGGAGGAGGTGTCAGATCCCCATTTGTTGGGTAGAGGTAGGGCAACGAGTGATGGGTAGCGCAGAGATTGTGCTTCAGATGACAGAGCAAATACAGCGGGTCAGGCAGAGATTGTTGATAGCTCAGAGCCGCCAGAAGAGTTATGCGGATAGACGACGATCCGAGATTGAGTTCCAGGTCGGTGACTATGTTCTCCTGAAGGTATCTCCTTGGAAAGGAGTGATTCGACTCAGGAAGACGGGCAAGCTAGGGCCACGGTATATTGGGCCGTTCAGAGTGATCGCAAGGGTAGGCAGGGTAGCGTATCGCTTGGATCTACCTGCGGAGTTGGAGCGGATTCATAATACCTTCCACGTGTCTCAGTTGAGGACGTGTATAGCCGACGAGTCGGCGATAGTGCCGCTAGAGGACATTCAGGTAGATGCAATCCTGAACTACGCGGAGAGACCATTTGCGATTTTGGATCGGAAGATCAAGGTTCTAAGGAACAAGGAGGTTCCCCTGGTACAGGTTCAGTGGCAACATCAGAAAGGATCCGACTTGACCTGGGAGCCAGAGCATGAGATGCGGGAGCAGCATCCGGAGCTATTTCAGGGATGAGACTTCGAGGGCGAAGTCAAATTCAAGTGGGAGAGAATTGTAACATCTGGAATTTCGGGTATTATATTTATTCATTTTATTTTGAGTTTTGTGGAAGAACTCGGCGAGTTGGTGCGTAGAATCGCCTAGTAGAGACGCGATTTCTCACCCGGATTAATGACCGGACTCGACGAGTCGCATTGGTGGACTCGGCGAGTCCGCGCTGTTTAACGAAACCCTAATTTCTCGTGTTTGGGGCCTATTTAAAGTGCCTTATGGCCGTCATTTGTGCTCACCAGCCCCCAGAGCGAAACCCTAGTGAACTTGAGCGTTTGGAGTGAGAGAAGGAGCCATTATCGACCTTGGAGGTGCTGTCTAGCAAGGGAAAGGAAGCTATAGCCAAGAGGAAGCAAGAGGGTTAACTTCCTGAAGATCTGAGGTCGAGAACATCACGTTTGAGGTACTATTTTCGAACCATTTTCTGTTGAGGTGATGTTCATGTTGATTTAGGGCTGATTGAGCCCTTTTGTGACTAGATCTAGTGCTCCCATGGTCCCTTAAGCGAGTTAGGTTCTGGATTTGGACCCACGGAGGTCCAGAGTGACTCTTTGTCCAGGCTTTATATGAGTCTATGGAGGTTTTGGTTTGGGATCATTGTGTGTGAGGTTAAAACACCATTTATGAGTCAATAAGTGTGATATGAGAGCCAAGACATAAACTTTAAGTGATAAATAAGTTTGGAAAGACTAGTGGAACAGATCTAACCTCAGAAGGTCGTTTGGGGTTATGCATGGAATGCACTCATCGAGTCGATTGGCAGACTCGACGAGTTGGAGCGAGTTATTCTGTGTTTTCGAACCAGGGGTTGGGTAACCGAGTTGGGTGATTGACTCGGTGAGTCGGAAGGGATTCAGAGGAATCGGGTCCTCGTAGGGACTCGGCGAGTCCACGCTAGACTCAGTGAGTTGGGTTGACCGTTGACCATTGACCAGAGTTGACTGGTGTTGACTTGATAGAGTTAGTCAACCCTAGTTGGGAAAGTGTTAATTAGAGATATATTTGTGTATAGGAGGACTATATCTCAGGAGATCGAGCATTAGTGATTTCAGGGACTTACGAGTTACCGATATACGCAAGGTGAGTCTTCTCACTATACTTTACCTTGAGTAGGTAAATAGAGTTATGTGATACAGTGTTTTAAATATATTGTTTGTTGCACTGTATTCTTCTATGTGATTTATGATGTGCATGCTTGTAGAGTTAGAACCTGAGGGTTCACAGAGTTTGGGTGCACGTACCCACAAAGCTATAGCCTTGAGTGGCTAATATGTGTTATATATGGTATTTTGGGGAACTTACTAAGCTTTGTGCTTACAGTGTTTTTTGTTATGTGTTTTAGGTACTAATGAGGATCGCGGGAAGGCACTGGCTTGATCAGTACACACATGGGATTTTTATGCTATGAGATCTTGGGATTGATATATGTTATAAATTGAGTTTCAAATAATGATGTTTTTATGATTAAGAAATGAATTATGTTTTTATAAAATGCAAAAAATTTTTTTGGAAATTTACATGGTTACACCGTGAAATTCACACATAAAAATTATGTTCTTACCAGCATAATAATTATGCTCCCACGAGCTCTAACATGTACTCAGAAATCAGCTGGATATCTAGAAATCAATACTTATTGAATTTCTTACCAAATTTAGATTTTTGATACGTGGTGCTTCGATAAGTCTTTATCTAGACTTCTCAAGTTCGTACACCATTCATTAGATAGCTCACATGTATGTCTCAACCTGTTAGGAACTTATAACAATAAGTCCCGAATGTTCAAACTATTTTCCATTTCTCATAATTCGAACTATGAAAAAGAATGTCGTAATCATACTCGAATTTGAGAATGCAATCATCACACCTGCTAACTCTAATCCTTTTTAATTCTACTAATGAAAGTGTTTTCTCACAATCATTTTCATGATGTAGAGAGAAATGTATTTCCACTTAGATTTAAGGTGTATGTGTTCCTATCCATGTGAATTTGTCATTTCCAGCAACTATCATAAGATAATATTTATGTCAAATTCAAACTGATACGGTCTGAACTTCCTTAATCTCAATTTCTTGTCATCCGGCAGCACATGGTCTCACTATTGCTTCTATGTTATTGAGCAGCTCACCCATACTAATCAATGTACTTTCACTGATCAAGGTGCTTTGCCTTATGCAATCAAGTGAGAACTCATAGAAGTCACATGCATAGTCAACTTAACTGGAATGTCACATAAATAAGAATATGTCAACACGATAGGTTGTCAACCTCAGGTCGTGTGCTAGTGATTACAAAAATGTTTATTCTTGATCAGCTCCTTAAACCATTCATGACAACTTAAGACTCCTACTAACCTCTTGACGTATAATATTTTCTGTTAAGGAGCATTCCTTGATATACAAATATTTAAGAGTTTGTGCTAGTTCTTATCAAGAAGCACTTCAAATAATTCATCTTAGTTGGTCTTCGTTTTAGCCAAAACATCACAACTACCAATTTCAAATGTGCAAGAGTAGAAACATTTCTACTCCACATTTCATGAGGTGTTAAAACCTACTTAGAACATGTTACTCGAGGTACAATTTGGAGTAACTAGATTATGACTCTAAGACTTGGTTCTGGAACGAAGTATGACGCATCTTCTTGATTTAACCATTTGAACAACGCTTGACTCCTCTTTTTAGTCATGTAAATTCACTAATGTGTCCTTAGACGATCAATTGTGACATGGTTCGATAATTATTAGGATGATCATAAAACATGATACTAAAGTACTCTCCTTTTCATTCAGATTGGAGAAACTTGTATCTCTCTACCCAATTCGATTCTTTTTATTCGTTCTGCTATACATTGAAACTTTTCAATGTATCAGAATTACACTTAATCTTGTAAGCATAACCATATTTACTGAACCATCAGTAAATCATGATGAATAGACTTAGTGACCTTTGTGGTGGATCTGACCAGCACATATCAGAGTGTAGTAGATATTTTAGTCTTTCACTTGACTCACATATATTTGTGAACAAGGAATCAGTCCCAATTTCCCAAAGATCAAGATTCTCATACATCACACAACTCATATCGTATGAATCCAAGTTTCTGTCCAATTGAAACTTGGATGATGAGAATCCTTCCTCACTAGGCAAATTACGACACTACCACAAGCGATATAAATAAGAATTAAATCCATTTTTTTAACATTGCTAATATTAAAAATATATAAACACCAATTTTCACAAATACCATTGCAAGGAAATGTAAAATAAAATAAAAATTTTATTTTATTGATAAAATGCACAAAACTATGTTTCTAAATATTCCTAAGCAGTCTATCAAAACTGCAAAGCAGGAGCTCAAAAATATGATCATCGAACCATGCCACCGAAATCCACTTCTTCATGATCAGACTCAGCTTAGTTTTCTTTTAAGCTTCCTTCTTTCTCTTAGATTCTGCGAAACATCAAAATGTCACTTTACATCATGTAATAAGAATCTATAAATAGGAACCTAATAGAGTTAGATAGTGAATGTTCATGAAGTACATCCATACAATTTGACTTCACCATCTCTTAGATCTCTCAGGTGGTCAGGGCAATTCGCTTCAAATGCCCTTTTAAATTCCAATAGAAACATATGGACTCTTTCGGAGTGATATGTGGAACTATCTTAGATCCGACCTTTGTCTTACACTTAAACTTTTTGACTTTAGCCAATTTCTCTCCATTAGGAGAAGAAATCATTTATAGACTATCACTGTTGTCATCGCCTATGTCAATGGAAATTTGGGATGTGGATCTTCCAATCAATTTTGCTTTACCAGGCCACCACATCAATGATGATTTAACATCACTTAGCAAATATGTCAGATCGATAAGGGTCACGTTGTGGCCTGTTATATAGTATTCATTAACGAAATGACCACATGACTTAGGAAGTGATTGAAGAACAAAGTTAACAGTCAGCTTCCTTGGGAAAATGACACCTAACATTCCCAGTCTATCAATGCGCGGCTTCATATTCAGAACATGTGCAAACACAACACTTCCATCTCGATGCGTGCATGCCAAGAGGTCTTAAGTAACCTCGAACTTTTCAAATCGATGAAAACGTGGGTCAGGGAGATGTCTAGAGAAGGTGGAGGAAGAGAAGAATGATTTCCAGTTCCACCAATGCACGAAGAAGGGATTAATATTTCACCTTGATCGACACCTTGAATATCATCTTCAAGAGAGAAACTTTTTCCAAAAGGATAAGGAAGACCATAGTTGTTAGAACTAGACATCTACAAAATGAGAAATTCAAGTTAGTTGATACAATCCTTAATATAACACCCAACACAATAATTCACAATTCGGAAGAGGGTGTCGTAATCCAATTTCAAATTATTTGAAGGTAGGTAAATGATGATTTATCAATTCCACCATGAAAAGGAAATTTTGTTGATGTATATTGTAAAAGTCGAATAGAGTGTTTTGTGTAGTTTCACATTTTATGTTATTTTACTAAGTCATCTTTTATGCGAAGTGAAAATGTATAGACTTAGTATATTTTTTGTTTGTTCCCTATAAATAGGGACTTAGGCTAGAAGTAGAGGGACGGATGCTAGAACTTACTTCTGCTTATTTTGTAATCAGTCTTAATCAATATGAGATCTGATTAATATTTACTCTTTGTGTTCTTCATCTTAAATCATTCAAATCTATCTTTTCTTTTCAAAATACTCGATAACAATTATCATCAATTGGTATCAGAGCAGGATTCAAACTGCTTAGATCTGATTTTTGTATAAGAATCATTTGCTTTTTGAGTTACAAATTTACTCAAAATTTTCCGCGCATTTTTGGTTTTGAAAATCACTTTTGATCTTCATATTTGAATTGATTCTGCATTTTAATTGTTAAGTCGAGTAATCGATTAGTAATTTGTGATCAATTCGTTTGATAAAATTCTGAAATTCATCAAGTTTTCAAGTTTTTAGATATTTTCTGTGTTCATCAACGGCGAACTTCAACATGAATTCAATGACTTCTTTCTCTCACTTACTTGGTTCCTCAACCAAAATTCCAATGTTAATTCTAGAATACTATGATCAGTGGGCTGATAGAATGGAAGATTGCTTAAATGGAATTGATGAAGAACTTTGGAAGTGTATCGATGGAACAGTACAAGCTCCTGCTAATGTTCAACCAATTCGATCATCCACTGCATCTACTGATGTTGAAGAACAACGAAATCGACAGAAGAATAATGAAAAGAGATGCATGAGAGAACTAAGAGGTGCTCTACCTCCTGTGGTTTACAATTACATTCGTAGTTGTAAAACATCAAAAGAGATCTGGAATACTTTAAAACAAAAGTATCAAGGTAGTGAAAAGACGAAGATAAACTCTGTGAAGCAATGTCTAGTTGAACTGAAGGAATTCAGACAAAAGGATACAGAAACTCCCGAAAAATTGTTATGATCGTCTGAATGAGGTAATGTTTCGCTGCAATAGGTATGGTATCACTAGATCTCTCATGGAGTTCAATTTAAGTTTCATTATGGGTCTTCGCAAGGAATGGCGAAGTGTGAGCATGATGATTAAGAATCAACAAAGTTTTGATACAACTACATTGAATGATCTTTACAATCAATTGAGAACACATGAATGTGAGGTCACAGTAATGAATGAAGAATCAAAACAAGTTATTGGTGGTCCTTTGGATCTTGTTTCAAAGGTATCAGAAACTGATGAAAAAGATGGTTCAGATGTAGAAGGATTTTTGATGAACTCCGATGATGAAGCAGTAGCATACTATTCAAACAATAGAGTTAAAAAGTTTTACAAAAAGCCTTTTAATCCAAAAGGAAAGAATAGTGATGTGACAAAATGATGTCACAAGAACTGGAGGGGAGGAGAGGAAGAAAATGGAGAAAACATATGAAAAACAGAAAAATGCGAATGAAGAGAAAAAGTTGAAGGGTGATTCAAGAATTTACTGTCACTATTGCAATGGTGCGAATCATTTCGCAGCTGATTGCATGTTGCGAAAGAAAGAAGAAAAGAAAGAAAAAGTCAAAGATGAAGCTTACTATTCCGAAAAGATTGAAGAATTACGTGCAAAGAACAAAGGAGTGTCTTTAGTTGCTAAGGGAGAATCTGATGAAGAAGAAAGTGGAACTTATCAGATCTGGTCTTTAGGATCTGATGACGAAGAAATGAGGCATCCCACACATGGAGCAATGTTCGCAAGTTTTGAGGATTGCGAAAAGAACATTTCAGGGCAATGTTTTATGTCTAAATCCACTGACAAGTCACCCATGACAACTAAGGTACGTGCAATTCTTGAATCTTTTAATATTCCATTATCTGCTTATGATGCTGAAATTGTTTCATTTGATGATAATGTGGCTTATTTTGATTCTGTTATTGTGTCTGCTAGTAATGAAGCTAAGAAATTAAATGTGCAACTTAGTGAGACACGAAGAGATTTAGAAATAAAGAAGAGCAGAGTTGAAAAATTGGAAATGCAAGTCAAAAATATAGATTGTGATAGGAATAATCTTTCTAATGATGTTAGGTTGTTGCTAGCACAAAGAAACATATATTGTAATTCAGCAAAACGATTGTATGCAAAATTAACAGCTTTACATCATTCTTCTAATATTAGCAAAGAACAACATAGGAAACTTTTACCTTTTTTGAGTATGAACGTGAAAAAGTTAATGTTGTTTCTTATGATTGCGAAAGTACAATTACTTAGTTTGACAAAATTCTTGATGATAGATATTCATATGGTATTGTCAAAATTGATGAATTTCTGAATGCTGATGAGTTGGTTGATATTGTAAATGAAAGTTTCACAAAAAGTGAACAAGTGAAAATCTTAAAGAAAACCGAAAATTCAACTCTTACTTCACAATTAAATTATGCTGATATTGATGAAAATTCTGATAATGTGAGTGAAATCAGTGAGATAGAAGAAGAGGAAGAGATTGATTGTTCTCAATTGTCGATCATTAATATCACATCTAAGAACAAAGGTAAAGAAATAATAGTTGATTCAATAGTAGAGGATGAAGTTGATAAATCTTCAACTTCGCAACATTGTAAGTTTGATAATGTGGAAGTTGAAAGCTGGAAATCTGATGATACTAATGAAAATAAAGAAGAAAAGAAAATTTCAACTGAAACACATCAAAGGGTTGTGGTTGATCAAGTGTTTGAAAATACAAAAGAATTTGATAAAATTTTAAATGGCAAAGGTGCACATTATTTGGAAACCAATACAGTGGTATATCCAAATTTTGTATGTACTGATAAAACTATTTTTCCAAATCAAGTTTTTGTCACTACTGGAAATGCTAAGAAAGTTCATCATGAGTTCAATAAAATGATTGAAAAAGATAATCAAAAGTCCACAACTGAAGTTTTTTCGCAAATCAAAACACAGAAGAAAACAATTTAACCCAAAATCCTTATGTGTTTCAAAAACAAAAATCATTACAAAAATGGGTGGTTAAAGGTGAAAAATCAAACAAAACTTTTGAAAAAGATGAAAACTCAAAGGTTGAAGTGAAATTAAATTCTCAAGAATTCAAACTGATGGTTGGAAATTATTCAACAGAAAATAATGTTTCAAGAAGACAAGCAAGAAAAGCAATATTCTGGCAAGTTGTGACTAATGAAAAATCAAGAGATGAAAAAGAACAAATTTCAAAAACATCATCAAAATTTCAAAATAAGAACACACACACAAATTCAAGGCTTCATAAACAAATAAATTCTGTTGACAAAGTTCCATATATTCGCAAATATGACAACAATAGAAAATTTGAGAATTCGCAAAAATTTGCAAATAATCAAAAGTTTCCAAATGTTGACAAATTCACGAATAATTCATCAAGTTTGAAGAACTCAACTCAAGTCAAAGTGAAATTTTCACCAAAACAACCAAATTTTCCAAATCCTTCATTATCGAAACCAACCAAAGTTTCATACATCAAAGGAAAGTCTGATGTAAGTATGATCAATCATTGGTTTGAAGGGAAAGGAAAGAAATATCAAAGTGCAAAGTTTTCAGAACAACAAATCAAAAGTGCATTTGATAAGTTCACAAATAATTCTTCAACTGCTAGTACATCATCCCATAATTCGCAAGTTCCAGTTCAAAAATGGAAACCAGTTATCAAAAATGCGAATGTTGTGAAGGATAAGATTACAATCAATGCGAATCCAAAATTATTGAATGACTATATTTCAATATCTAGAACTGATGATGTTGATATAATGGATTCTGTTACAAACAAAGTGAAAACATGGTTTTTAAGTTCCAAAAAGTTGTTTAATTCTACTAATGATGGACCCAATAAGTCTTGGGTTCCTAAATTTTTTCAATAAATGTAGGTGATATGTGACGAGCAATATGATACAAAATGGTATATTGATAGTGGTTGCTCTCGTCATATGACTGGAAGAAAGGAAAATTTGCGAGATTACCGAAGCTTGGAAAATGCTGGAATTGTCAAATTTGGAAATAATCACAAGTGTCAAGTGAAAGGATATGGGAAAGTCACAAATGGAAACTTCACAGTAAACAGAGTTGCTTATGTTGAAAGACTTCAAAATAATTTGATAAGTGTATCACAACTTGTTGTGGGTACTGGCAATCAAGTGGTGTTTAATGCAGAAGGAAGTATCATCTCAAATGCAACGACAAATGAAATACTTCTCAAATCCAAAAGATATGGTGATATGTTTACACTGGACATCAAACCAATTGTGGGAAAACCAGCTGTGTGTTTACTATCAAAAGCATCTAATGATCTCAGCTGGCTTTGGCATAGAAGATTGTCACATTTGAACTTTCGAAATATAAATAAACTTGTAACTGAAGATTTAGTTTGAGGGTTACCAGTACTAAAATTTGACAATGATTCTTTGTGTGCAGCTTGCGAAAAAGGAAAACAACATCGAAAAGGTCATCCAATTGTGATAGATTCAAAAATAGTAGATCCATTGGAACTTCTTCACATTGATCTATGTGGACCATCAACTGTTGCAACAATAAATAAAAAGCGGTATATTTTAGTTGTTGTAGATGATTTCTCTAGATTCACATGGGTGTTTTTTCTCAGATTGAAATCTGAAGTTGCTCAGACGATGATTGATTTTATCAAATAGATTGAAATTAGTCTGAAGAAGAATGTACGAAAAATTAAAAGTGATAATGGTTCGGAGTTTAAAAATCAAACTCTTGACAATTTTCTTACAAACAAAGGTATTTCGCATAATTTCTCATCACCATATACTCCACAGCAAACTGGTGTAGTTGAAAGAAGAAATCGATCTTTATGCGAAGCTGCCAGAACCATGCTAACATATGCGAATCTACCTCAATATCTTTGGGCAGAAGCTGTGTCCACAACATGTTTTACTCAGAATCGATCATACATTCATCGAAGATTCAATGTTACTCCATATGAAATAATCAATAATCGGAAACCTAATGTAAAATTCTTTCATGTTTTTGGTTGCAGGTGCTTTATTATGAATCTCAAAGACAATTTGTCCAAGTTTCAAGCAAAAGCTGATGAAGGCATCTTCTTAGGATATTCACAGAATTCAATTGCATACAGAGTGCTTAATAAACGAATAAGAAAAATTGAAGAAACTTTCAATTTAACATTTGATGATTACTATCTTAAACAAATTGATAGTAAATTCGATAAGAAACCAATACTTATGGATTCAAATACTCAAATTGATAATTCTGAAATTAATGATTTTGATTATGACTTAATTTTCGGAATTCCTGATAGGGCAATTGATGCAGAAAATAATGCTCCTGATAATCACATATCAGAATCCTCAAAACATACTGATGAATCAACAATAACTACAACATCGATAACTTGTGAAAGCACACCAAATGTTCATATGGAGGAGGAACACACAAGTATTCATGAAGATTGTATACCAAATTTTGAGGGGGAGAAAGACATTATAGAACATCAAGTTGAGGGGGAGCATTCGCAAAATCAACATGAACATAATTTTGAGGGGGACTATCCAAATGCAGATCATGTTGAGGGGGAGCATGATGAAACAGAGACAAATAATCTTGATAAAAATGCAGAATTTCATGAATTTAATGATAACTTTTCTGTTGCAGGATCTGAAAATGAAGATATGCATGAAGATGCACCATTATAATATGATCCAAATTATCCACCACTTGCGAAATGGACAAGAAATCATCCAAAAGAACAGGTAATTGGTAATCTACAAGAAGGTGTGTTGACTAGAGCTCAAATTCGTGCGAAAAATGAGGTACTGAATACTAACCAAGAACTTTGTATGTTTAATGTTTTTATTTTGAAAATAGAGCCAAAAACAGTAAAGAATGCTATGGAACACTCAGATTGGGTTGTTGCTATGCAATCTGAATTAGCTGAATTTGAACGAAACAAGGTTTGGAGATTAGTTTCTAAACCTTCTGATGTTTCAATTGTTGGATTAAAATGGATTTTTAAAAACAAAACCGACAAAGATGGCAATATTATTCGAAATAAAGCAAGACTAGTGGTTAAAGGTTATTCGCAACAAGAAGGCATTGATTATGAAGAAACATTTGCACCTGTTGCAAGACTTGAAGCAGTTTCTTATATTTTTAGCCTATGCATCTCACAAAGACTTTGATGTTTATCAAATGGATGTTAAATGTGCATTCTTAAATGGAAAACTCGAAGAAACAGTGTATGTTGAACAACCACCAGGATTTGTAAACAATGAGCATCCTGATCATGTTTATATTTTAGATAAAGCTGTATATGGGATAAAACAAGCACCAAGGGCTTGGTACGCAACACTTACAAATTTCTTGAAACAATCTAAATTTAAACAAGGATCAGTCGACCCCACATTATTTCGCAAGAAAGTTGGGTGTCATCTAATGCTTGTTCAAATTTATGTTGATGATATTATCTTTGGTTCAACTGATCCAGCATTGTCACTTGAATTTGAAAATTTAATGAAAATTCAGTTTGAAATGAGCATGATGGGAAAAATTAATAATTTTCTTGGTTTAAACATAAGACAGAACAGGCAAGGAATCGTAAATAATCAAGAAAAATATACGAAGAACTTGCTTGAAAAGTTTGGAATGCTTAATAGTACGAAGCTCAGAGTTCCTATGGCAGTAGGAACACGACTAAATCCTTCGTTAGACACTCCTGCTGTCGATTTAACATTGTATCATAGCATGATAGGGTCTTTATTGTACTTAACTGCAAGTAGACCTGATATTATGTTTTCGGTTTGTTGTTGTGCTAGATATCAAGCAAATCCAAGAGAACCACATTTGATGGCAGTGAAAAATATTTTTCGATATCTAAAGGGAACCGTTTCTTTAGGACTTTGGTATCCTGCGAAAACAGGATTTTTCATTCAAGCTTTTTCAGATTCTGATCTAGGAGGATGTACCTTGGATAGAAAAAGTACGACTGGTGGATGCCAACTATTGGATGGAAAGTTGGTGAGCTGGCAATCAAAGAAACAGACTTGTGTGGCTATATCAACCGCTGAGGTAGAATACATATCTGTAGCTGCTTGCACTTCGCAAATTATTTGGATTCAGAGTCAACTTTGTGATTATGCAATAAACATGAAAAGATTCCTTTGTATTGTGATTTACAAAGTGCGATTCGCATTTGTCATAATCCAGTGCAACATTCAAAGACAAAACACATTGCTCTTCGATATCATTTTATCAAAGATCATGTGGAAGATGGGAATATTGAAATTCATTTTGTCAAAACAACTGAACAACTTGCTGATATTTTTACAAAACCTCTTGATGAAAAATCATTTGTTAGAATTTTAGCAGGTTTGGGGATGATTAATGCGAATTCAATTTCATCAACACATGAATAAACGTTTAGTTCAGCAGATATGCGTTAATCTTATTCAGAGGTTACTGTTCATTCAGAGGCTTCGCATGGCTTCGCATCTACATCTTTTCGCATCTGAGGTCATAACAACTAAGGTAAGTTTTATGAATATTACTTTATTTTCTTTTGAAAAATCAAAAAAAAAAATCCAAAAAGATTTTATTTTTTTGAAAAATCAAAAATCCAAAAAGATTTTATTTTTTGTATTTTTTTTTTTGAAAAATCAAAAATCCAAAAAGATTTTATTTTTCTTTCTTCTTTCAATTGTGTGCTGAGAATCTAATGCAGGGCTAAAATGCGAAGAGGTCATACATTTTGTTTCTATGGGAAGGTATTCAATTTAAAAAAAAAAAAAAAAAAAAAAAAAAAAAAAAAAAAAGACTAGTTAGGATGTCCCTAGAAGCATGCTGTTTTATGTAGACCAAAAGCCTCAACACGACTCTATGTGTGAAATGCGGGCCTTAATGAAATGATCACATGAAAATTTCTTCCCAAAAAGGCTTATATTCGCATAAGTCAACATGAGCTACCTTAGTCTTCTCAAATGAGTTAAGAGTTTTCTGTTTTGTCCATTATAACAGAGGTACACTTCGATTCTTCTCCAATTTTTTTAAACCAAACAATTCTTACACTCCAAATTTTTTTTATCAAAAGATTTGTCCTCGAGGTTTTTGATCAAACCAATCAAAACCTAGACAAATCATGACTCTGTGTTTATGATCTATCATCATGAGTCCGTGCTGAAAGTGAAACCCAAAAATCATAAACCTTAAGGAATTGACGGGGAACTTTGTTCCAGATTTTTACGAAACCTTTGTTTCAGTATCAAAAATTTTGAAACTTCAAATCATATTCAATTCGCATGTGTGGTCTTGATCAAATATTCACAACCAAGAATGTTTGTTACCCAACAAGATCCAGAACAAAATTTTCTTTTGAATATGATTTCAGTGTAAGTTGCATTCACAAATCCTTGTCATGATAAATATTTTCCAAAGCCAACTTGTCACTGACTACACTGGTCAAACAAGTAATTTCATTTACACTTTCTCACCTTATGTTAAGGTAGATATGTAATGAAAATTCAAACCAATCCAAAATAACTTTTAAAAGAAGCCCTTTGATAGTTCTTTACAAGTATTCGATTGTAATTCACGGGAAACTACACAAGCAGTTGATTATCTCTCTTGATAATTAACGAAGCAACCTTTGCCCGAGGTTTTACTGCATTCATGTCAAATTGAATTTTTGACATCACAACATTACAAATATCTTTGTTTCTTATCTTATTTTGTTGGCACAATGCACACACGAAATCCTTGAGGCTCTGAGTAAAACTAACTCAGACTGATGATTTCGCAAGTCTGGCATATGACTTCACTTTAAATCCCAAAAGTGAATGAGCCTTGCTTCCATGCGAAGGGTTTTACCATTTAAAATTCTATAACGGATACTTGACACGCTGTATACTCAAAATCGTTGGTATTTTGTCCGGTTTTCGAGGAGATGTGACAGTTACTTTTTGGAATGTTGTTACCTTTTGAAGTCATGATCCGAGTTTCAAGGTGCCACGTCGGATAACATTAAATATATCCCGCTTCAATTTCAAATCAATTTTGAGCAACCTATAAAAGGGGGTTAAAGAACACTGTGTACGGTTACGCAAACAAGAACTCTCACAACACTTCCAAGATTAAACCTTGATCCAAACTTCAACTTTCTTTTTCAAAACCCTAACAATGGCAGCCACTACTTCCAACACTGATGAGGTTCTTTCTCAATCCCTGATGAAGATTCAAAGCACCAATTACCAAGTTGATCCGAAAGTTTCCGCTTATCCAGAAGAATTGAAGATATTTATTGTTGCTCTGAAACGATCATCTTTAGCAACTGCCATGTTCAGTTCATTTCCGATCCCAATGGTGTGGTTATCTCGTGCCGCTTCAACGGCTTCATACAATCACACGACGGATGTGATTACTTTCAATTTAACCAACAACAAATGAGTTAAACTGTCCAAGAACTTGTTTGTGGAAATTCTGCAGATTCCAAACAACCCTCCGTTTATCAAACCTGTCAACTCGCAGGTCATTCATATGTTTAATGAGATGGGGCATCAACCGGAGTTGACAAAAATAAGTGATTTCAGAAAGTCTGGGTTGCCATGTATATGGAATTTTCTATTTGGCATTTTTCTAAGGTGTCTTACAGGAAGAATAGTCGGATTGGATAGAGGAAGAATGGAAGTATATGCTATGGTAATGGACATATACTATGATATTAATATTGATTATGCAACCCAGTTGTGGAAGGAATTTGTTAAAAGCCTAGAAAATACAAATTCGGAGAAGGGAATTTCATGTGCAAGATACTGGAGCTTAATTCTTGAAAACGTGTATGCGAAAGAAGAAATTCCAATGCTGACCAATGTTGAAGTTGCTGAATTTTCTTTCTATCAATTCCCAAAAACTGTAGAAGATGATGAAGCAATATTTACTCATGTGGCTCGTATTCCAGAAGCGATGCTTCGCAAAGTTTCTCCAACTCACAAAGTTTTGGTGAGATATTTGCGAACTGTTAATACTGCAGATCAGACTGGAGTTTTACTAGATGTTGCTACTCCATCTAAGACAAAGAAAGTTAGCAAGAACAGTGTAAAGGGTTCATCTTCACCAACCGAAGAAACTTCAAAGAAATCGAAGAAGGAACTCTTACCTTCTAAGTCTGGGGTACTGAAGCAAATTTGCAAAGCTGAAGTGAGTAGTAAAGGTGTTACTATTTGCAATATTCCTGCGCCAGTATCTCCAGCAAAGAAAAGACAAAGAGTTGAAGACGTTGCGAAAAATATGCAACGTACAATGGTTAAAAGAAGGAATAAGGTGATTCGCAATGAATCATCTGAAGAAGAAATAGTTCCAGAAACTCCACCCGTCACAACTATGGTACCTGTTTCTTTACCCATCATACAAACTTCGCAAATTTCTACCACTATTCCACAAACCAAACCACTCGAAATAGTTCTCACCAAGTCAGTTACTGAGGAGGTTCCTATTTCCGATATGGTTGTCAACGTATCTGATACGGGGGCACCTATCCTGAGTGTTGCACCATCAATTCAAACATCCTTACCCATTTCATTACCAGTTACAACTTTATCCACCACTTCATCAATTTTTGATCATGCTCTTCAAAACCCATTCACCACACTTTTTCCTTCTCAATCACCTGAAAATCCTCAACCTTCGCAACCATTGTCAGATACTAAAGTCGAAGGAGGTGCCTTTGGTGGGATACTTGATGATATTCCTTTTGATTCAGATGAAGAAGATATTCCTGATCATATGTTGATGACAGGAAAACAGTTTAAAATACTGAGTCAAAAGTTAAAGACCATTATTCAATCACAAGTTGATTCTGGTAGAATGTCTTAAATATCTGCCATGGAGGTTGATATAATGATCAAAGGAGCTGAGAAAAGAATCATGGAAAAGATTGCTCAATCTGATAAAAATAATGAGCTCAGAATTACATCACAAGGAAGTAATTTTACTTATGTTATTCAAGATCTTAGAGCTGTTACAAAAGAATGTCATGTTCTTTTTGTACAAGATGTCAAGAAAGTTCGTGAGGATGTCAACTTCAAAATTCAGGAGTTGAAGTCTGACCTTGCGAAGGATCTTCAGGATGTTCACATGAAATAAGAAGAAGTTAAAAAGCAAATTTTGGAAATTTCTTCTCAACTTCAAAAGCTCAATGATATTCCTGTCCTTGCAGATCATAAAGCCGAAACAATGATGAAGTTTGATCAGCTAATCCAGTTAGTCACTGATCTTAAAATAGCTGTTTCGCATTCTTTATCCACTCAAATCCTTACTCCTGAATTCTTGTCTCTAAAGATTAATACTTTAGAATAAGATATTCACAAAGCTCTTACTCCACTCACAAATTTCACTTCTTTACTACCGAAGAGTGCTCCGCCTGTTTCCACAGGGGTGCAAGGGGGAGAAGAAGGTCGAAGTAAAGAAGAGGATGCGAAAACTGTTGGAAAAGTGATATCAACTCAGCTTGTTGCTTCTCTTCCAATTCCTTTAAAACCGATTTCTGCAACAACAATTACCACAAGAACAATTACCAAAGGTATTGTTATTGGAAGAAATGAAGGAGGTTCAAGCTCAAAACCTCAAAAAGATGTTGTAGGAAGAGGAAAAGGAATATTATATGAAAAATCAAAAGAGGAGTTGAAAGCTGAGGCTGAGGCTAAGATGGAGAGGATGAGGCAAGTTCAGAGTATAATAAGGCAAAGGGCAAGTGATCCTCCCTCCATGAACAAAGGAGATCCTGCAAAACTTTACTCCTATGAAACACTAGAGTCCAAAGTTGTGTGTAGGGAGATGTATGAGTTCGAGAAGAAGCCAAAAAGAAGTTACGATATTGCGAACTTAGATCATTGCCAATTGGATTTCCCTATAAATGAAATGTTGTTCATCAATTCTCAATACAAGACCAGTGAGAAATTTGATAATCCGAATGATTATACTCAAATAAAAATCAGATTTCATGCTGTCTTGGGGAAGAATCCAGATGAAGTTTGGTCCGTAATGAAGATCAAAAAGGTGGTGACAATAAAGAAGGATATTTTGTTTGATGAAATGCTACAAAATTTTCGATATTTTGTTATCAGAGCTGACAACAAACAATATGACTTCACAGTTGTTGACTTTCCATTGATGAACTGCAATGATTTAATTCAATTAGCACTGATCCTGAAGCATATGGAAGAAAACAATCTTAAAGGCTCTGATACAGATGTATTCAATGTAGGCTTCGCACATGTGGAGACTTTCATAGACAACTATTTCGATTGTCTAGCCCTTACAGATGATGAATTAGCAAATGTGCTGGGAAGGGAAGTGAAAGTTCCATGGGAGGGGACTTTGACACAATCTGCTTTGTCAAAATATGGTGTTGGTGAAATCTGCCTGAAACCTTTTGGTATGGTGTTCTCTGGCAGAGATACAAAAGGAAATCCAAAGAAATTTTTGTTCAAAGTCTCAGAGATTGAAAGATATAATTCTTCGCAATACAATCACTTTATAGTACGTATGAATAATTGCAAGAAGAATAAAGAAGGAGACAAGAAAGATTTGAAGAAGGTGATCTCCTAGTATGGAGAAGTGCGAAAGACAATTCACTCTGCAATTCAAAAGCTTATGAGTTGAATTGTATCGACTGTTTACAAAGGGGGAGAATGTTGATGTATATTGTAAAAGTCGAATAGAGTGTTTTGTGTAGTTTCGCATTTTATGTTATTTTACTAAGTCATCTTTTATGCAAAGTGAAAATGTATAGACTTAGTATATTTTTTGTTTGTTCCCTATAAATAGGGACGTAGGCTAGAAGTAGAGGGACGGATGCTAGAACTTACTTCTGCTTATTTTGTAATTAGTCTTAATCAATATGAGATCTGATTAATATTTACTCTCTGTGTTCTTCATCTTAAATCATTCAAATCTATCTTTTCTTTTCAAAATACTCGATAACAATTCTCATCAAATTTTAAACGAATTATGTTTTAAATGAAATTCCTAGATCTTTTGAGATTCATTGAACTTTTCAATGCCATTTTTAATCTCGATTATGCTCTTCAAGTTTGTGACTGGGATACCGAGGATCACAAACAAGGTATGAATAACCATGCAAATTAGCTTGGTACTATTGATGTCATTTATCATCTAATCAATGTGCCATTTAACTACACACGCTCCATTGATCAATGATAATTTACGAGAAAACCATTGCCAACATTATTGGTTTCACATTGATGTGTCGGTTAACCACACACGCTCCACTAGCAACCAATAAGGTGCAATGTGCAATTTCATGGGTTAGCATCAAATTAACATTTTTCTAAAGTAACTAAGATTGGGAATTTATAAAAGGTTTAGTTACTTTGTCTATTCATTAGACTTCTAATGAGGGCTTAGTGTCCTATCCTACATGTTCAGCTAACAACCCTTCACTAGTTAAGAGTGTGGTGGGTAAGAGTGGATACCCAATGGCTATCATTTTACAGGCCGCTACCATAAACACCCCTTATATAACAACTTCGCGAATGAGGCCTACAAATGGTATGACTAACTTTTTTATACATATATAATTAAACTTTTAATCTTATATAGTATAAGTGTATATTTTAAACTTTTAAAATACTAAGTGGTTTAATCCTTTAATAAATTAAACTTTTAATTAAATTAAGTTTAAACCATATTATGAATATATTAATTCTCCTTTAATTAGACACTTAATTAATCTTATTAATAAAATACATGAGGGTGTATTTTAGCCAATTCAAAATACGAGGATTCAACCACTTCAATTTCTAAAATCAAGACTTTCAATTTCAAATTTAAACTATAAAACAAAAAGGGTGTATTATAAAATTTTCAAAAATACTAGGTTAAATCTTTGAATCAAAATAATCTTATATTATTCAAATTTAACCAAATCCTTTAATTTTGATAAGGACATCAAGTTACTAAATAGGAAAATCGATTTTAGGAAACAAAAACGAGTTATGGTAATTATCCTATTCAAAATCTGATTAGAAATTAAAAAAATCTGGAAACTGACGAGTCAGCTCGTCGAGTTGGGCAAGGAACTCGTCTAGTTCACCCAAATCGTCGCGTTCATGTTGAACTCGTCGAGTTCACCCTTAAGGCAGCAAGTTTTGAATTTTTCCAGCTTTGACAGTTCACTCTTACACGAATTCAATTGAAAAACATCCTAGGCTCTGATACCACCGATGAGTTTTGAGCGTATCTACATTCCTATGTGATCATGCAAACCTAATTGCTTTGGATCTAATTTTTTTCTCTATTGAACATACAAATATGAGCAACAAATAATTAACCCTATTGACTACCATACAATTTCAAAATCATGTATAAAACTAGGGTTAGAAGATTACCTCACTTGTTATGTAGTAATAACTAGTACCACCTTGACTCTTGAAATCTTAGTACCCCAAGTGTTGCACCTATAATGGAGTCAAAAACACTCAATGTAAAGGATGATGATGGAGAGACAATGAATTGGGCTAGGGCAACTCTTAAAAGCTTAGATCCAAAAATCCCATGTTAAGGGGGTTTATATAACTGAGACCGCTAGGGTTTTCAGGTGGAAACCCTAATTTTCTTGCTTTGGCCTTAAGTAGTCCATGGACCTCCATAATAGAAGCCTTGGTTGAATTCTATAGGGCCTCTTATAGATTTCGTCCAGTCCTCCTATAGGAGTCTACCAGGACAACTTTGCAACTATCAATGGTTTGCAAAACAATCCCTCCATTATTAACTAGTTCCTATAATCCTAAAATATCAAATTAATTTCTGATTAATTACTAATTAATAATATGATTTCCAAATAATATATTAATCTTATAATATATTAAATCATTTCTAGTGCCAATTTATTATTCATATAATAAATCCTACTTTCTCTCTCCACTAGACATCCTATCAAGTTGTATGAGGGAAGGCAACCCAAAAGGACCATGCTATAAATCAAATCAAGTAGATTAAAATTATAGTTATGGGCTTAGAAACCTAATCCATCAATAATATATTAATTAGAAATCATATTGTTTAATTAATATTTAATCAGAAATTAATTTGGAATTACTTTTGGGATTAAAGGAATTAATTAAAACTGCAAGGACTAAAGGTGACATTGTTTAATAGTTGAGGATTGGGCTATTCTAGAACATCTCTACAGTGTGAGGAACGAAATATAGAGTGTCCTAGTGTTTCCTTGGGCTCTAAGGATGCCTTGCATGCCATTGGGAAGAAGTTAATAGATTAGGGTTATCTTGGATACATCTGCGTAATCCAATACCTTCCTAACACCTATGTAAACCCTCATTAGGGTTGGATTTCGTCCACGCATCCTCAAGAAGGCTTAGAGCCGAAATTTGTCTCTATTCCCTCTCTCTCACTCTCACTCACTCTCTCTCTCTCTCTCCCTCTTTCTCTCTCTAGTAATCCTTGGTTGCTAGGTCTGTTTTTGAGGCACTAGAGGCGCAACACTTGTAGCGCTTGCTACCGAAGGTCTTTCAAGAAAGTATTTTGTATTGTTAATAAAATATAACAATCAAGGTATGTATTTTAATCTTTATTATGTGAATTTTGATTATAATACATAGAACCTAGTGTTTCTCCTTTTGTATTCAAGTTTGTATATGCAACTAGTGAAAACCTAGATCCTTAATTTAGGGTTGAATGAACACATATGATTTATAGTGATGCTCAAAACCCATCAGTGGTATCAGAGCCTAGGATATTTTTCAATTGAAGTTGATGCAATTGTGAATCGTTCTAAGGAAAAGGGAGCAGAATTGTCATTCTATTCATAGAAGTCGACGAGTTGGCATAACTCGACAAGTGCATCGCACAGACTCGACAAGTTGCCCAGTCAGATCCCTGATTTTTCGACTTTGAAAATCTTTGCTTGATTAAGATAATTACCTTAATTCGTTTTTCTGCCTAAAATTGTTTTTTATTTAAGGTAATTGTATATATTTATCAATTTTAATGATTTAGTTTAATTTTTGATAAAGATAAAATTAATGGTTCATTTAATTATTAAAAATTTAACCTAGTAGTTTTGAAGGTTTTAAAAATACACCCCTTCGTTTCAAAATTTAAATTTAATTAAATAGTTTAATTTTGAAATCTTAAATTCTAGAACCCTAGTATTTTAAAAGGTTTAATGTACATCCTTATGGATGTTATAAATAATTTATTTAGGTGTTTAATTAAAATATAATTAGTATATTCATAAAGGGTTTAAATTTAATCAAATTACAAGTTTAATTTATTAAAACATTAAACCCCTTGTATTTTAAGAGTTTTAAATACACCCTTATATTATATGTAACATTAAAGGTTTAATATTACTATATATATTATACGAGTCAGTCTTACCATTAGTAGGCCTCATTTACGGAGCTAGTCCATAAGGAAAGTTTAAGGAAGCGACCTATAAAATGACCGACATTAGATATCCACTCTTATCCACCCCTCTCTTTACTAGTGGAGGGTCGTTAGCCGAACAATTTTGATATGACACTAAACTCTCATTAAAAGTATAATGAATTATAAATTAACTAAACCATTTTCTAAGAATCTCACTCTTAGTTACTTTAAGAAAAATATGAATTTGATGCTAACCCATGAAATTGCACATTGCACCTTATTGGTCGTTTAGTGGAGCGTGTATGGTTAACCGGCACACTAATATGGACAAATATTATTGGAAATGGGTGTCACGTAAGTTATCATTGATTAATGGAGTGTGTGTGGTTAACCGACACATTGATTGGGTGATAAATGACATCGAGAGTTCCAAGCTAATTTGCATGGTTATTCATATCTCGTTTGTGATCCTTGGCATCCCAGTAACAAAGTGAGAGCGTAATTGAGATTAAACATGCCATTGAATTGTTTAATGAATTTCAAAAGATCTCGTGAGATTTATTAGATTGAAACTAGTAAATGCGTACCTATATAAAATAGATTCAAATTTGATTACGGCATCCCTCTTCAGAATTCGAATCGAAAATATGGATCGTAGCCTGAATTTAAATTTTGTGTTAATAGTTAAGGATGAAATAAATCAACTAACTTGAATTCTTTTCTCACTTTATACATGTCGAGTTCAGACAACAATGGTTCTCCATGAAATGTTTTTCCTTCCGAAGATGATCTTTCACATGTTGATGAAGCTGAAAGGGTATTCCCTTATTTATATGGTGGAACTGGAAATCATGCTTCCCCAACTCTTCCTCCACCTCCTCCAATGATTCTCCCTAACCCACGTTTTCGTCAACTTGAAAAGGTCAAAGTTACTCAAGCCCTTTTGGCTTGCAAACACCAATATAGAGATTCAGTGTGTGCGCATGTTCTGAAAATGAAGTCGCACATTGACAGATTGGGAATGTTAGGAGTCATTTTCCCAAATGTGCTGGTCATTGACTTGTTTCTTTACTCGCTTCCTGAGTCATATAATCAATTTGTTAAGTACTACTATATGGCTAACCACGATGTGACCCTAATTGATCTGACATGTTTACTAAATGCTACCGAATCGGAAATGATGATGAGAACTGGTCAAGAAAATGTGTTTGAAGGATCTGTCACCCAAAACTCCATAGACAATAGCAACATTGGTAGTCCAGAAAAGGTTTATCTTCCCAATGGAAAGGGATTGGCCAAGGTCAAACTGATTGACCATATAGTAAAGGGAAAGGCTTGTTCTAAGATAACTCCATGTGCCATTCCTGAAGAGTCCAAATATTTCTATGGCCAATTGAAGGGACATTGGATGGGAAGCTACCCTGACTACCTGAAAGATCGCAGATATAGTAAAGTCAAATTGTATGACTCTACTTTAGGTAAATCGACTATCTGACTCTATTTTTGTTAAGTTTCTATTCATAGATTCTTATTACATGATGTGATAGTAACATTTTGATGTTTTGCAGGATCTAATAGAAAGAAGGAAGCTTAAGAAGAGTAAGTTGAATCAGATCGTGAGGGATGTATTTCAATCACATAGTTCGATGATCAGGTTTTTGAGGTGCTGCATAGGAGTTATGATAGATTAATAGATTGCTTAGGAAATATCTAGAAGCATAGTTTTCACATATTTGCATTGTAAGGAATACTTTTTACGCATATTATCAATAAAAGTGAGTTTTATTTATTTATTTTGTATTTCCTTGCAATGACAATTATGAGAACTAGTGGTTATATTTCTATTATTAGCAAGGTTAAATATGAATTTGATTCTTAATTATGTCTTTTGTGGAAATGTCATAATCAACCAAGTTTTAAAGGAATTATCCTCACCCAAGTTTCAATTGGATAGAATCTTGGAGTCATACAATTCGAATTGTGTGATGCATGACAATCTTGATCTTTAGAAGATTAAGATTAATTCGTTGATCACATGTTTATGTGTGTCAAAGTGAAGGACTAATGGATGTAGTACACATTAATGCGGACTATTAACATCCACCACAAAGGAAGATAAGTTTATTCATCATGATTTACTGATGGTTCAGTAAATGTGGTTATGCTTATAAGATTAAGTATAATTCTGATTATTTGAAAATGTTTGAAAGAATAGCAGAACGAGTAAAAGAATTTATTAGGCAGAAAGATAAAAGTTTCTCTAATTAGAAAGGAACGAAGAATACTTTAGTATTGTGTTTTTTGATCATCTTAATGATTATGAAACCATGTCACAATTGATCCTATAAAGAAATCTCGGTAAAATTGTTTCAACTAAGAAGAGGAATCAGATATTGTTGAAATGGTTTAATTGAGAGACGAGTCATACTTCGTATCAAATCAATTTTGAGTCACACTCTAGTAACTATGAATCCTATCTCAAACTAAGTAGGTTTATAACACCTCGTGAAATGTGGAGTATAAATGTTTTCTTAATCGAGGACATTTGAAATTGGTAGTTGTGATGTTTTGGCTAAAACAAAGATAAAATAATACCAATTAAATGAAGTCTTGTCTTGATAAGGACCCACACTAACTTTTGAATCTTTGATTTTGCTTACAGAGGAATGTTCCTTAACAAAGAAACTTATATGTCAAGAAGTCAGTGGAAGTCTTAATGATCTCGAATAGTTTCAGGAGACAATCAAGAATAAACTTGTTAGTTATCACTAGCACATGACCTGAGGTTTATAACCTATCGTGTTGACACATTCTTGTTTCTATGCACTTTCCAGTTGAGTTGGCAATTATTATGAGTTATGTGGTTCTCATTTGACTGCAAAGGGCAGAGTACATTGGTCAGTGATAATACATTGATCAACATTAGTGAGCTATTTGACAACTTGGAAGCATTGGTAGGCCCTTGTTCTACCATAAGGCAAGAGATTAAGAATAAGTAAAGCTCAGTCCATGAAGGGAAAACCTAAAATTGATTTTTGTTTTGTCCTCAATATTATCTTATGGTTGTATGTTGGAATTGATAAATTCAAATGGATAGGAACATATAAACCATAAAATCTACGTAGTAAAAGGTTTCGATCTAATTTATGAAAATGATTATGATGAAATACTTTTGCTTATAGATTTTAAAGCTTTGATAAATATCATTACGATTAGCAGTTGTGATAATTGTGCTCCCAAATTCGCAATTGATTACAACATCCATTTTCATAGTTTGAATTGTGAGAAATGGAAATGAACTATTTAAACGTTCAGGATTTGTGAATTCTGAATAGGTTTAAACACCCACATATGCTATCTAATGTAAGGTGTATAAGCTTAAGAATTCTAGATGAAGACTTATCAAAGCATCATGTATCAGAAATCTGCAATTTAGAAAGAAAGTCAACAATATTGATTTCTAGAAGTCCAGTTGATTTTTGGATACATGTCAAAGATAATGGGAGCACAATTGTTATGTAGAGAGAAGTATAATTGTTATGCTAGTAGGAGCAAAGATGTTATGCTAAGTTTTGCGAGTTGGCAATATTGGTTGTATGAAACAAAGATTTCAAAATTTGCAAATTGAAAAGTTTGGGAATTGTTTCGCTTCACATGGATTTTGGGGAGAAGGATATTTATACTTCATTTCAAATCTAAAAGTTTAGATTGAAGTATTTTTATGTAACTTAGTCATGAACATTTATTAATATCGTGTTGAAGTGATTTAACTTAAGAAATTCGATATATGGAAATATTATAGAAAGATACTGATCAAGTATCATGTGTTTATGTAAGACATTATGTGTCAAATCCCATATGATTTAGATATAAGATTGATTACATATGCTATAATATTTTCTTTGTATGATTTTTCAAATGCCTAGGAAAAGGAATAGAACAAAATATGTCTAAAGTTGTTAAACAATTTGAAACATCCCAAAATCATAACCAAAAATTTTATTTTTAAATCATTAAATAAACCATAGTTAATAAAAATCATTTATCGAAAAAGAAACCATAATATCTCAAAATATCAAAACAGTATATATGTATGAAACACATGTGAAATATATCATAGTAATAATCCCAAGCTAACATCATGGTGTGTGCATTGAAATCATCCCAAACTCTTCCCCTTGCTACCAGAAATACCTGAAACCAAAACTGAAAACTGTAAGCACGAATCTTCGTGGGTTTTCCCAAACTACCACATACCATACACGTAAACACATAATCACTTAATAACATATCATGGGCCTCGCCCGCTTCATCGAGCCCCGTACGAGATCGGATATTGTCCGACATCGGGCCCCACCCGATATCACACAAGTCCAACATTGGGCCTCGCCCGGAATCGAGCAAAGCACGGTACATATATAAATATATCTTCAAATACACATAAATAGTCAAATAACATAACATATAAACATTCCTTGGGCCTCGCTCGGCATCCAACTGAAATCCAAAAGCCTACAAACATTCCTCGGGCATTGGCCGACATTGGACCGTAATCTGGAAACATAGAAAACAAACACATCCAAGAATCACGAAGACATCAAGCTTAAAAACATTCCTCGGGCACCGTCCGACACCAGATCAAAATATGGAAACATATAAACGCACATCCGACATTGCCCGACATCAAACCTTAGCCTGGAACATACTAGCATACATATATAGGCCGACACTAGTGTCATCGACCCATTCACATAGTAGGAAAATTGACCTCACAATGCTAAATGTGGAATCTTATGGTATGGAATCCCTAACGGCTGCTCCAATGACTCCCCGAGCTATCATTGTGAAAATAACACATAGTCAAAACTTAATAATCCTTCTTAGGGTAAAATGAACGTTTTACCCTCGATCTAAATAGGACCATAACCTAGGCCCAAATCCATAAAACCAATGGTCGAAACCTATAAAGCCTTTCCAAGACCACTAATGGCCCACTTATGACTCAATTTTTTAAATTATTTCCAACTCCTCAAATGGGCCTTCCCTAAGCCCAAACATGTCCTTAGCCCAATAACTCACTTATGATGGCCACCAAGTCCTAATAACTAAGAAATCCAAAGATAACCCAAATCAAGGCCCAAATGACATGATGGCCAAAATTAGTGAGTACGCGAGGCGTACTCCTCTGTACGTTGAGCGTACAGGCTGAATGGGCATGGCATGTACGATGTGTGTACCAACTTGTGTGGCCAACGTACTACCTTATTAACCCATATTTAAAAAAAATCCTTAATCCCCTAAGACCTTAAGCTTAAGACACAGATCTAAGTCCAATAACATGCCTTAAACCATAAAGTTAATTACTTGGTGGTTTGCAAACCACCAAATGGACACACACTTGAAATATGGCAACTAACTTCCATGGAAATGACTAAAACTCATGCATGGCTACAATAAGACCTTCAAGATGAAAATTTTCTAGTTCTTAGGACTCATATAGCTCTAAGGGTGGCAACCCTAAGCCGAGAAACATATTTGGACCATAACAATCCATTCTTGGGACCAAAAGGTCCAAAACACCTTTTATTATAGATTTAAGCATATATGAGGCAAGTTGTGAGCTTTTTACCTCATAAGAGTGGTAGATGATGATGACATCTCAGATTCTTGAGCTCAAGCTACTCAAGTTCTTCCTTCACCAACTTCTCCTTTATCCTTCCAACCTTCAAACTACAGAAATGGCTTCACAAGATCAAGATCACATAAGATGAAGAGTGTAAGGTTTTTTAGGGTTTCCGAGTCAAGGTGGCTAGCAAGAAGTCCAGGGTTTGGGGCATTACAAGGTATTTATATGGATAAAACCCTAAAAATTAGGGGTTTGAGTTTGCTCGTGTGCGCTGCGCGTACTCCTTGGTACGTTACACGTACGCACCTGTGCCCCCGCATCCAATGTTACTGCTGCTCCCCACGTACGTCAAGATTACACCCAACGTACGTCACCAAGCAGATCACTCACTAACGGCCCAAATCAAAAGGCCCAACTCAACTAGTCCATCATTACCGTCTTAGGCCAACAACAAATTAAAAAAATAAATAATTAGCGATGTTAAAATTCTCTCCCACTTGAATCAAACTTCATCCTCGAAGTCTGCTGCATCTATAAATAACTCCGGGTAGTGGTACCTCATATCTTCCTCGGGCTCCCAAGTCCTCTCAAACCCCTTGCGGTACAGCGACTGCACCTTCACCGGCTCTACCCTCTTGTCCCTAAGCTCCTTCGTCTTCCCGTCAAGAATGGCTACTGGTCTCTCGATGTACTTCAAGCTTTCATCAACCTGAATATCCTTTAAAGGCACAACCGCGGATTCATATACTAGGCACTTCCGCAGCCACGAGACATGGAAAGCATTATGGATTTAACTAAGCTCGACTGGCAGATCCAGTCTATACGCAACCCAACCCACCCGAGCCAAAACCCTGAATGGACCGATGTACCTGGGGCCCAACTTTCCCTGCTTCCTGAATTGGATGACACCTTTCCAAGGTGACATCTTCAGGAGGACCATATCCCCTACCTGAAACTCTAGGCGTAAACGACGCTTGTTGGCATAACTTTTCTTCCGACTCTGAGCAGTCTGAAGCCTGCTGCGGACCTACTGGATCTTCTCCATGGTCTTGAGTACCACCTTAGTACTCCTCATCACTCTTTGACCGACCTCACCCCAACAGATTAGGGTCCTTCACTTCCTCCTGTAGAGCATCTTCAAGGGAGATCGATTTATTCTAGTGTGATAACTGTTGTTATACGAAAATTCTGCTAATGGAAGATATGTATCCAAACTCCCACCAAAGTCCTGAATGAATCTCTGATAATAACCCGCCAGAACAAGAAAACTCCAAATCTGAAATGGAGACCTCGGAACCTCCCACTGTGTCACGACCTCTATCTTGGCCGGATCAACCAGAATACCCTTCTGGTTAACAAGGTGCCCCAAAATCTGCACCTCTTGTTACCAGACCTCACACTTAGAGAACTTCGGGAAAGGTATACCCTATCTCAGAGTGTCCAGCACCTGTCTCAGGTGCTCCTCATGCTGCTCCTAAGTCTTGGAATAAACCAAGATATCATCGATAAAAACTATCATAGATCGATTCTACATCGGTCTACACACGTGGTTCATGAGGTCCATGAACGCGACATGAGCATTGGTGAGCCCAAATGGCATCACCACGAACTCATAGTGGCCATAGCGAGTTCGAAAGGTTGTCTTATACACATCTTCATCCATGACTTGCATCTAGTGATAAGTCGACCGCAGATCAATCTTGGATCCAAGATGCACCCTGAAGCTGGTCAAATAAGTCAATAATCCTCAGGATGGATAATGGTTCTTCACTGTTACCTTATTCAGCTCTCGGTAATTTATACACATCCTATGTGACCTGTCCTTCTTCTTCACAAACAGGATTGGTTCTCCCCATGACGAACTACTCGGTTTGATAAATCATTTGTCTAATAACTCTTACAGCAGTGTAGATAGCTCCTGCATCTTGGGAGGAGCCAACCGATATGGTGCCTTAGCTATCGGAGCTGCCCCAGGAACTAGGTTAATCCTGAACTTTACTTGCCTCTCTGGAGGTATCCCATGCAATTCCTTTGTGAATACATCTGGATACTCCTGCACGATCGGTATATCATCAATTGTCGCCTTACCCATATCCTGGGTATCCATGGCATACATAACTTGCGCAACCTTGTTGTAGGTAGCATCTCACCCTCATTGCTGAGCATAAAGCCAGACCATTATGCGGCTTGTCGTACGGAATCACCAAACCTCCGTACTTGGTGTCTGAACTTGCACAAGCTACTACACGCAGTTAATCACTGCCCCATTAGGCCTCAACCAGTCCATACCCAGGATAAACTTATTCCCTGCAGGGGAATAAGGACTAAATCCATATAAAACTGCTCATCGAACAACTATAGTGTACATCCCCGATTGACCCTTGCAACTTGTACCGTTCTATCATCTGTGATGTCTACATCAAGAGGAAATTCCAGCTCCCCCAGAACTCCAACAAATTGCTTGCTAAGTGTGAGCAGTACAAAAGATCGGGTAGCCCCTGAATCAAACAATACTAGAGAAGATATATCGTTCACTAAGAACAATCCTATAACAAAACACATAAGCATAAGAGAAAATCAATATAAATACAAAGATAAAGGAAGATACATACCCGTCACAATGTTAGGAGCTGCTCATGCCTCCTATGCTATCAGCTAAAAGGCCCTGCTCTTCGCACACGCACCTCTGTCCGACCCTATCGGCCATTGGTAATCCTCAGTGTAGTAGGAGCGGGTACCATCACCTATCCTCATGCTGCTAAACTCGGTCAATAAGATCTCTTGTGTTCCCTCTGATTTCAGTGGAAGCAAATCAAATTTAATAATGTGGTGGTGGTGGTGGTGGCAGTACAATCCTTGCTGACATGTCCAGTTTGACCGCACTTAAAGCAGCCCGAACTACCTGCCTTGCATGTCCCCTCATGTATCTTTCAGTTCTTACCACAACGGCGGCGGCCCTGTTGGCTCCTCGATCTATGATATGATACCGTGGGCTTTTTTCCCGAACTCCTTGTCTGAACCCCCTCTGGTATTCTCTTCCCTTCCATCTCCATGTCCGGCTCGCTCTCATGATCTCTCGCTATCATATCCTCTAGCGTCTTGTAGTTGGATTGGCTTACAACCTGCCAAATATCGCTCTTCAACATCTCATGGCATCAGGCTTTTCATGTCCTTGTCTGCCATATAATACGAAACGAGAAGGGTCCTCTCCCTGAATAAGGGGGTGATTTCATCCACCGTCTCATTCGTCTACTGGAGATCCTGGAACTCCCTCGCAAGCTACTGCACCTCTATCACCGGTGCAAAATTGTCCATAAACTGGGTCGAGGAATCGCTCCAGGTCATCTCATCGATAGCGGTATCATCTCCAATGGCTCTTGTTAGGTATAAAAGATTGCGTCGTTGGGCTTTTTGCATTAGTCCAATATGTATACTCTTTTGGGTCTGTCCAATCGTCATTTATTAGGGTTATGGTATATATACTGCATGCATGCATCGTATCAGAAGAGCTGTTAATTTTATTGTTCTTATCATTACACTGTAACCCTACCACACCTCTACAGTAGCAATTCTTCATAGAGTTCCTCTAAGGTTGTGGCCTTATAATCATTCGACATCAGTTTGATTCATCATGTGTTCTTGTTTAATTTACGTTCTTTGTTAGCTTGTTATGAATCTAAACGATCTTAAAGTACTTTTAGTCTCATCAATTGGTATCAGAGCAGGAGACTATAATTCATACACATCTCTTCTTTTTGAAGAAATTTTTTAGGGTTTTCACTATTATCGAATCTGTTGCAGCCATCATCACTTTATTGATGCTACTACTTGATTTCGAATTTACCATAACTCAATCTTTACAAGTTTGATTCTTGACAAGGAAACAAATCAAGTCATCATGTCTCACGAAGAGTCTCAAACCAATCCCATCAACATCTCTAACAACATTGGCTCGACCACAAGGATTATACTCATGAATATGAATTATGGGCTCTTCATTTTGAAGGCTATGTTCTCGGCTCGGAAGATAACGGGTATTTGATCTGGGAGGCTATTACTTTGGGCCCTTTTGTTCACTCCGAAGCAACCAGAATCATCAAGACACAGAAAGAGTACAATCAGCTAATGGTAGATGTGAAAGAAGTCCCTCAAGATGAGAAGGACAAACTGATTAGTAATTTAAAAGCAAAGAGGATGATCAAATTCACTTTACAATCTGATACCTTTCGTCTGGTGTGGTCATGTACTACTACAAAGGAGATCTGGGACAGGCTTAAGAAGTTATATTCCACCGATGAGGATCTCGAACATTCCATCCAAACTCTTATACTTTCTGAGTTTGGTGACTTCAAGAAAAAGCCTGAGGAAAGTCTTGTTCAAACATTCAATAGTTACAACCATCTTCTCAGGAAGATGATTAAGCACGAAATTAGCAGAGAGGTGATTGAGCAGAAGGTCACTTTCATGAATGTCCTAAGACCTGAATGGATGGCAGTGGTGCAACTATTAAAGCACATGAACAGTTCAAGATATACTTGTTGGCATAGTTCGTAGGGATTCTCAAGTCACATGAAAGTGTCATGAAAAAAGAATCAAAAATTATTTCTAGTTTGGGCTCTTTGGCACTCCTAGCTAAAGGTAAATCCATGGTTGATGAAGAACCTGAGACTAATCTCTTAGATTGTGATCTTACTAGTGAGGAGTATGCTCTGATGGTGTCTAACCCCATGCAGTTCGCAAGGAAGAAATTCTCTTCTACCAAGAACCGGAACTGGAAAGGGAGTTATAGCTCTGAGAAGGTGAAGGAGGAGAACATAATACTCCTTAGAAGGAAGAAGAAAAGAAAGAAGGAAATCTAGTTGGTAACTCTGGGTATGATTGCCACTACTGTCACGGGCAAAATCATTTGGCGAAGGATTGCATGTTACACAAGATGAACGAGAAGAAATAGGGAGAAGATAATGAAGCTTACCTCATGCGTAAGCTGGAGGAAATCAAGAAGAAGAAAACTAATGATAAATCTATGCATGCACTAATTATGCAGGAAGATGTTGCAGATAACGAGTTCGGTGGAGTAGAAGTTTGGTCTACTGACTCGGAAGATGAAGAAGTTCGCAACCCCACACATGACAGGGAATTTGTTGAGAAGGAACAAGGCTCTGAGGTTGCTGGCAGATGTTTGATGGTGATATCTGGTGTGTCACAAATTAGAGGCTACACAACAGATGGCGGGTGTGAAGAAGCGAAGGAAAGGGAAGACAAATGGTTTACCGCAAAACCAGTCGGAGAGTAGATCAATAAGTGTGATCACTTGATCAAGAAGGTAAATTACATCCTTGAATCTCTTAAAATACATGTATCTAATATGAAAAATAATTAAATGATTTAAAATTCACCTTCTCTAGTTTAAGTGGTTGCCTAAAAAAAACCCGCCTTAGGAATTCTAAACTAACTAATCAAATTACTAGGGTGTCTTCCAAGAGTGAAGAGCGAAGGATGTGGATAGAGAAGAAGGGATTAGAGTTGGTTAGACCAAGAGACGAATTGATTTATTTGCAACGTGACAATTTAAAGTTATTGAAACATAGGAATATTTTTTGCTTGATTGGTAAACGTCGTTATTCCAATATTACTCAGTTGCATTTAGATTGTGAGATTGGCAAAAAGATTCACAAAATGATTTTTCCTTTCCTTGAACTAAAGGAAGATGAAATAGATGTTGATTGCTATAATTGTGAATCAATTGTCTCATCAGAAGAAACCTCTGAAGCCTACAAAATTGGACTGGGCAAAATTGAGTCATTTATTAAGTCCAAATACCACAAGGAGATGCTCAGAAACTTACTGGAGGAAAATGACAAATTGAAAATAAAGACCAAAACTGTAAAAAGAAATTGATTCATCGATTTCTAAGTTGAGTTCAGATAACAAGATTAATGCTGAAAATACATCTAAATTTGATAAGGATAGTGAAATGAGTGACATATTCGTAGAGGATGAAGTTGACTTTTCTGAATTTTTTAAAACTGAACCTAAACCAAAAAGAGTCTTTATATCCAAAAACTCTGTTGAGTTCGCTCGATTGTCTAAAGGTACAAACCATACCAAATCAAGTGTATGCTACCACTGGAGTTACCAAGGGTTAAATAGTTGAACTAACAATCATGGTCGATGAAGATAATGCTGATAGCTATGATAACTATTTTTGGTCCGCTCCAATCGATAACGCAGATGAAACAGTAGGAGTATCAGAACGAACCTCTTTGTGAGTGAAATGTCGTTACGTCGCAGAACCAATAAACAAACCATCAAGCTTCGAGAAAGGCAGTACAAGTGGTACTAAGGGAGTTCAAAGCGAAACCAAAAGTACAAGAGAATCTCAATCAGTAAGAAGCGAAACTCATGCAAGGAAACCGAAACCGAATATGAATATTCACAAATCATCCAAGCAACTTGCAGAGCAAAAACGTCAGTGAAATAGGAGATATCAGAAAAATATCAATGAGAGAAAGCAATTTTGGCAATCCCAAAACTCCAAATATGTGCGCAACGAAAACGATTTTAGTCAAAATGAGAAGGCACATTCTCAGGCGAAACCCAAACATTGTTCACACAATCATTCCTATGCTTCACAGAAAAAAAAGGTAGTTTTGCTCATTAGTCATTAGTTCCTAAAAGGTTCTCTGAGAAACCCAATCCTCCTCACTCTCAACCAAATAAAACTCCTATCAAGGATGTTAAAGGGAAGGGAAAGCTCGTCTCAGATTCTGAAGTTCAAACAAAGAAGATGATCACTAAGCCTAGGAAGGATAAGACAGAATTTGTAAAGAATCAACATAAAGAAAAACAAACTGATTCAAAACAAAACAAATAACAAAATCAAGGTTTTCACCATTAAAAGGAGACGAAACCACTTTAATAAAACAAATGTATATGGTTGATCTTTCTATTACTTTTCCTTGTTATGTAAAAGGCTCACTAGGACCCAAGGAACTTTGGGTTCCTAAATCTGCTTAATTTTTGCAGGTTATACGTAATGAGTAGTTTGAAAATGAATGGTATATTGATAGTGGTTGCTCGTGTCACATGACAGGACGAAAGGAAGAGCTGAGAGAGTTTCGTGCTCTCAAAGATGGTGGATGTGTAAAGTACGAAAATAATTCTTTTGGAACAATAAAAGGTTATAGATGATCACAAATGGAGATTTTTCAATCTGGAAGGTGGCTTATGCGGAAGGGTTGCAACACAATCTAATTAGTTTTTTACAATTAGTTGTAGGAACTGGCCTGGAAGTATCCTTTGATGATTAAGGATCAGAAACTATAAAGAAAAAGACGAGAGCAGTTCTATTGAAGCCACGACGAAAAGGGGAAATGTATCCCTTAAACTTAAAATCCCATAAGAGGGAAGCCTTCTATATGTCTGCTAACGAAGGCTCACTCTGATGAAAGCTGGCAATGGCACCAAAGGCTTTCGCACCTTAACTTCAAAGACATCAACAAGCGAGTTGTTTGGTGATCACGTGTGGGGGATTCATCTCTTATAGTTTGATAAGGATCACCTGTGTGCATCATGAGAAATGGGGAAGCAAAGCAGAAAGAGTCATCCAACTCTTGTAAAGACAATGATCAGTGATCCTCTTGAGCTTCGACATATTGACATTTCTGGATCGTCTGCAATCTAAAGTGTCGGTGGTAATAAGTATATACTTGTAATTGCTGAGGATTTTTCACGTTTCATTTGGGTATATTTTCTTAAAAAAAAATCAGAGACTACTCCAAAGCTAAGGAACTTTATAAAGAAAGTGGAATTTAAGTTGCGAAAGCTAGTTCGTAACATCAGAAGAGACAATGGGCTGGAATTTAAAAACAAAGAGTTTGAAGAATTCTTAGGTGATAAGGGAGTAACTCACAACTTCTTTACTCCCTACACTCCACTATAGAATGTCCTAGTTGAAAGAAGAAACCGATCTTTATGTGAAGCAACCCGAACCATGCTCAGTTTCTCTTGCTTCCCTCTGTATTTCTGGGATGATGCTATTGCTACTGCTTGTTACACTCTAAATAAATCCTTCTTGAATAAGCGATTTACGCTTACTCCATATGAAATATTAAATAATTGTAAACCTAACGTCAAGTTTTTCCATGTCTTCAGTTCTAGGTGATTCATTTTAAATTCTAAAGAAAACCGAAACAAGTTCGATGTAAAAGCAGATGAAGTTATCTTTTTGGGTTATTCGCTGACCTCCAAGGCATATAGGGTTCTCAACAAACGATCCAAGAAAATAGAAGAAACGTATTATGTCGCGTTTGATGATAACTACCTGAGGAAGAATCAATCAAGCAAAAGTCAAATGGGAGATATCTTTCCAACACCAAGTCTAGTCAGAATTCCAATAGCTGACCTATATGAGGAATACATGCTACTTTATTATGAGCCAGCGAAGGCTATCAACTCTGAAGAAAAAGTAGCAGATAATAAATTCGATGAAATAAAGAAGATAATTGATTATGTTACAAAAGAAATGGAAAGAGAACCTCCAATCTTAAGACAACTTTCAAAAGAAAGCACTCAATTACAGGTGGAGGGTTTGTCTATGGAAAACAAATCTGAGTCACCTTTCCAGGGGGAGAACCCATCTCCAACCATGACCCATGAATGTCCACTCGAGGGGGAGAGTTTTGAACCTGTAATTAAAACTGTCTCATCATTCGAGGGGGAGAATGACAACACAAATGATGATTCGGATGTTCAATCAGAATTCGAAGAGGTAGTCAATGCTGAACTGGATCCTTCCTATGATCCAAACTACCATCCACTCACAAAATGGACAAGAGATCATCCAAAAACTCAACTTATTGGTGAATCATCTGAGGGAGTTGTTACACGCTCTCAACTTAAAGCGAAGCAAACTGCTTTATGCTCTAAAGTGGAATATTGTATGTTTAATTCGTTTGTCTCCACAATAGAACCGAAAACAGTTAATACTGCACTCGATCACTCTGATTGTGTTCAGGCTATGCAAGACGGACTCAATAAATTCAAACGAAATAAGGTTTGGATTTTGATACCCACACCACCTGATGCATTTGTGGTCGGTCTAAAGTGGGTGTTTCGCAACAACATGGATAAAGAAGGAAACGTCATAAGGAACAAAGTGAGACTTGTGGTCAAAGGATATTGTCAAGAAGAAGGGATCGACTATGAAGAAACCTTTGCTCCAGTAGCAAGGTTAGAATCAGTTCGAATCTTCTTGGCATATGCAGCACAAAAAAACTTCTAGGCATTTCAGATGGATATCAAGTGTGCTTTCATGAACAGAGAATTAGAAGAAACAATATACGTTGAGCAACCACCAGGTTTTGTGAATGAAAAGTATCCTAACCATTGCTAAATTTCGTACAAAGTCGTATATCGTCTGAAGCAAGCTCCTAGAGCCTGGTATGAAACGTTAACTCGTTTTCTTAAGATGTTCAAGTGTAAAAAAGCTTCGGTTGACCCAACCTTCTTTTGCAAGAAAGAGGGTGAACATTTAATGATCGTCCAAATTTATGTTGATGACATCATCTTTGGTTCTACAAATTCTAGCCTAACAGTTGAATTCCGGAGGTTGATGGAGACTAAATTTGAGATGACTTCAATGGGTCCAATTAAGTTTTTCCTTTGATCGAACATAAAATAGGGACCAGAAGGCATTTTTATCAATCAGGAGGCTTACTCAAAGACATTACTGGCAATGTTCGGCATGATGGGAGACTCAAGAGTGAAGGTTCCAATGGCATTCGGAAGGAAGCTAAAATCATCTCTAGAAAAATCGGCTGCTGACATAGCACTCTATCGACAAATGATAGGGTCACTAATGTATCTTATAGCTAGTAGACCAGATATTATGTTTTCCGTTTTTACTGTGCCATGTTTCAAGCCAATCCACACGAACTTCACATGGTGGCAGTCAAAAACATCTTCCGATACCTGAAGCGAACCTCATCTCTCGGTATATGATATCCGGCGAAATCAGGATTCTTTGTTCAAGCATTCATAGGCAGTTATCAGTTTCTGAATGGCAAACTCGTCAGCTGGTAGTCCAAGAAACAAAGTATGTATCCTTATCTATAGCCAAATCTGAATATATAGCCACTACATCTTCTGCTTCGCAGGTCATTTGCATTCAAAGTCAGTTGTGAGACTATGGCCTAAACATGAAGTGAATCCTACTCTATTGTGACTCTGAAAGTGTAACCTGAATATGTCACAACCCAATGCATCACTCAAAGATGAAACACATAGCACTGAGGTACCACTTTATCAAGGATCATGTGGAAGACAGTAAAGTTGAAATTCATTTCGTGCGTTCCGCTGATCAATTGACTGACATATTCATGAATGCCTTTCCTGAAGCAACCTTCAATAAAATAGTCCAAGGCGTAGAAATGATGGAAGACAAATATGTATCGAAACCACCTTCGCTTCCATTAGTATAACTTTTTCTTTCGCCTCGCTAAAATTTTAACAAGAAAAATAGATCGAACACTTGGTCTATTTCGGTTCCAAATTTTTCGAGCACCAAATTGTAAAAAACGCTCGGTATATTTCACTTCATCCATCAAAAGGAGAACGTTCGGTTGAAACTTTATGTATACTTTTTTGTACATTCTTTTTATTTCATTTATGTTTTTATTTCTTGTTAAGAAAAATAAAAAATACAAAAATATTTTTCCTTTCTGTTTTTATTTCTTTTTCAAAAAAATAAAAAATCTAAAAATATTTTTCCTTTCTATTTTTATTTCTTTTTCAAAAATATAAAAAATGCAAAACTATTTTCTTTTGTTTATTTAAACTAGATTATTACACATTTTCTGCTTGTCTCAACAATGTATCATGGGGAAGGTATAAACTCTTAATCTATATGCTAGCTAACTGTCCCTAAAAGCATGTTGTAGCATGTTGCCCAACTCCTCACTTGACTCTACAGTGAAGCCTTAATGGATCAATATATACAAATCGTTTATTCCTAATTAGGCTGCTAAATTCACTTAAGGCGTGAGCTACATTTCTCTTCTCACATTGAGTTAAGAGTTTTCTGCTTGGTCACTTTCGTATAGCAGAAGAACTTTCGGTTCTTTAACCACATCACCATTTTTCTCCGTTACTTTTGATTCCATGAACGTAACCCTTGAGACCCTAAGCATGTACCACTGAGGTTTACGGTTACACAACATCTGTGTTAATGATCTTAGTTTCATTTCACCATGATCTAAGTGAAACCCACAATCCAATACCTTAAATGAATTGACGGTGAACAACTGAATGTTCTAGTTTTTCACCCATGTATTAACGAAACCAATTATGTGGTATGTACCATGAAATCTCTTTTATTTTTGTGAGATCTTTATGAAATTGTCTAAAACTAAGTCATTTCTTCCCAAAAGATCCAATTTTTTTTTTATTTTTGAGATTTCTGCTATTTCACCAAGTCATTGAAAAAGATTCAAACCTACTTGATGTTATATGCTGCACAGGCCACACAAGTACTTCACCCAACTTTCAGTCTTATATCAATATACGACATTCGGTGGAAGCTAAAAGCCACCCTTATAGCCAAATATTGAAAACATTCCTTTCGATGCTTCTTAATAAGCATTTGATCGTACTTCTCTGGGAAACTACATAGATACTTCTAAGTCTCTCTTGACTTTGAAGGAAGAGATTCGTGCACGGGATCATCAGTTTCGTGTCTCTATTGACATCAATAATATCACAAATAAATAATTTGATTTATTTCTTTTCCTTTGGCACATTCTTGCACGAAGATCTTTATGATTTTTCAAAAGTCTTGTTCGTGGCACTAATGTCATTTTTCAGTTCTATAGTTTTGCTTCTAATTCAATGGTGGTCTATATGATATGAAGAGAAAGAAGCTTATTCTATTATTATTGGACTATGTAGTGAAAGAAGGATTCGTACCTTTGAATGGAATTTGAAACGTTTAAATAATGTGAAGAGGCGGTGAATGGATAATTTTTTAATCAAGGTGAGTGAAAAATGAACCGTCACCCACTATCACCCCATCTGACACACTTTTTCAAGGGTAACTGTTGTCAAATCACGTCTAATCAAGCATTGTTTCAGATAACCTTGCTCACATCATCATTAAGGATTTTCTCTCTCCTAGTAATAGTATAAAGGGATTTCTCATAATTCTTTTACTTCTTTACCACTTACAACATCTCTCAAGCATTCAAAAGGCAAATACTCTCTCTACTGTTCATCTTGCTCACTAAGCTTCAACAATGGCAGAATCATCTTCAGTTCAAGAACACACCGCTCAATCCACTCTCCTCATGATCAAACACAACCAGAACCTGATCATCGATTTCGAGCCTTTCAAGTATGATGCATTCATGCTCCAAGCCGTCGAATGCCTGAGGAGTGCTTTATGTTCGAGATTTTTGATAAGAAAACATTTTTCTCCAAAATTAGGTTTTGCTCTCTTTTAGGGCTAACCTATGTGGACTCAATGGTGAATCCTGATTCGATTACTACAACTCAGATCTTCGATATGTTCTACAACATGGGGTACACTGATCTTCTGTCCACCATCACCAAGGTCAAGAAATCTTGCTTACCTCCTCAATGGAATTGCTTGTTTACCCTTCTATTTAAGGATTTTTCTGAACCAGTAGTTGGAACTGATGGTGCAAGCAAGGCTTTCATGACCATCATCTATGGTCTATACCATGTCATCAATCTTGATTATGGGTCTATTATTTGGACTCAACTGGTTTAAAGTTTGAGTTCAACTTCCCATCACACCGAGAATTCATGTAGGAGATTCTAGACCATCATTACCCAAAGGGTTATGGAGAAATTTCAAGTCCCAGTCATGGCGGGTTCTTTATTGTGTTCAATTGCTACTTTCCATACCACAAAGATCATCGTGGCAGACTCTTCAAAGTTCGCATTCATTGGTTCAATTACTGAGTCAATGTATAGGTGTGTTTCGGGTGCAAGCAAAATAATAACCAAATACAACAAACTACCGGCTTCGGGTCCAAGGCCACTTACTTCAGAGATGCAGTGCTCCATAGTTGAGGCTGACAAATCAAAGAAAGGAGGTAATAAAGGGGACAAAAAGAAGGATTCTTAAGAGGGACCCTCCTCTAAACCTATCACGCCCAAGAACTGAAAGGGTCAAACCGTTGAACCTTCGGCTCCTAAGAAGTGGAAGTTGTGGAAGATGACTCTCAAGCTAAAAGCTTCATGAACAAGTGATAGAGACTATGTTCTATTGGATCAGGATGCTAGGGTCGAACTCGAAAAGAAGCACGACCAGTCTGAGCATTCGGTTCATGGAGACTCACCTGAAGTAACATTTACTGAAACTGCTCCATCTCCACCTCCTTCTCCTCATCACACTACTATTCCTATTTCTATTGCTCCTTCCCCCCCCCCCACCGTTTCCAGTTTAATCTTAACCACCCACTTCTACACCATTACCACCACCACTATTCACTAAAACAACTACCACTACCACTACCACTACAACCGAACCACTTGTTCATGTCAATATTTGGATCCTGCTCACAAACTTCCTACTAATGAATGAACAGAAGTATGACCCTATTCTTGAACACATAAAGCAAATGCTGGTCTCATACATACATGAAGTTGAGAAGCTAGATCAGGAGATCACCTCTAGCTTCAGGAAAAAGCCAACTGCCAAACCGATTGGTAAGGCAAGCAACGTGAACAAGATGAAAATGGGACAAATAGACACGGAATATTTCACGGTGATGTCCACTCGTGGAGAGAACCAAAAGTGGTTGTTTGCCTTACCCAACAAACACCTGTTCTCCATTACTTGTTTTTAGCATATCTTGAATATTATAAACAGGTGTAAACAAAATGCCGATGCTATCAAGAAGAACTTTAATGACATGCTACGCTGGTATATCAGTTTTCGTCATACTCTACTGGTTGTCATACCAGTGAAGAAAACCACGTAGGCATACCAGTAGATATCTCTTGCCTCAATTGACGAAAGGGGAGATTGTTAGGTATAAAATATTGCGTCATTGGGCTTTTTGCATTAGTCTGGTATGTATACGGTTTTGGGCTTGTCCAACCGTTATTTATTAGGGTTATAGTATATATATTGTGTGCATGAACCGTATTAGAAGATATGTTGATTTTATCATTATTATCATTACATTGTAACCTTACCACACCTCTAAAGTAGCAATTCTTCATAGAGTTCTTTTGATGTTATGGTCTTTTAATCATTCGACATCAGTTTGATTCATCATGTGTTCTTCTTTAATCTACATTATTGGTTTGCTTATTAAGAATCTAATCGGTCTCAAAGTACTTTTAATCTCATCATCTCTTCCAACCTCCACTCACAAATCCCGCACCCTGTTCTTTAGAAGGCAGGAAGCAAGTCGGACCTTTTCCCTGTCAGGACAACAACTGGTGTGAAAGGCGTTGGCTACATCCGCTAACTACTTGCTACTATCAGTAGTGTCCCTAGCCCCATGGTAGCCTAGAGCTCAGCATGCTCGAAACTACCTAAATATAATCGTGCGCGCCCTTAACATGGCTTCCATCTCGGTATGGAATGCACCCAACCTCTCGTCAAGAATCTCCAAAATTCCCTCCTTGACCATACCAAAGATCACAAGAGTTTATTCACTGATGTTGTGCGTGATCTCAGATGAAATGAACTCTCTCATCTATTTATCAAGCTGGCTAGCTCCAGAGTCCAAGCTTGATTCCTCGCATGCACCAAGACTAGCAAATGGTCTAATGTGTAGCATCACCATACTAAAAATACACCATAATAATTAACATAATACTCATCATAACTCGAGGGATCTCACACACTACAAGTTCCATGGGTTCATCTTAGTATTCTTTGATTCGAGTAAGGATCCTCTGCTTTCAGTATTATGGGCCCATACTACCTTCCAGATCTATCTATACTTTCCTCATGAACTGCTTTCACTCCACCAATTCCCTTTCACTACTACTACTCTCTATGCTAATCTCATCCTAGGCTTACCCTAGGGTAATCTCCAACCCACTCTCCACTATCAGCTACATAAGAGGTCCCTGGTATCTTTCCCTGACTAGCTCGTGAATACCATTACATATTACTAAGACCAGGTAATTCTTCGAATGAGAGGTCTCTCCCTATAATGGTTAGACACAAACAAGAGCTGCAAAATAAGGCTAAACCTAACCTTCTGAAATTAGTTAGTAGTCGTAATATGTAACTTAACATATTCATTTACCAGTTAGTTAAAGATAACTAGAACTCCTAAAAGCATAAAACAAGTAGCATTCGAGCATTTACTAACCATAATCCAGCATATCCTATTCAGGCCATCATATCACCGACTAATCAATACTAGCATGTAGTTTAAATAAGCTCATAAAAAGGCATATAATGTATCCTTCCTAGATTCTTAACCCTAATTTAGTATGCAGTTCACGTATTCACAATTCATATCATAACAAAAATGTGTATGGGTAATTTAGGATAACTTACTTGAGCTCGGCTGATTGCATGCCCCATACCCTTTTCTTATTTAGTACTAGAAAAGGCAGTGTATGGTCTGAAACAAGAACCTCATGCATGGTATGAAACTCTGACTCGTTTTCTTAAACAATCAAAATTTAAAGAAAGTTCGGTTGACCTAACCATCTTTCACAAAAAAAAATGGTAACCATTTAATGATCATTCAAATTTATGTTCATGACATTATTTTCGGATCCACTAAACCTAGATTAACAGGTGAATTCTGAAAACTAATGGAAACTAAATTTGAAATGAGTTTAATGGGTCCAATTAACATTTTCCTTGGTTAAAACATCTGAAAGAGTTCAGAGGGCATTTTTATCAACCAAGAAGCCTACACCAAGACCTTACGAGCAAAATTTGGAATGATGGGTTATTCAAAGGTCAAGGTTCCTATGGCCTTCGGAATGAAACTTACTCCATCCTTGGACAAGCCAGCAGTAGATATCACATTATTTCATCAAATGATTAGATCTTTAATGTATCCAACCTCGAGTCGTCCTGATATTATGCTTGTTGTATGTTATTGTGCTAGGTTTCAGGCGAATCCCCATGAACCTTATATGGTAGCTGTAAAAAACATATTATGATACCTCAAAAGAACAACATCTCTTAGAATATGGTCTTTTTCCATTTTTTTTGTGGTACCTTATTTCGACGCACATCTTGGTGGTTGTGGCCTTGATCGGAAGAGTACATCAAGTGGATGTCAGTTTCTAGATGGAGAGCTTGTTACCTAGCAATCTAAGAAACAAACTTGTGTGTCTTTATCCAAATTAGAAGTTGAATACATCACATCAACATCATGCACTTCCCAAGTGGTATGGATTCAAAATCAGTTAAGAGATTATGGAATCAACATGAAGTGAATTCCCTTGTATTGTGATTCTGAAAGCGCTATAAGACTATTCCATAATCCATTCCAACACTCCAAGATGAAGCATATAGCACTGAGATACCACTTCATAAAGGATCATGTTGAGGATGGAAATATAGAAGTTCATTTTGTAAGATCGTCAAATCAGTTAGCTAACATCTTTACAAATGCCCTACCTGAAGCATCATTCAATCGTATTTCACAAGGGTTAGGGTTGATTGAAGCTGACTCTGTTCCAAAATCTTCTTTTTAATGATCATTCTTCGAAAGTTACTATTGACATTCTAAATGAATCCGAGCTTCTGAATGGTTTAAAATCCATTGTTCATGCTCCAAGCTTCAGAATGGTTCAGAATTCCCGATTTACTTTTGACTTGTACCTATCATCGTAATGATTCTGAAGCTACTGTACACTATGATCTTGAAACCTTATTCATTTCTAAGTCTATTTTCATTTTCTTTTGTTTGATTATTTACTTTACTTTTGTAGTTACTGTTTATCTTCATTCTTTTCAGAAAATCAATAGTACAAAAATAGTTTCTTTTTTTTCTGTATTTTCTTTTAAAAAATTCAAATATATCAAAATTATTTTCTTCTTTTTAACTGTTTTCAAATAGCAAAAATATCAAAAATATTTTTGTTTCTAAACATTTCTAAATTTAAGTCTGCAACAACGAATTGATGGTCGAATTAATCACTTCTTTCTACCATACCTTATCACGACTTCCTCATAGTCCCTTGATTATTAGAAAAAACCAGCTTCGGTATAGGGCTATAAAACTCTTGTTCATTATCGCAAAATTGTTTTCAACATAATTCTCATGAAACTCCCAACCATTCTTCTACCAATCTATTATTTTAAATCGTGGCCCTTAAGAGTCTCAGGTTTAACCACTGAGGTTTAGGTTACAAAATATCTACGTTTGTAATCTTGAAATCGTCATTACACTGATTTTGAGTGAAACCCAAAACTCCAACCACCATTTCTTAATGGATAGTAAACTTCCTTTTGTTATAGAAAATTAACCATGTAATTGATGAAAAAAACCTTTTGGTTTGTACCTTTAAGTGTTTGAAATCTCATTTTTCTTTTTGCATGATCTTAATGAAGTGCTCTCGTCCTAAGACATTTCTTCCTAAAAAGATCCAATTTTTATTTTTTCTTAGACTTCCATAATATCTAGTCACTTTAAAGAATTCCCCAAGCTTACTTGTTTTTATGGATGCACTCGTCAAATACGTACTTCTTTCACATCTTTGGACTTATGTTAAGTATCGGAATCTAGATGAAGCTGAAACCACCTTTTGAGCCTTATAAAAGAAGCCATTCATAGTTTCTCAACAAACTGGTAATCGTAATTCAATGGAAAACCACACAAGCACTTCAGTGTCTCTCTTGACTCAGAAGTAAGATATCGTTATCTCGGATGAATCAGAATTTCATATCAACATTGCTTGATAACACTAAATCCCACATATTATTTACTTTAATTCTTTTTATTTGGCACCCTCTTGCACGAAAATCCTCATGATATGGTAAAATGTTGTTGATTTTACCAAATGAATGATTACATGGTGAATCCAAAATGTCTAATGACTTTTGGATAACTTCAAATCTTGGTGGGATTTTGAATCCCTAAAACAGATGGTGTAACGCCCGCAGGTCCGAGCTAGTCAATTTAGAGACAATACGGGTCGAAAATGAATTTTCGACAAAAGATTATTTAGAATAAATAATCTTAACCAAGTTGTAGAATATGTCATAAGGTTTCCGTACATATAAAGAACGCCGAAATCCGAGTTATAATGAAGAAGTTATGGCCCGTCAAAGTTTTACGGCAAAACCGGCGCGATACCGGGAAGCGTAAATAGTGAATTTACGATAGATTGAGATTTATCCTTAGCAATCTAAATGAAAGTCGTAGAATATGTTAAACTAAGAGCGACAATAAAAAGAACGCCCAAATCTGACTTCGTATGAGGAAGTTATGATTTTTCTAAGATTCGACATAATAGTGCACGGCCCGAAACTCGAATTTTAGTTCGAGCGATTTTTGGCTTACGCGACCTAAATGAGAGTTGAAGGTCTCATTAATAGGAACTCAACGGTAAAAAGACAAACAAAAACGGAGTCCGTATGAAGGAATTATGAATTCTTCGCGGTCATTTAACAGTCTAAACGCCTCCTACTATGAAATTTTAGATCGGTCGAGAATTAGCCGACAGAGTCTAAATGAAAGCTGTAGATCTTGATTTTAACTACGCGTGGATATAAAGAACGTCAAAAACGGAGCTCGTATGCGAAAGTTATGATTTTTCTAAGTTTGAAGGCTGATACGCGATAGGGGGTGACGTGGCACCACCAGAATTGGACACGTGGCACCACCAGAAGGGCCCCACATGGACCAACTCGGCGAGTAGGTCCCCTCTACTCGGCGAGTAGGCCAGTCAGCACCCCTATAAATAGAGGTGCCGGGTTCCATTCATTCTCACACCTTCAAACCCTTCTTTTTCTCTCTAAACTCTCTCTCTAAGCCTCCCTAACCCCCTAAAGCCTAGGGTAACTCCCTAGCACGAGGCGGAAGCCCCGGAGTGCCTGACGGCTCCGAGAAAAGAGCCTTTCGGCTCGGGAAACGCTGCTCCAGCGAAGCCCGATTTTGCGAAAAACCCGTTGTAAGTGAGCTACGCCTACGCAAGTTTTAATATAGCTTCTAATTAATTATAGTAACATTATTAGGATCTTAAAATAATTATTTGAGCTATTATTATGAGTTATATTGAGTGCTATTTAACGCTTATATAATAATAAGAATAGTCAGACTAATAATTCGTCGTGGATATCGGTAGACTAAACACTAGTGGTATCAATACTAGGTTTTATCGAAGGAATATCATTTTGAGAGTATCGAAGCGCTGTCCGAGTGCCGATTCACCACCTAATCAGGTGAGTGCATAGTCCCTTTCATCTTACACATAGATATGAAGTATTTTATATAAATTACGTGCTATATGTGCATATTATCTGAATACTTGTTGTCTATGCTGGATGAACGATTTTATACATGTTGTAAATGATTTAAACTATATATGTATTTTATATCTACGAAAATGTTGGGGTAAAACATGGGTAGATATAATAGATGAAATATGAGTTGGATGATGAGTTGAGAGGTGATATAGACTACGAGGTGTGAGTGAGAGGTGTACAATGTGAGAAGCCTTTTTCCCAAACGATGTCCCCGTCATTCAGCAGAGTATGGATGATAACCACGGACTATCCTAGATAGTCTAGTGGAACACTAGCAGGCTCGCAACCTGTAGGTGTTGTGAACGATGTGTTCACCCAGTGTACTCTAAACCTTGGTGATCATGCAGACTTGATACCTAGACCCTGGCGATCATGCAGACTTGGTGCCAAAACCATGGCGACTATGCAGACTTAGTGGCTATTGTATAAATTCTGGCGATTATGCAAACTTAGTGCCTAAACCCCGGTGACGATGGACTTCGTGCCGATTCCTTAGGATGATCCTTAGGAACGTATGAACGAGGAATAGTTGATTCTTAGGGTACATCCTTAAGAATAAAACAGATAATGGGGATGGGTAATTGGGTTGATTGTTTGATTGTTTGAAAATGATAATTATATTATTGTGGGTTGAAAACCCTATGTACTCACCAGGTTTCCCAACCTGACCCACTCAGTTTATTTATATCACAGGTGTTGATACGAAGTCACTTTACACTGAGAGATTTAAAGAGATGTAGATCACTAGTGTAAATAAATGTAAGTTTTGTTTATGCTTATGTTTCTGTACTAACGATGACATCCCAAACGTTTTGAAATGAATAAAATGCGTTTCTACGAAAATGTTTTAAAAACGTATTTATCATGTTTTTCTGGGAACAAATTCCGCAACATTTTTATTTAAAGAAGAACTCTGATTTTTATAAGGCATAAACAAAAATCGATCTTTTCTGGCCGTGAAAATGGGGATGTCACAGTTGGTATCAGAGCATTAGTTTAAGCGAACTAGGAATATGGATTTTTTTCTCGACTTAAACTTAGAATGCTAAGCGATGATTGTGAGGTGTGAGCACTAGAATATTTTAGGAATTGTGCCTAAAATGCTTTTATATGCTAAATACTTGTGCCTGATATGGTGTTAGTTGTTCGGATGTATGGTCTGTTGCCGACCGGATCTGGAAACCTTATGTGTTTAGGATTCTAAACGTACGACTACGATATTAGAACTAGCATATAAATGTTTCGGAGTGATAAGGATGATTTAAACATCAATCTTAAGTAAAGGTCTAGATTCACCTTATTCGGTGTATAGATCAAGATGGCAAGGACCCGTAGAGGAAACATGAATGCAAATGGGAACCGAAACCAACCCCCGGTGATTGAGCAAATACCGGTTGTGGTAACCGCTGCTGAGCCAATAACAATGGCCGGAGTGCAAGTAATGATCCAGGTGATGTTGGATCATCAAATGGAGGAAACCAGACGTTTGCTCCAGCAAAATCGAGAAGAAGCAACCATACAAATCGAACAGCCCGAGTTGAACGAAGGGCAGACTGAGGAGGGAAACTACAATGGGACTGTTGGTCTAGCCAACCCACCGATAGTTAGGCAAAACCACCAGGATGGAGGAAATGATGGATGTGGATGCAAATACAAGGATTTCATGGCATCCAAACCACCGAGTCTATCTGGAAGCCCGACGCCGGTGGAAGTCATTAACTAGATCTCCGAGATGGAGATGATGTTTGAGAGTTGCGAGTGTAGCAACAGGCAGAAGACCGCTCTCGCGGTTCCTTTGTTGAAATCTGGAGTACTAAGCTGGTGGAAGCTACTAGCCGATTCGATGCCCAAAGGAGAAGCGAGCAAGATGTCATGGGAGGATTTTCTGGTGCAGTTAAAAATGCAGTACTGCTCAGAGCAGGATCTTCTGGAGATCAACAACAAGTTTCAGAATCTAAATAAGGGAAAGATGAGTGTCATCGAGTATGCTGCAAGTTTTACAGAGAAAATGAAGCTTGTTCCTTATCTAGTTCCAACTGAGCTCTCCAAGGTCAATAAGTTTGCCCATGGATTACCAGCAGACTTCGGACCAATGGTCAAGCAAGCAACCACTTTGAAAGGAGCCATCTGGGAAGCTAGGAATGTTGAGACCCAGATTAGGGAAAAAGGTCTGGAGAGAGCTGAAGTTGGCGAGAAAAGGAAACATGAAGGATCATCAAAATCCAACAAGGAAAAGAAATTCTCAAAGACTGAAGAAGGAGGAGGAGGTGAAACCAAGTGGTGCGAGGAGTGTAAAAAGAAGCACTTCGGGAAATGTAGCGAGGAGGTGACTTGCTACAAATGTGGAAAGACAGGGCATTACGCCAGCAAGTGTGCATCCAACAAGAAGGTGTGTTATGGATGTAACAAGGAAGGGCATATTTCCAGGGACTGCCCAGGGAAAAATAAAGCAGCAAGACCAGAAACGCCACCGAGGCCAAGGGCCTTCCAGATGATCCTCGATGAAGCAGAAAACCGTGCAAGGAATCAATGATGAGGACTTCATATCCGAAGATCAAGTTATGTAGTAGCCATAGTGTCGTATGGTGTAGCCTATTAGAGGCATAGTCTAGGGTGAACTTGAACACCTATGTAATAGTTTCAATAAATAATAAAACCTTCGTTTTGTTAGCCGATGTGTTAAAATGTTATGTGATTTTCTTGTATGATGACTTGGGAAACTGCGGGACAATACTTGGGACGAGTATGAGTAGGTGTGAATGGTAGTAGAGGCCTATACTACCGGAAGCACAGGACTCACACTTGGATCAGGGAAAGTCACAAGGTTACCAAGAAGCTAGTAATTGATTTCGTTTAATTCAAGTATATCGTTACCATCATTTCGGTAATGACTAAAAAGATTGTTGATATTCCGACCCCAGTGGTCATATCAAATTGAGTCCGACTACGATGAGTATGTTACGTGGTTTAGAGAACCATGTTTGATGTAGCGTCCGACTTAAACCAAACGATTAAAATCAAAGCGGTCAATAAAAGTATCGTGCTCGTTGGTAGCTAGAAATGCTAAATGTTAAAGTATGGCATTAGAACATGAAGGAAGGCTTAGTCTGTTTTAGAATTTAACTCTAAAAGACCTGAGTCTAAACGTGCATCACATGATGATAGTTCATAATTTGGAGTCTAACCTGAGGTAGAGAGTAGGTGCACGATCAAGTATGAGCAGGTGCACGATCAAGTACTACTTACAGTCAATAAGTCTAAGAGATAGAATCGAAGGAATAAAGAAGTTATAACTATTACCTAGGATGAAGAGATGACGTATGGAGTCATTATACGATCCCTGTTTCGTTGATGATTCCGGGACGTAATCATCCTAAGGGGTAGATAATTGTAACGCCCGCAGGTCCGGGCTAGTCAATTTAGAGACAATAGGGGTCGAAAATGACTTTTCGACAAAAGATTATTTAGAACCAAGTTGTAGAATCTGTCACAAGGTTTCCATACATATAAAGAACGCCGAAATCCGAGTTATAACGAAGAAGTTATGGCCCGTCGAAGTTTTACGGCAAAACCAGCGAGGCACCGGGAAGCGTAAATAGTGCATTTACGATAGAGTGAGATTTATCCTTAGCCATCTAAATGAAAGTCGTATAATATGTTAAACTAAGAGCGTCAATAAAAAGAACGCCCAAATCTGACTTCGTATGAGGAAGTTATGATTTTTCTAAGATTCAGCTTAACAGTGCACGGCCCGAAACTCGAATTTTAGTTCGAGCGGTTTTTGGCTTACGCGACCTAAATGAGAGTTGAAGGTCTCATTAATAGGAACTCAACGCTAAAAAGACAGACGAAAACGGAGTCCGTATGAAGGAATTATGAATTCTTCGCGGTCATTTAACAGTCTGAACGCCTCCTACTGTTAAATTTGAGATCGGTCGAGAATTAGCCGACGGAGTCTAAATGAAAGTTGTAGATCTTGATTTTACCTACGCGTGGATATAATGAACATCGACAACGGAGCTCATGTGCGAAAGTTATGATTTTTCTAAGTTTGAAGGCTGATACGCGATAGGGGGTGACGTGGCACCACCAGAATTGGACACGTGGCACCACCAGAAGGCCACCACATGGACCAACTCGGCGAGTAGGTCCCCCCTACTCGGCGAGTAGGCCAGTCAGCACCCCTATAAATAGAGGTGCCGGGTTCCATTCATTTTCACACCTTCAAACCCTTCTTTCTCTCTCTAAGCCTCCCTAACCCCCTAAAGCCTAGGGTAACTCCCTAGCACGAGGCGGAAACCCCGGAGCGCCCGACGGCTCTGAGAAAAGAGCCTTTCGGCTCGGGAAACGCTGCTCCAGTGAAGCCCGGTTTTGCAAAAAACCCGCTGTAAGTGAGCTATGCCTACACAAGTTTTAATATAGCTTCTAATTAATTATAGTAACATTATTAGGATCTTAAAATAATTATTTGGGCTATTATTATGAGTTATATTGAGTGTTATTTAACGCTTATATAATAATAATAATAGTCAGACTATTAATTCATCGTGGATATCGGTAGACTAAACGCTAGTGGTATCAATACTAGGTTTTATCGAAGGAATATCATTTTGAGAGTATCGAAGCGCTGTCCGAGTGCCGATTCACCACCCAATCAGCTGAGTGCATAGTCCCTTTCATCTTACACATAGATATGAAGTATTTTATATAAATTACGTGCTATGTGTGCATATTATATGAATACTTGTTGTCTATGCTGGATGAACGATTTTGTACATGTTTTAAATGATTTAAACTATATATGTATTTTATATCTACGAAAATGTTGGGGTAAAACATGGGTAGATATAATAGATGAAATATGAGTTGGATGATAAGTTGAGAGGTGATATAGACTACGAGGTGTGGGTGAGAGGTGTACGATGTGAGAAGCCTTTTTCCCAAATGATGTCCTCGTCATTCAGCAGAGTATGGATGACAACCACGGACTATCCTAGATAGTCCAGTGGAACACTAGCAGGCTCGCAACCTGTAGGTGTTGTGAACGATGTGTTCACCCGGTGTACTCTAAACCTTGGTGATCATGCAGACTTGATACCTAGACCCTGGCGATCATGCAGACTTGGTGCCAAAACCATGGCGACTATGCAGACTTAGTGCCTATTGTATAAATTCTGGCGACTATGCAGACTTAGTGCCTAAACCCTGGTGACGATGGACTTCGTGCCGATTCCTTAGGATGATCCTTAAGAACGTATGAACGAGGAATAGTTGATTCTTAGGGTACATCCTTAAGAATAAAACAGATAATGGGGATGGGTAACTGGGTTGATTGTTTGATTGTTTGAAAATAATAATTATATTATTGTGGGTTGAAAACCCTATGTACTCACCAGGTTTCCCAATCTGACCCACTCAGTTTATTTATATCACAGGTGTTGATACGAAGTCACTTTACACTGAGAGTTTAAAGAGATGTAGATCACTAGTGTAAATAAATGTAAGTTCTGTTTATGCTTATGTTTCTGTATTAACGATGACATCCCAAACGTTTTGAAATGAATAAAATACGTTTCTCCGAAAATGTTTTAAAAACGTATTTATCATGTTTTTCTGGGAACAAATTCCGCAACATTTTTATTTAAAGAAGAACTCTGATTTTTATAAGGCATAAACAAAAATCGGTCTTTTCTGGCCGTGAAAATGGGGATGTCACAGATGGTTGTTATAACAGATTATGACAGTCATTGCTTAGCTGTCACAATTTTGTTGGCTGATTTTTTGTTGTGCTCAAATTTAAAATGGGGGTTTCTCTCTCCACTCATCATATTCCATATATAAGGCAACCACAAGTATTCATTTTCCTTCACCAGAAACACAATTCTCAATGCAAGAACTGTTCTATCTCTCTCTCTCTCTCTCTCTCTCTATATATATATATATATATATATATATATATATATATATATATAGTCCATCATCTTCTTTAAAACTTCAATGGCAGGTTTATGAGCAAGTTTCTTTGTCTAATCAATCCGCTTTTGTCATCATGTTGACAATCAAGCCAAACTAGAACTTGATTCTTAATCTCAATGCTTCACATTATGATGCTCAAATCAGGCCTATGATCGAGTGTCTTAAGCTCTCGACGCTGGTGAAAGCCTTAAAATGGTTCAACATGTTCCCCTAGTTGGTCTCTCTAAGGCATTCTCCACTTCTATCTATAACTAGGTTGATGATCTTAACAACTTTGAGATTGCTACTCAAAACTCCAATTTAGCAAACTTCTAGGGCTCGCTTTGCTTGAAGTTCATTTGATCCAGAATCGATTCCAACCACCTCCTTGATTGAGATGTTCTATCAAATGGGCTACAATGGCGAAATCTCACTGCTATCCAAGTTCAAGAAACCCTTCCTTCCTCCAATGTGGAATGGTTTGTTCACTTTGCTATTCAAGATTTCTTGAAAAAAAGTTGCTAGTTCCGATAGTTTAAGCAAGTTATTCTACACACTCATCTATGGACTATACCATGGATTCAATCTTGACTATTGTTCTATTATGTCGAATCAACTCATTCAAAGCACCATCTCTTCTACTTGTCACACATAGATTCATGTGCAAGATTCAGGTCAATCATTGTTAATCGTTCCCTAGACCGCTTCAAAGTCCCTTTGATGAAAGATTCCATAACGTTAGAAATTTCGACACTCCAAAGTCCACATTTGTGATGTTAGATCCTTGCAAATCCAAGTTTATTGGCTCAATTCCAGAGGAAATTTTCGAAAAGGTTCCTCTTCACAACTTGATAGTGAGGGGGTATCGGAAGTTACCATCTTCTGGTGCTCGTCCAATGCCAACTGATCTACAAAAGTTGATTGATGAAAGCAACACATCCAAACATGGAGGAAAACGAAAAGCAAAACCTACTCTTTCCAAAACTGTCAAATTTATAAAGAAACCAAAGAAGACGACAAAGAAACCCAGATCTCCATCCCCAATACTTCAGGAAGAATCGTAATCAAGAACTCTTACGGAATTTCAAGAGGATGATATAATCAGACATGACGAAGAGGATACTACAACAACTTTAGTATCAACCTCTAGAGAATAGATTTCGAAGGTATCTTCTCCACTATCCTCCACTATTCCAATTTCTGACATTTTGGAAACAATCTAAAAGAAACATTTCTAAACTTATCTACTACTCCACAATCGCCACCTGTTATCCCACCAATTTTACCCATGCCATCCTCACCCTTTATATCCATTGTTCCAATATCATCGATCGCTCCATTGCCACCATCTAGTTTTGTAGGAATGTCTGTTCCTTATATTTCAATCCCTTTATCGACACCCATCTTTACCTATTCAACCTATCCAACTTCATCATTAGTCTCCAATCCACTAAAAGTCCCTGTAATCAAGTCATTTTCGAATTAGATACAAAATTCCAGCATCCCTACCAACCTATATGATACGAGGGTAAATGCCAATACGAGTGTGTCTACCGAACCTAGTACTTCTACTGCGTCACCTTTTATTGTAAATGAAGATATTTTGTTTAGAGATAAACAAGAACCCATACATGACTTCGTCTTTCAACCTTTCAACCCATTAATGATGATGATGATGCTCCTATGAAAAAGGGACAGTTCACAAATCTTTCAAAGAAGATTAACTCATTTATTGATCATTCTTAAGTCTTTTCTTCTTCCAAGTGGGTAAATCTTCTAAACACTCATCAAGCAACTATTGAGCAACTCACATCTGCCAACTCTAAGGTTATAGAAGAATCAACAAAGGCTGCCCAACCATCTGACAAGAAGATCATTGAAGCTGTGGAAAAGGTTTAACTCTTACAAACCAAAGTCAAACAATTTATGGCTGATTTTAGGGCCTCTTCAGATAAGAGTACAACTTTTATGAACGAAGTAATTGAAGCATTTGGTTCTTCTTTAAATTCTGATATAGAGAGAAGCACTTTCAAAGATCCAAGCTGATATTAAGATGGAAAACGTTTATCTGCAATCAACCATCACCAACAAACTTGATACATTAAAGGTCGACTTGGCTGCTGAGAATAAAATAATGGAAGCCCTTGTAGAGCAAACTCGGAAGGCTAAGGTTCTGAATGAAAAGGTGAAGCATGAAAATTCGGAAATTGCTAGGCTTCAAGACGAGAAGTTTTCAATAAATGCTTGCAATTCGGAAATCCATCAAAGACTATTGAGAATCATTGAGAACAAATCTCATCCATTCAATGATACAGTACGCCTGCCTCTCTCAGAAAAACATAAGCCAGTGTTCGCTTTACTAAATCAGATTGTTAGTGTTTCGGCATCAAGTGCTTCTTTGAAACAAGTAGGACAAGAGGAAGTTAAAGTAAAAGAAGAAATCGATTAGAAGGGTATTGAAGCTTCTATATCAATGAAAGACAAGGGAAAGGAAATTGATGAAGATGAAGAATAAGAAGAGCTGTCTGAATCTGAAAAGCTTGTTAGAAAGAAACCAGATAAAGAGCTTGATAATCTCATTGCTCTTTTATAGAAGCTTGAGGCAGAAAAGGCTAAAGTCAAAAATTCATCTTTAATTCTTGAAAGTCAAAAGTCCTAGTTTCCTACTTAGACCATTCATAGAATTCAGAAGGAAGCCATCGATAATCTGAAACTGTATTGGGTGGAACCGATGACATCTTTCGATACTTGCAATGACATCAAATGCCGATTGGACTTTCCCCTCACTACACGAGCATTTTAGTTTGGATGCTTCGAGAAGATAGATAAGACTCAAATCTCCAACAACACGATCAACAGAAAATTCTTCAATTTATATCTCATGTATGGAAATCTTCAATACGAGTCCTGGAGTCTAAAAAGGATCGTAGCTTTCAAGGTTGGATTATCTTTTGATACTGAAGATTTTACAAACATTAAATTCAAAGGATTTTGGGGTTCTAATCATCTGCTTCATGAATTTTCTCTGGCTGATTTGCCTATCATGAATCCATATGATTGGATTTCGATATTCAATATAGTTGCGAAGGATGTGAGAAAGTATCATCCAATTTTTGACCATCTAAAGAATATGATTAAATGCTACATATTGGAGGTTGCAATGATGGTGTAGAACCTAGTTCCTGGTATGTATTTCTTTTTATATTTATCTACGTATGTTGCATTTTTTGCCTTGGACTCGGAAAGTTGAAGGACCAACTCGCCGAGTAGAAGCAAGATGGGACGCAGGGTTTAAGCAGTGGACTCGACGAGTAGATCCTGTCTGGACAAAAACCATAATCTGAGGCTTTGCCCCCTATTTAAACAATGTTATATTGACCACAACGTCCCTTATGCTCGCAGAACACTTCTCATTGAAACCCTAGCCGTTGGTGAAGCAATCTAAGCCTTGTTGATGGATTTTGGTGCTTGTGGTCTTAAGAAGGGAGGAGAAAAGGTTGAGGAAGCAAATAGAGACCAAGGGAAACCGAGTTTGTGCACTTTCTACAGTTCATTGAAGGTAAAAATTTGTAACCTTGCTCTTTCATTTGTTAGATCCCTCTTTTGGGAGATTTAGGGCTTTTATAAGCCATTTTTTATGACCAACCGTGATTGCAAACATGGTTTGGAGTTGGGGCTTCTAAATCAAGTCATTCAGGGAGTCTGAAGACAATTGGGGGTTGCTTTTACAACCATGAAGGGTCCCATGCATCTTAAGAGCTTGTTTTATGTCTTTTTGAGCTCAAAGTCCCTTGCAAGCACATAAAGTTTGTAACTTTACATGCTAGATCGATTGTAGAAGCTTGGATCTATCTTTTGATCAAAGGTCGTACATCAGAAATCGAGGATTTAGAGTGTGGACATGACCAACTCGGCGAGTCCGTTCCTAGAGTTGATGAGTCCAAGGCTTTGAGTCCCAAATATGTTGGGGGTCAAAGAACTCAGTTGAGTGTTAGAAGGGTTGTAGTCGGACATAAAGAGTGATCCAACACATTGGACTTAGTTTTAGACTTGGAGTTCATGGGACTCGACAAGTGCCAGAACAAACTCGGTGAGTCCAAGGCAATCTTCTTAAGATTGGAGATGAACTCGACGAGTTGTTCATACAACTCGGTAAGTCAAGGACGGGACTTGTTCATCAGATGAAGGTGGACTCGACGAATGTTTGTACAACTCGGAGAGTCGGACGAGGTTCATAAAATGTTCATATGAGAGAGGAACTCGTCGAGTCGATGACAAACCCGATGAGTCGATTCATGAATAAGAGCGAGTAAAGGGTTAGGGACTCGACGAGTTGACGGTCGAACTCGGCGAGTCGCGTCAACTTGAAGTTGACTTTGACTGGACTTGGACTAACCCTATTTAGGGTTGCACATGCTGTGTGTTGACTTGAAGGTTGTCATGTAGGGATCGAGGAGTCGAAGGGAGTCGACTTGTGCACCGAGGATAATTCAAATACTAAACGACATTGAGGTGAGTTACCTTCCAGTAGGGGTGGGTCTAAGGCCAAAATGTCAACCCACCAAAGAGGATTATATAGAAGATGATTGTCTTTGTCATAATTATCTTGGTCTAGTTATGTGCTTTGGTCATGAGATTTATCTGTATGATATGTTATGTGTATATAATGGATTAGTGTCCCTGACAGTGGTCCTTAGGACCAAAGGGTAAGTCAGTACCCGGATATGCCTGATTGTATGCTAGTAGTAGGGGGTGAAATAGTTCCCCAGTGATCAGTTGAAAGACACCGATGACAGTTACCGGCTGAAAAATACCAATGGTTACCGGTTGAAAGATACCGATGAAGGATACCAGTTGAAAGATACCGATGAAGGTTACCGGTTGAAAAATATCGATGATTTTGTATGGTATCTGGTATGATGGGGGAACTCACTAAGCTTTGTGCTTATAGTTTGGTTTTGGTTTCAAGTACTTCTTCGTTGAAGGGCAAAGAGCCGGTGGTGTAGCAGCACATTACACACACACACGTAGGGTTTGCGCATTGAGTTTTTGGGATTGTACTCTGATTTTTATTATTTTTGATGTCATAGTTTGGGACACAACATTATGATTTTGAAACGTGTTGTTATTTGACCATATTTTGGTAAAATGTTTATTAGGTTATTAATTTAAAAATGAAATTTTCGGGCTTGAATTTTGGGATGTTACAAGTTGGTATCAGAGCCCTGGTTTGAGGGATTCGGACACACCCTCGGGGGTGTCTGGACTCAAACTGAGGGACTAAAAGATTTTTACAAGGAAAATGGTTTCTAAAATCTAAATGGAAGGATTTTAAGAAAGATGCAGTGTGTGATGCATGCGACCGGCCGGGCTCAAGTAAGTTTTCCCCAAGATACGCATACTTGCTATGTTATGTCATATGGTTTTGATTCAGAAAATAGCATGCTAGAATAGGACTAATGATCTAGGAGGATGCCTTGTGTGCCTGATATATGATTATGAGAATTGCATGCTAGTTAGGGCTAAGGGTCTACGGAGGATGTCTTATATGCCTGTTGTATGAGCTGTATGCTAGGACAGTTTAGTCAACAGTAGGATGGCATGTGTAGGTTATGCTTGATTTTGGTTACCCAATGCACAAATGCTGCTTGCTTGGTGTTGTGGGTGGGTTGTGGCCATCTTCAACTAGCTAAGGAACGGATATGTAATACTATCCACAAGCTACTTAGGGGGAGGTGGTGGGGACTCCTAGTGCAACTGATGGTGGACGCTAAGTCGGAGAGTGCCCTAGGGAAGCCTAGGATGACGTCAGTCGAAAGGGTATCGGTAAAAGGGACTTGGCGCAGTCAAAGAAATCTTTGAGGAAAGTACGGGTAGATGTGGAAGGTAGTATGGGCCCGTACTACTGAAAGCAGAGGACCCGTACTCGAATCAAGGAGGGCCTAGATGGAACATGGAAACTTGGAAAGTGTGTGAGACCTCTAAAAGGTATATGTTACCCTAATAATCATATGTTTATTTTCATAATGGTGGTCACGCAACATGGAGCAGGAGGTTCAGGATCTGGGTCAGGATCGGGCTCAGGTGCAGGATCCGAGTATGTGGATGATGGGTTACGCGAGTTCATCGCGTCCGAGATCATGAAGGGTATCCTTGATTCGATGTCGATTATCTTCGGGTCGGTCAACGAAGGGATCATTGAGTTGATGGAGGATCGCTTCAGGGCGTTCAGGAGTGACATCGTGACCAGCCAGTCAGGGCCACGCACACTGTCCTTTAAGGACTTCAAAGGGAGTGGTGTGCCATATTTCCATGGGTTGAAGACCCCATTGCTGCTAGGAGATGGATCACAAACATCGAGTCTGCACAGCTAACGAGCTTCTGCCCGGAAGGGTTAAAGGTCCGTTTCGCTTCAGGGTGTTTGAGAGACAAGGCCAGAGATTGGTGGGAGTCGGTTGGTGACTCTCTGGGAGCCTTGGCTATTGAGGCTATGACGTGTTCATACATTGTGACCAGGTTCAGGGCGGAGTTTGTGCCAACTATGGAGCTTTAGCAGCTGGCCAGGGAGTTTTTGGATATAAGACAGACTATGGAGACTGTAGTGGAGATCATCGCCAAGTTCCGGGAGAGGGCATTGTTGGTGCCCCAGTATGCGAGTGATGAAGACACGAAGAGGACCCCCTACCGTGAAATGCTATGAGCTGACATCCGGGAGAATGTCAGTTTCTCAGCATGCCCTACCCTGGATTCCGTGATTGCCAGGGCTAGGGAGAGGGAGATTGATTTAACGTACATCCAAAAGAGGAAGGCAGCGGAGGGGCTGATGATGGGGGATTCGGGGAAGAAGCCTAAGGGATCCGATGGTAGGCTGAAAGGCCAGTTAGGGCGGGACCGCTATGGGAAATGTGGTCGGTCGCATGAGGGAGCTTGTCGCACTGGGCCGGGTTCAGGCTACAACAAGTGTGGGAACGTTGGACGTTTTGGCAGAGATTGTACTGCCCCTACTCCTGCGATTCAGATATATGACCTAATTTGCTTTCATTGAATCAGAAGGGCCATCAAAAGGCCAATTACCCTAGATTGAGAGCAGCAGCAGCTGTGCCGGCGGTGGCGCCGACTCCAGCGACAACACGGCTTGTGGATGGTCGGAAGGCTATGTTGGAGGCTTTAGTGGTTTGGAGCCGAACATTTTAGCTGACAACCGAGGAGGCACGCACTCCACCCGATGTGGCGACAGTTATGATTTCTTATTTTATGCCTTTATGTTATGTCGCTGTGATTTTGATATATTATGTGCCTTGCTTAGGATCGTTCCATGTAAATGACATACCAGTTTAGGTGTTGTTTGATTCGGGTGCCACTCGATCATTTGTCTCTCTTACACTTAGCAAGAAGTTTCTGGAGTCTTCAGGCATGTTGGATTGCCCTCTAGTGGTTGACATTGCGGACAACCGATCGTTACAAGCATCAGAGGTCTACCGGGATTGTATTTTGAGGCTGTTCGAGGAACACTACCTGGTGGACTTGGTTCCCATACCTTTACGGGGGAACAAGGTCATTATTGGTATGGACTGGCTGAGCCCTAATGGGGCAGAGATCGATTGCGCGCAACAGTCAGTGCGGATTAGGACCTCTAGTGGGGGAGAGTTTGTGTTTAGGGCGAAAGGCCACATAAAGGACCAGCTTTATGTTCAGCAGCGAGGGATAGGCGCTACCTTCAGTAGGGTTGCGCAGGTTATGTTGCCTATGTTATGGATACCCAGGAGGAGATAAGGCCGACGATGGGCGATGTGCCTGTAGTACGGGATTTTGAAGATGTATTCCTCGAGGAGTTGCCCAGGGTACCTCCAGAAAGGAAGATGGAATTCTGAATCGACCTGGTCCCTTATGCGGCTCCGATAGTCAAGGCACCGTATCGGTTGGCTCCTCCTGAGATGCAGGAATTGTCTACACAACTACAGGAGCTGTTAGAAAAGGGATTCATTGGACCGAGTAGTTCACCCTGGGGAGCCCCGATTTTTTTTGTAAAGAAGAAGGATGGGTCGCATCGGATGTGTATAGATTATCGGGAGCTGAATAAGGTAACAGTGAAGAACCGTTACCTACTCCCGAGGATTGACGACCTCTTTGACCAGCTACGGGGAGCATCTTGGTTCTCCAAGATTGATCTGCGCTCAGGATATCATCAGATGAGCATCAAAGAGGAGGATGTACAGACGACGGCGTTCCGAACGCGCTATGGCCACTATGAGTTTGTGGTGATGGCTTTCGAGCTCACCAATGCTCCCGTCACATTCATGGATCTCATGAACCGCGTGTGCAGACCGATGTTGGATCGGTCCGTGATGGTTTTCATCGATGATATCTTGGTTTATTTCAAGACACAGGAGGAGCATGAGGAGCATCTGCGAGAGGTTCTGGAGACTTTGAGAAGGGAGAACTTGTATGCTACATTCTCCAAGTGTGAGTTCTGGTTGCACGAGGTGCAGTTTCTTGGCCACCATGTCAACTAAAATGGGATTTCGGTAGATCCAGCCAAAATGGAGGCCGTGATGAGATGGGAGGTTCCTAGGTCTCCATCTGAGATTCAGAGTTTCCTAGGGTTAGCCGGCTACTATTAGAGATTCATCTAGAATTTCTCCAAGATAGCAATACCCCTGACTAGTTTAACAAGGAAGGCTGTTGTCTTTCATTGGGGGCCTGAGCAGCAGGCTGCATTCGAGACATTGAGGTAGAGATTGTGCGAGGCATCAATCTTAGCCCTGCCAGAGGGCATGGAGGATTTCGTCATGTATTGTGATGCGTCCATCTCGGGTTTGGGCACAATATTGATGCAGAGAGGGCATGCCTTTGCTTATGCTTCGAGGCAACTGAAGCCCCACGAGGCAAACTACCCGACACATGATTTGGAGCTAGGGGCTGTTGTGTTCGCCCCCAAGATTTGGCGTCATTACCTCTATGGGGTTCGTTGTACGATTTACACGGACCACAAGATCCTGAGGTATCTCATGGACCAGCCAAATCTGAATATGAGGAAGCGTCGGTGGCTTGATGTGGTAAAGGATTGTGACTGTGAGACCCTCTACCACCCGGGAAAGGTCAATCTGGTGGCCGACGTGCTTATCCGCAAGGTAGCGCCAATCAGGGATATATGTCTGAGGATGACAGTGGTGACTCCACTTTTGGAGCGGATTCGGGAGGCCCAGCATGAGGCCATGAAGGAGGAACATCGGAAGAGCGAGCGGATTGTGGGGAAGGTTTCCTCCTTCGACTATGATAGCCAAGGCTTATTGACACTACACCGTAGGGTGTGGGCACCGTACCACGGGGGTGTGCGTTAGGTTCTTATGGAGGAGGCGCAAAAATCCCGATTCTCCATTCATCCTGGGGCGACAAAGATGTATAGGGATCTTTGCATGGAGTATTGGTGGCCCTGCATGAAACGGGATGTAGCATGGTATGTGCAGCAGTGCTTGACTTGCAGGAAGGTCAAGGCCGAGCACCAGAGGCCACACGGAAAGATGCAGCCATTACACATTCTGTTGTGGACATGGGAGGACATTACAATGGATTTTATCACAAAGGTTCCCAGGACAGCGCAAGGGGTGGATTCACTTTGGGTCATTGTCGATCGATTGACCAAGAGCGCTCATTTTATTCCGATTCAAGAGAGCATCTCGGCTGAGAAGCTGGCCGACATCTATATCAGGGAGGTGGTGGCACGGTACGGGGTGCCAGTGTCACTGATTTCAGACCGAGATGTACTGTTCACTTCCAGGTTTTTGAAGAATTTTCACAAGGAGTTAGGTACTCGTCTGCATTTTAGCATCGCCTTTCACCCTCAGACGGATGGTCAGAGTGAACGGACCATCTAGACCCTGGAGGTTATGCTGCGAGCATGCGTGTTAGACTTCGGAGGTAGTTGGGATTCCTACCTCCCCTTGGTAGACTTCTCCTATAACAATAGTTATCACGCGAGTAACGATCGTCATCCCTTCGAGATGTTGTACGGGAGGAAGTGCAGGACCCCGATATGTTGAGGTGAGGTTGGCCAAGGGTAATGGGGAGCACCAAAGTAGTGCTCAAGACGACAGAGAGGATTCAGCAGGTCCGGAGCAAGCTTCAGACTGCTCAGAGTCGGCAGAAAAGTTATGTCGATAAGCGCCGATCAGACCTAGAATTCCAGGTCAGGGATATGATTCTCCTGAAGGTGTCTCCATGGAAGGGTGTTATCCGATTCAGGAAACGGGGCAAGTTGAGACCCTAGTACATTGGACCGTTTAGGGTTATAGCCCGGGTGGGCAAGGTGGCATATAGGATAGATCTGCCAGCCTAACTTAGTCAGATCTACAGCACTTTCCACGTTTCCCAGCTGCAAAAGTGCCTAGTGGACGACTCGGCAGTGGTGCTCTTGGAGGACATTCAGGTTGATGGCAGCAAGAACTACATTGAGTGACCTGTGGCGATCCTCGAACGGAAGTCGAAAGATCTGAGGAACCAGAGAGTAGAACTCATGAAGGTGCAATGGCAACACCGTAAGGGCTCGGAATGGACTTGGCAGCCGGTGGATAAGATGATGGAGCACTACCCAGAGTTGTTTCAGGAACGAGTAGTAAACATCGAGGACGAAGTCTAAAATAAGTCTGGGAGATTTGTAGTTCTTGGAACATATTTCTTTTTATTTTTATCTAAGTATGTTGCATTTTTGGCCTTAGACTCGGCGGGTTGAAGGACCAACTCGCCGAGTAGAAGCAAGATGGGATGCGGGGTTTAAGCAGTGGACTCGATGAGTCGGGTCCCGAACTCGACGAGTAGATCCAATCTGAACAAAAACCCTAATCTGAGGGTTTGCACCCTATTTAAACAATGTTATATCGACCACAACGTCCCTTATGCTCCCAGAACACCTCTCATTGAAACCCTAGCCGTTATTGAAGCAATCTAAGACTTGTTGGTGGATTTTGGTGCTTGTAGTCTTAAGAAAGAAGGAGAAAAGCTTGAGGAAGCAAGTAGAGACCAAAGGAACCTGAGTTTGTGCACCATCTATAGTTTATTCAAGGTAAAGGGTGTAAACTTACTCTTTCATTTGTTAGATCCCTCTTTTGGGAGATTTAGGGCTTTTATAAGCGATTTTTGATGACCAACCATGATTGCAAACATGGTTGGGAGTTGGGGCTTGTAAATCAAGTCATTAAGGGAGTCACAAGATAGTTGGGGGTTGCTTTTGCACCCATGAAGGGTCCTATGCATCTTTAGAGCTTGTTTTATGTCTTTTGAGCTCAAAGTCCCATGCAAGCACATAAAGTTTGTAACTTTACGTGCTATATCGATTGTAGAAGCTTGGATCTATCTTCTGATCAAAGGTTGTACATCAGAAATCGGGGATTTAGAGTGTGGACGTGACCGACTCGACAAGTCCAGTCCTGGAGTCGACGATTCCAAGGCTTTGAGTCCCAAATCTGTTGGGGGCAAAGAACTTAGTTGACTGTTAGAAGGGTTGTAGTCAGACATAAAGAGTGATCCAACGCATTGGACGTAATTTTAGACCTGGAGTTCATGGGACTCGATCAGTGTCGAGTCAAGTAAATCTCCTTAAGATTAGAGATGAACTCGATAAGTTGTTCATACAACTCGGCGAGTCGAGGATAGGACTTGTTCATCAGACGAAGGTGGACTCGACGAGTGTTCATACAACTCGGCGAGTCGGATGAGGTTCATACGATGTTCATATGAGAGAGGAACTCGTCGAGTCGATGCCAAACTCGACGAGTCGATTCATGAATAAGGGCGAGTAAAGCATTAGGGACTCGACGAGTTGACGGCCCAACTCGGCGAGTCGGTCAACTTGAAGTTGACTTTGACTGGACTTGGACTAACCCTGTTTAGGGTTGCACGTGCTGTGTGTTGACTTGAAGTTTTTCATGTAGGGATCGAGGAGTCGAAGGGAGTCAACTTGTGCGCCGAGTATAATTCAAATATTGTACGACATTGCGGTGAGTTACCTTCCAGTAGGTGTGGGTCTAAGTCCACAATGCCGGCCCACCAAAGAGGAGTATTTAGAATATGATTGTCTTTGTGATAATTATCTTGGTCTGGTTATGTGCTTTGGTCATGAGATTTATCTGTATGATATGTTATGTGTATAGTAGGGATTAGTTTCCCTAACAGTGGTCCTTAGGACCAAAGGGTAAGTCAGTACACGGATATGCCTGAATGTATGCTTATATCTATTGTTGTATGCTAGTAGTAGGGGGTGAAATAGTTCCCCAGTTACCAGTTGAAAGATACAGATGACGGTTACCGGTTGAAGTGCAAAAGATGCAATGAAGACTCTCTTCCGATTTGACAAAAAAAGGGGAGATTGTTAGGCCTAATAAAGTGTTGTGTCATATGTATGCTATTAGGGTTTGTTTATTCTGAAATGGGCTTGTCCATGTTTGGTGTTATTATCTAAATAGTCTTTATAAATAGTGTGCATGTAACTTTAGGGTTACAACTTTTGAAGCTCTCGCATAAAAGTTCCATCTTCAAGAAATCTTTTAAAGCTGTGTTAATAGATTCATTTGACACACTTTTAATCATTATTGTCTCTTATCATGTATTCATCTCTTTAATATAGAATATGTTGATCTTTATTGTTTTACAGCAACTCCCCTTCTAGTAAACTGTAACTTCTTAACTCTTTTTGAACCACTCTTTTTCCAGAATAGTTCACTTTCATGTGTAATTATATCTACACTTGGAACAAAATTTTCAACGAACATGGGCGCAACAGTCTTGAAAATTGGCTCACGCTCTTGAGTAGGTTTCGTGATTGCAGAATTAGAAGTTGTCTTTGATGGTTTCTTGGTTCGTTTGAGTATTCCTTTACTAGTCTTTGTTGGTATTGTTTCTTTAACATACTATTCTTGTACTTCGAGTTATTTCTCAACTTTTTTTTCTTTTGAGTTTTGGACTCTTTTTGAGAAACATGTGGTGGTAAAACACTTGTTGTAGTGGTGCAATCAATCGAGAGCAAGTAATTGACCAACGAAGGATTTGTTGGGTCAACTAACTTAAGCATAGAATCAGGAATTCGAGGAACATTGGGAAATACTTTAGCATCATCCACAAAAACCCTTGGAATAGTTATTGTTTCAAAATTCAGCAGATTCAGTTCCAACAGGAATGAGAATATTTTCCTGACTATAAATGTCATTCAAAATAAGTCCCCAAAACCTAACACTTGACACTACTATTGCTAGTTTCTTGTAAGAGATTTAGATCCCAAATTCTTGCAACATAAGTGATGCATAATCAAAAATTAGACCATAGTATAATCCCGCCATAACATAATATACTTCAAACTTGGTCTTGTCAAGCACAAAGCTTATTCCTATCAAACATATTAGAACTATCCCAAAAAGAAAAATCCAAAAACATGGAAGACTGGACTTCTTAAAGTGACTAATTGTAGTGAGTGTAGGTTGATGTCCCATTTCGTTGAACATATGAATAACTTGATCATTCGTAACTTCATAAAAAGTACCAGAAGTTTGTAGTCGTAGAATTTGTGCAAGCTGTTCTCGAGTGAGCTTCTTTGATTTTGAGTTTGTAAGAAGGAATGTAACCACTTTGGTTGTTTTGTTGAACACCGTAGTCGAAGAAGCAAGTTAAAAACATTTCATTAGGATCTCAAATGAAGCATAAAGAGAAAACGATAATACAAAGTTATTTAGAGTTTGAACAAGCATCTGTAACTCCTCCGGGTATGAATCAAGAGATGGAACTAGACAAAGATTAGTGTGTTGGATATTCATCATAGATTGTGATACCTCTTCATCATTGGTTTCTGTTTGATCAACATTTCATGAAGAAGCAGCCATTGTAGGGAATTGGAGACGATTTGAAGAATTTTAGAAGTGGTGAGCAGTTAGGGTTCTTGAGTTTTAATCAATGAGTATAAAGTTGAGAAAGGAAATCATCATCTTCCTTTTATAACTTGAATAATTTTTGAATTCAAACTAGTACCCAATAAGAAAATACCACGAAGAGAATTGGTTACTTAACCAGAACCAAAAAAATCGCCACATGATAGAAGTTATCATCACTTTGCTCCTTCATTCCCGTGAAAATCCTGAACCATCACATCTATTGGATCTTTTGCTTTTCCCAATTAGATAAGAATCATCACAAGTTTCGTTACCAATCAAAAACAATTATGTCGACATGGTGGTTGGGTTCATTTTCTTAAGGGATTGTTAAGCCAAATCATATGTCAGACTTTAAAAAATCTAAGATTCGAGTTGGTAATGCCCAAAACCTCAAGGATTTCAGTGCTTTCGTGTGCTAGATAATGAGATAGAAGCATGAAAAAAAGCTTTGTGTATCGTGATATCAAAAACCCTTTGATATGAAAACATAGCGATCTCGGGAAAAGATCTCTTCATTCGACATCAAGAGAGATAAAGAATTGCTTGTGTAGTTTCCCATGAATTACAATTGAATACCCGTCAATGAGTATCGAAGGGCCTCTTTTTCTTTTGATTTTGAATGTGGCTTCAATTTTACACAAGACCACAACTTAACATAGTGTGAGTCAGTTGTGAAAAATTACATGGATGACTAGTCTAGTCAAGAACAAGTATAGTTGGTGATGATTATAAGTAACAAAAGTTCAGAGAATATATTCAAATGGAAATCTCATCAGAAAAAAATGAAAACACGTAAACTGTAAACAAGATCATTAAGAAAAAATTTATTTAGATTTTTGAATTTGAGATGAGAAAAACGTATATGCCATAACCAGTTGAGATCCAAAGATGCTTTTGATGGGTTTTGAGCACTCTAACAACCTTAAGGTGCACATACAACCCTAAATGCTTTGGATCTATATTTTCTCTAATCATACATGCAATTTAACTTTCCAAAGCATTATCCTATTTAGCATAAATAACATGGGTACTTGTATAACAAAATTCTAGTTAGATGACATACCATTTCGTGTAGTTTGTACCCTTGGACCTTTACGATCCTAGCACCCCAAATTTGATGCCTCAAATGCTTCACACAACACCACCAACAATGGAGGACTTGAGAGAGAATGTCTTTCACTCTAAATCGGCTATGCTCTTCCAAATATCACTTAGGTGCCGATTTTAGGAGCTTAGGGTCTTCTTATATAGTGTGGCAAAACTAGGGTTACACCATGTAAACCCTAATGTGCATGACCTTCCATATTCCTTAGGCTCCATGGGTTTAAACCTCCATGGGCTATCCACGGGTTATCACATTGGTTTAGCCCAACCTAAAGAACTATGGATCATTGGTCCACATTATAAGAATCATGGATTTACATAATTAATCCCCATATATTTAATTAGTCTCTTTTGATCACAAAATTAATTCTTGATCAATACTAATTAAATAATGCGATTTCATATTAATATACTAGAACTTATAATATATTAATAAATCCTAAATAACCTCTTCTCAAGTGTCGATCCTTCAGATTGTTCTAGTGCCATGCAATCCAAATGGACCATGCTACTCTCGGGTCAAGTACATATCAAATATAGTTATGGACTTAGACACCTTATCCAACAGTCTCCCACATGGATAATTCTAATAACTATAGTTGTAAGTATGACTTCAAGATCCGACTACCAATCGTAGCTATTAAAAGCCTTTGTCGAACTTAGACGCACCATTTTAGTTAAGGGGTCATAGAATCCGATGTTCTCAGTATATCAGTTGGACAAACACATGGAACACAATCTTTCTTATTGTCTAGCAGTTTGTTTCCCGATTTCCAATTTGTTTGATATAGAACTTAATCAAATACCTCAAATGAGTTCTAATCAGGCCTGACACATAGGTCAAAACAAAATCATCGAGGGGCCCAAGATATCGCTTTTAATCCTCCAAGGACTAAAATGAACATATAAACTTCGACTCATATGCTTCTACCAACCACTCGTTAAATCATTCACAACAACACGTTTTATAGCATCAAGTTAATGTTGTGTTTTCGCACTATCAACGTACAACCAACTGATAGTCAACAACTCATATCTCTTCGTTTGTAAATTATATTATATTATCATCTCACAATAACTCGAGATAAATTCCATGAAGTGATACAAGTGAACATGGGTTTAATCCAATATTCAGACCTTATGAGCACTCATGAATGTTGCTTCAATACCTACATCAAAAGTATGATCAACTATGGATGATTTGAATAATTTAATTATTCTAGAAGTCAAAACATGGAAAATGAAACAATAGTAAGCAATTGACATAAGACAGTAACCTTACTTGTAAATAAAAACACCTTTTATTTAAGCATCATATGTCAATTACAATTTATCTATTACCAGTTTCGAAATAACTATCTAATCATTAAAACTAATATCATCCTTCAGCCCAATGTGCCTCGTATGTTGCAAATGCTTTACCCTACTCAATCCCTTTGTGAGGGGATCTGTCGGGTTCTTATCTGATGATACCCTCTTTGCTACGGGGAGTTCTTCTTCTATCCGGTGTCATATAAAGTGATATTTTACGTCGATGTGTCCAGATCTACCGTGATCCCTTGGTCCCTTGGCTAAGGCAACCACATTTTTGCTGTCATAGAAAATCTCCATAGGCTCCTTTAAAATTGGTACAACTCCAAGGTCTCTAATGAAGCTCTTCAGCCATATCACCTCCTTTTCTGCTCGCTTGCTGCTATGTAAGAATCAGTTACAGTCTCCTGCTTGGAACTTTTCCAAGTAATTGCTCCTCTATTCAGGGTAAATACCCAGCCCGACTAAGAGCGGAAATTATCATTGTCGCTTACTATATCATGTCACTCTTAAGTCATCACTCCCACCGAGGGTAAGGACCCAGTCCTTAATCTTCCACATGTACTTAAGAATGTTCTTCACCGCAGTCCAGTGAGCTTTATCAGGGTTCCCTTGATATCTGTTGACCATGCTCAAAGCAAAGGCCACATTAGGGAGAGTACAAGTCATAACAAACATGATCGAGCCAACAACGGAGGCATATGGTATTCGACTCATATCAGCTATCTCAGCCTCTATACTCGGACTCTGAGTCTTACTCAATCCGACATTATTTTGGATCGGTAAGTCACCTTTCTTGGAATCCTGCATGCTGAAACGTTTCAACATCTTATTCAAGTAGGTACTTTGACTAAGTTCAATTAGTATCCTACTCCTGTCTCTCGATATCCTTATTCCTAGAATATAGGCAGCCTCTTCGAGGTCCTTCATAGCGAAACACGTCCCAAGCCAGGACTTAACCTCCTGCAAGGTCGGGATGTCATTTCCTATCAGAAGTATGTCATCCACATACGACACCAGAAAGCTAACTATACTCCCACTAGCGTTGACATACACACAGGACTCATCCTCGCTTCTCGAATATCCAAATTGTTTGACTTTCTCATAGAAACAAAGATTCCATCTGTGAAATGCTTATTTCAATCCATAAATGGATTTCTCAAGCTTACACACTCTATTAGGTTACTTTGCATTAACAAAACCCTTTAGCTAATTCATATATACATCCTCAGCCAACTTTCCATTAAGGAAAGTGGTTTTGATATCTATTTTCCATATTTCATAATCATAAAATTGATGGGTTTGGTACAAACAATCCTATGTGTGCATGCAACCCTAGAGTTGGATCTATGTTTTCACTATTAGATACACAACATTATGAACACATAATAAAACGATAATGTGGTCTACCATTATCGAAATTCACCATGAAGATTAGATTATATACCTTTTGTTGTTATATTGTAATAACAACTTAAATCTTGAAAACCTAAGTCTTGAAAGCAAGCACCACAAGTGTAGTGCAAACACCACAAGCAATTGGAGAAGATATAAGGAGAGAAGATGGAGGTAGAAATCGGCCCTAAGAACCCTTTAGGAATCATGGAAGAGTTCTTATGGCAAAGGGGTGTTTATATAGGTGTGGAGACTAGGGTTTCAGTCCTTATCCTTATCTAGTTGCTTGCCCACCAAGTAACAATAAGCTAAGCCTTGAATGCCCTTATCTTTGGACGATTTCAAGGATCCTTATCCTTTTGATTTTGTCCAACCCATATCTAGGATAATCCTTACCTTACTTTGTAACTATCACATAATTACAATTCAGCCCCTCTAATTTAATTAATTACACTTGATCACAAAATTAATACTTAATTAATTGTTGACCAATATTAATTAAACAAATATTATTTCTCATTTAATATATTATTGTTATAACATATTAATAAATCATAATAACCTCTTTCTCTATTATTTCTTCAGTCAAGTTGTTATGGTGAAGGCAACCCAAAAGGACCATGCACAATCGGATCAAGTACTTACCAAATATGGTTACAGGCTTAGACACTAATCCAACAGTCTCCCACTTGGATAAGTCTAGTAACCACAAATGTAAGTTCAACTCGATAGCAATCGTAGCTCTCAAGGACGCTATCGAACTCTGATCTTATTAGTAACCTATCCTTTAGATAAGTGATCATATATTCCTCCATTCTAGATATCGTATAGACATAAGACATGGATCTAAATCATTCTCTCAATCTATGTATTGTTTCTCGATTTCCGATTTACGATGACTGACTAATTGAACAAATAAAATTAGCCCTAGCCTGGCCGAGCATTTACGTTTTTCATCACTAAATCATCGAGGGGCCCACAGATATCTCTTTAATCCCACTCTGGGTAAAAGGAACGGATAAACTTCAACTCAATGTTTGGTTGCACTCACTTACCAAATCACACACAACAATAAGTTTTATAACACCAAGTTACTGGTGAGTTTACATATCATCAATGTGCAACCAATTCGCAAGATACAACTTACACATCTCGGTTTCAAGAATACAAGATATTATCATCTCACCAATTGCTCGTGATAAAATCCATGAAGTAATCCATGTGAGCGTTGGTTTAACCCACTGCTCAAAATCATATTCATAAGCACTCATGAATGTTGAAACAAACCTTTGCTATGTCTAATATGCTTTAGACAATCTACAAACCAATTCATGACAGTTTTCATTCATACCTACTTCCAACATATGAGCGACTGTGGACCGTTTGAAGAATTCGATTATTCTTAATAAACTCAATTATTCTGGAAGTCAAAACATGCAAAGTGAAACACAAAAGTAATACTAATCCTATATGGTCCGAAACCCTTGAGTATAAATAGAACACCTTTATTTAATCACCATATTGATTACTCATTATCCATTGTTTAACGTTTCAAATAATCAACTTTATAACTCGAATTATAACCACAATTGTCCCATGCTCCAAACACGCACACTTTGGTTTCCTATGGTCTATACTTTGTGAGATAGATCAAATGAACACATTTTTCAATCATACTCATTTCACAATTCCCAGTTCTTATCATAAGAACATCAAATTCTTGCCACTTATAGAATATGTCAAATTCTAATATTTTATGCAATAATCCTCTTGTGAAGTTACGACACAAAATTCACAAAGACTCGACCATAGAAATCACAAGGTACTTTATCAAAATAGTTACGGAACAATTCTATAGATGTGATGTCTCTCACTCAAAGTACATTCCTTGAACATCCTTTTGCATAAATTTTTCTAATCTAGACATAAATTCTTAATTTCCAACTCCTAATTATGGAAACATCTCCATATTTACCATATGACAACTCATTCTTAATAGAATCTTATCTATTCATAATAATGTCGATATGGTTCATTCAATGCCATACTTCCAACTACTCACATGCAACCAATCCTCAGCGAACTTTGGATTGTCCTTTGCCAGTTGTTTAATTATCTTAGCCAAAACTGATTCTTGTCCTTTTTCCCTCTTAATGCGCTATACATTTGAAAAAATCTATAATTGTCAAATATTATAGCATTTGCAATCGGTCCTATACCCGAAGCGTATGGGACACGATGCATAATGTCTTACATAAAGATACGATACTCTTTCAATCTTCTGCCATAATATTTTATGTGTCACGTTCTTACAATTCGATCTATGAAAAGGGTCGCCATAATCATAATCGAAATTTAAGAATTCACTATGTATCTTTTGACTAAATTTATTAAAATTTCTAAATCTAAGCGTTAGATTTTTTAAACGAAGTACAATATTCTCTCCCTTAATTACAGCAAAACAACTTCTCAACTCTTACAACTTTCCAAAGTATAACTCTTGTTTTCTATAATTAATATTGCTAACTTGAAATACTTACCATAATAATCATGGTCCCACTTACAAGATGATTATTTCTTTACCAGCATAACACTTATGCTCCCATTAGCTTCGACATGTATTTAGAAATCAGCTGAACTTCTAGAAACCATTGTCTTAATTTCATATTTCTAATATTAGATGCTTTGATAAGACTTTATCTAAGCTTCTCAAACTCATACACTTTTCCTTGGACAGCTCATAAGTATATGTCTAAACGATTCTAGGACTCATATTACCAAGTCTAAAATGTTCAGACCCATTTGCCATTTCCCACAATTCGAACTATGAAGAAGTATGTTGTAATCATAGTTGAATTTGAGAAACCCAAATTACATAATGCTATCTTTAAAATCTCTCTTAGTGAAAGCGTTTCCTCACAATCATTCTCACGAATGAGAAGAAACCTTATGACACTTAGATTTTGTGGTGTATACGTTGTCGTCCATGTGAATTCGTCATAATCATAATCACAGGATAATATCAGTGACAAATCCAAACTCCTATGGATAGAACTTGTTCTTCTTAATTTCTTGCCATCAAGGGTCCCACCCTTACTTCCAAGTTATTGAGCAGCTCACCCCTGCATTTCAATGTACTTTCCATTGAACAAGGTGCCTTGCCCCTATACAATCCATTGAGAAGTCGTAGAACTCACATGCATAATTAACTCAATTGGAATGGCACAAAAACAAAAATAGTGTTAACACGATAGGTTGTAGACCTCATGTCGTGTGCTACTGATGAATGATAAGGTCTATTCTTGATTTTTTTTCTTGAAACCTTTCAAGACCATTAAGACTCCCACTGACTCCTTGACATATAAGATTCTCTTGTCGACAAACAAATATTCAAGACATCACAATTGGTCCTAGTTGGTCTTTGTCTTATCCAAGACATCACAATTTACCAATTTTAAATGTGTAAGAACAAGAAAAAACCTTTTTCCAAATTTCACATTTGACGAAAGTTATAAACCTTCTTAAGACTTATTATTTAATTCACAATCTTGGAGTACAACTCTAAGACTTGACATTGGAACGACGTATGATTGACTTCTTGATTTAACCATTTCCATAATTCTCGTCTCCTCTTCATAGACATACAAATTGTACTAAGAATCACTTAGAGGATCAATTGAGATATGGTTCTTAATCATTAAGTCCTATCATAAAACATAATAAAAGGTACTCTCCCTTCTTCTTAGAACAGAGAAAACTTTTATCTTTCTACCTACTTGATTCTTCTTATTCGTTCTGCTATTGATTGAAACCCTTTTAATCAACCAAGAATTATACTCAATCTTATAAGTATAACCATATTCACTAAACTTTAGTAAATCATGACGAATATCTTTGTCACTCTTCTGGTAGACTTGATCAACGTACGACCTAGTGTACTCGATCTCTTAGTCCTTAAATTTACAATGTATCATAAATTAGTCTAATTTCCCAAATGTGAAGGTTTTAATTCATCATACAATACTTGTTGCATGATTCCAAGTTCCTATCAACTTGAAACTTGGTTGATGAGAAACTCTCCCTATTTGGTAAACTCTTGACACTTCCACAAACAACCTAATTAAGAGTCAAATCCATTTTGCTAATTATAGAAGTACACAAACATCAATTTTTCATATACGCCATTGTAAGGATAAACAAATAAGATAAAACCAAAATTTATTTTTATTCATAAAAGAAGCGGAAAACATACCCTTACAATGAAAAGTTCAAATGAAAAACTATGTATTCAAATACTCCTAACAAATTTATCATGACTTCCTAAGCTCAAAATCTGATCTTCGAATCCATGCGATCGTAATCCATTTCTTCGTGATCAGACTCATCTTGCTCTTCCATCAAACTTCCTCTCTTTTCTCTAATCCTGCAAAACATGCAATTGTAAATCTTATCATATTATGTATAAAGAATAGGAATTTAATGGACTTAGATAGTGGATTTTATACATGAAGTAGGGTCATACTTATTGACTCTCTCATCTCTTAGACTCTTTAGTTCCTTTGGGCAGCTTTGTATCCATTTCCCCTTCTCTCGGCAGCAGAAACAGGTGGGATCTTCTGGAGTGTCCACGGAAGCATGGTTGGTTGAATTATCAAACAAATATGCTCCATTACTTTGCCAAATCATTTCTGATTCAAGAGCAATAAGCATGTAAGTTAATTCAATGAGGGTCGCATCAAGATCCATCATATAATACTCTCTTATGAACTTATCATATGATTCAGCGAGTGACTGCAGAACCTAGTCCACAACCAACTTATTGGGAAAAGACGCACCCAACATAATCAACCTATCAATGTGTGATTTCATCCCTAGGACGTGAGCACACACGGGTTTACCATCTTCATGTTCCATTGCCAATAGGGTTTCGGTGATCTTGAACCTTTCAATTATTTGATCTTGTGGGTCAGGGAGAATAACGGGAGGAGGAGGAGGGAGTGAAATCAAGCTAGTCCATGTTGATCCTTCACTTTGGAACAAGCTTTTACTTTCAACAGGAACACCTTTTCCTTGGGATTCGGGAAGACCACGGTTAGAGTCAGACATCTACAAAACGGGAGAAATTTCAAGTTAGTTGATTGAATCCTTAATGAAACACCCAAATGAAACATTAAGGCTAGGATCCAACAACATTATTTACATATTAGAATATGGATGTCGTAATCCAATCATGTAAATAATTTGGAGGTAAGTGAATGACAATTCACTAATTCTTCACCATGAAAAACATAAAGGCTTAAGTTTTAAATATATTAAGAATTTCTGGATTTACTTTGAGATTCATTGAACTTTTCAATGGCATGTTTAAATCTTGACATGCCCCTCTCATTTGTGACTGGGATGCCGAGGATCACAAAGTCGGTGTGAATAACCATGCAAATTTACATGGTGACTCTATTGTTACAATCACCTATTCGATGTGCCAGCAAACCACACACGCTCCATCGAACCATGACAAACAATAAGTCACCCTTTGCCACCTTTGTTTAGAACCAATTAGTGTTCCGGTTAACCACACACGCTCCACTAACTTCTTAGCAAGGGTGCAAAGTGTAATTTCATGGGATTGCATCAATTTCACTTTTGCCTAAAGTAACTAGGATTGGGAATTTGCAAAAGCGTTTAGTTACTTTACATAGATTCATTATACTTATTAATGAAGAGAGGATTACCCTATCCTACCCGTTCAGCTAACGACCCTCCACCAATCAAGGAAGCGGTGGGTAAGATTGGATACCCATTAAACGACCATTTTATAGGCCATAACATTATACCACCCTTTTACATCGGCTTCGTGAATGAAGCCTACTAAAGGTAAGACTAGCATTTTGGTTATACATATATAATATTAGACTTTTAATATTATACATGGTATAAGGGTGTATTTTACACTTTTAAAATACTAGGTGGTTTAAATTACACTTTTAATTAACCATTGCATTATGGATTTATTAACTCTCTTTTAATTATACACTTAAAATTTAATAAAACCATAAGGGTTTAATTTGAACTTTTTCAAAATTAGGATTTTAGAATTTAGACTTTCAAAATTAAACTTTTAATCAACAATATAAATTCCAAAACTTGAGGGCAGGTTTTGAAACCTTTTCAAAACAGTTAAGTTTTAATATCACGTAAAAAACATTTGAATTTATGACATTTAAATTAAAATTTTAGATATTAAAACTCTTGATTTAATAATTATCTTGAATTAGACTATTAATTTTAATTATTAAATCATAAGGGATTATCTAAATCATGAGGATAATTACCATTTATACATTGAAGATATCCTAATCCCTTAAATATCTTCATAGATTTCAAAAATAAGGGATGGGATATTCCAAAATCCTTAATTACCATATTAAACTATTAAAGGATAATGACAAGATATGGGATAATCCAAATCCATGAAATTTAGGATCTTATCTTGGGGAAGGAGGCCAATTTCGAAAATCAAGTGGTTATGATAAACCCTAGATTTCGAAATCTAAAGGTTTAAGGAAAGGATTTGAAAAACTTTTTCAAGCCTTTGCAAATAAGGTTTTGGAAACCCTAATCTCGAAAATCCTAGCCTCCTAGGGTTTATTAGCTATAAACCCTAATATGTCAAGTTCATACAATTGAATAATACTAACTGAAAACAAGTTAACCAAGGCTTTGAGACCATTGATGGGTTTGGTACAAACAATCCTATGTGTGCATGCAACCTTAGAGTTGGATCTATGTTTTCACTATTAGATATACAACATTATGAACACATAATAAAACGATAATGTGGTCTACCATTATCGAAATTCACCATGAAGACTAGATTACATACCTTTTGTTGTTATATTGTAATAACAACTTAAATCTTGAAAACCTAAGTCTTGAAAGCAAGCACCACAAGTGTAGTGCCTCTAATGGCTCACAAACACCACAAGCAATTGGAGAAGATATAGGGAGAGAAGATCGAGGTAGAAATCGGCCCTAAGAACCCTTTAGGAAGCATGGAAGAATTCTTATGGAAAAGGGGTGTTTATAGGTGTGGAGATTAGGGTTTCAGTCCTTATCTTTATCTAGTTGCTTGCCCACCAAGTAACAATAAGATAAGCCTTGAATGCCCTTATCTTTGGACGATTTCAAGGATACTTATCCTTTTGATTTCGTCCAACCCATATCTAGGATAATCCTTACCTTACTTTGTAACTATATCATAATTACAATTCAGCCCCTCTAGTTTAATTAATTACACTTGATCACAAAATTAATATTTAATTAATTATTGACCAATATTAATTAAACAAATATGATTTCTCCTTTAATATATTATTGTTATAACATATTAATAAATCATAATAACCTCTTTCTCTATTATTTCTCTAGTCAAGTTGCTTTGGTGAAGGCAACCCAAAAGGACCATGCACAATCGGATCAAGTACTTACCAAATATGGTTACGGGCTTAGACACTAATCTAACAGAAATGCAGCTATGGATAGCATAACCCAAATAGACTTAATCTTCACTACTGGCGATAAGGCCACATCATAGTCAACCCCCTGAGTTTGAGTAAAGCCCACATCAGAGCTCCAAACCATCTCAACCAATCAATGACCACCATGACACATACATCGCCCATCGCAATCAGTACCAGGTCTATCGGGAACTCAACCCCAAAAATCTCTAGTACACATCCTCGGATTACATAAGTAGAAAAACTTGCATGCTCTTTTGCTATAGAAACCCTCAGAGGTTGACTCAAGGCCTCAAGTCGGATACTGATGTGATGGCTAAAATATAAAGACACAAAGGATCGACTCGCACCCGATTCAAATAACACCAAAGCAGGTATAGAACTCACAAGAAAAATACCTATGCATAGCACAATATAAGCACAACTAATCTTAATATAATATAAATAAAGAAATATGTATCGGCCGTGACATCAAGTGTTGCGCGGACCACCACCGTTGTCAACTAAAATGCTCTCCCAAGAACCCTCGGTATCTTGACCTTCGCTAGCTGACAAATAGTAGCATATAAAGCAGCAGGTGCAGAACCCTGTGTTGATCCCTGAATGAGTTGAGGGCACTCGGCCTTCCGATGGTCGTCTGGATGCAGTGAAAGTAAACTGCAAACCCCTTGGGGGAATCCTTTTCTAGGTGCCCCACTTTACCACATTTGTAGCAGATCCCTGCCTGACATGATCCCTCGTGACTCTTTCCATACTTGCCACGAGTGCGGCCCTTCTGGCCCCTAACTCTTGCATCAGCGAGCTTAGCCTGCTTCGTCACCAGCTGTGATTGCACTGGTCTTCGGTCCCTTCCCCGAGACTCCTCCTCCTCTCTGGTATGTAACTCTAGCTCAATCTCCCTCCGCCTCGCATTGGTATGAAGCTCAACCAATATCCGGTATGACAAGTTCCCCACGAACTCTCTAATGTCTCTCCTCAAGATGCTCAAATACCGACTCACACATGCCTCCTCAGTGGACACGTGCTTAGGGCAGAACAATGCCCTCTTGTAATCTCAGTCACTGACTCTATCTTCTTCTTGAGAGACAGAAACTCCTGTGCTAAAAGTTCCTTGTCCACCAGGGGAACAAACTCATCTCGGAACAATTGTGTGAACCTCGCCCACATCACTGCATCATGGTCTGTAGCAATAAAACTGGTAGTCACAAACTTCCACCAGCCCTTCGCTCCCAATCGAAGTTGGTTTAGCAAAAACTGAACTCTCAAATGATATGGTAATGAACACATATAAAAGCATCCCTCATTGTCAGAGATCCATCTCATGGCAGCAATCAGATCCTGAGTCCCATCAAACTCTAGTGGCTTTGTGTTGCTAAACTTCCAAAACAATAATGAGTCACCTCCCTGTAGCCTAGCAGTGGCAATAGTTACGGTGGTTGCAGCAGTAGCATCCTTAGTAACGGCACCGTATTGCTCGCCAAATATCTCAATCAGTGTGGTCTTAATAGACTAAAACATCTTTTGTATCACCTCTCAAATGGCTGCGGCCACTTCCTCATAAATGATCCTATATATCTCATCATCACTGGTCCCACTGCTCCCAGGGTTGTGGCATGTACCCACCATGATGTCTCTAAAACACTACACAAAAATCGCCAGAGACTTGTTCGAGCATACTCACACTTCATCCTTTGTCCCTACATGAACCTTAGCACCCTAAGGATTCTTACTTAGGTTGCATACAGATCCGATACTTTTAGTGGAACAGGCCTAATACTACCTTCCACACTAACCTGTAGTCACCCCAATTTCTCTTCCTAGGATCCCAATTCACACATACTCTATCTCTAACAAATAACAGATTGCTATCTCTCTCAGTAGACCCCTTAGATGCTCATCTAGGTATCTCTCCTAGATTATCCTTTAATTCAGAACTCTTTCTAAGTGATTCCTGCTAGATACTCCTACTCAGCGCATACTCAAGGCAAATAACAGATAGCAGCAACTCCAAGGGTAAGGCATCAGAAATCAGGCAACACTAGCCCTAAATATGAAATACCTAGCCTATCCTCTAGCATGCATCCCTAACATCTTGTAAATATCTCATAACACAAATAAGTAAGGGTATTTTTTGAAATCATCGTTCGAGCTCTGGCTGATTGTACACACTTCTCCAACTCGTTTTTCTCTTTAAAACACTTTCTCATTTTAGAAAAATCTTTCTCAGATCCTCGGTTTGAGTCCAGACACACCTGGATGTATATCTGAATCCCTCAAACCAAGGCTCTAATACCAACTTGTAACACCTTAAAATTTCAAACAATTTTTTTTTTCATTTTTAAAAATCAGATAATTCTCATAAGTACAATTCACAATTCTCCAAAATGAAAATTTATCAAAAACACATGTTCATAAATTGTTTAAAACATAATTCAGGATCCTCAAAACATATCTTTGTCTCATGTGTACGATCAAGTCGGCGCATTCCCGTGATCCTAAGAAGTACCTGAAACACATAACACATAACACGGTAAGCACAAAGCTTAGCGAGTTCCTCAAAATACCACACATATCTCATTATCCTATCATGGATATGCTCAAATAAGACCCTCCGGTCAATGTGTCTCAGTGAGACCCTTGGGACCCACAACTCGGGTCGACCCTCCGATCCTAACTCAGTAAGCTCAGTATAACACACATCATAAATCACAAAGACATAATGCAAGATATCACAATAGTCAACATAAGCACATAAGACCCTCCAGACACACAAAGATTACCACTCTAGGTAAGTATAGTGAGAAGACTCACCACATAAGCAAGCAAGCAAATAAACCTCATACACGAATAGCTAATCTACCCTCCGACAAACACATAAAATAACTATCTCTAATTAATACTCCAATAACAACTCTAAATAAACCAAATGCTATTTTCTCTCTCTAACTCTTGAGATAGGTAAAAGACCATTTTACCCCTCCATGGTCCTCATAATCCCTATCTTGACCAAACCCTAAAGTCAATATAAGTCAACACTAGAGTCAACAATCCATGATGACCCGACTAGTTGAGTGCATCTATGTGATTTGTTGAGTCCCCTCATTTTCTTCAGAAATATCACGAAAATCCAACTTAACTTGTTCAGTTGTCTCACCAACTCACCGAGTTACTCATGTCCAGACTCGTCGGGGAAAACCCTAGCCTACTCGTCGAGTCAGCTCACCGACTCGGCGAGTCCTTTTAGACTATTTTCTCATTTAGACGTTTTAAGGCAGATTTACAACCCCAAACTCTAGATCTAGCCTCCCAAGGCTGATATACCACGTAAAGCTACAAGCTTTACGTCCAAGCATGGCACTTAGGGCTTGAAATGCCAATCACAAGTTCCATTTAGTTTCTTAAGCGTAAAAGTCCTTCTATAGCTGGATAAAGTTAGGACCTTTGGACTCTAGGGACCTTACAAGGTCCAGATCTGAAGTCTCAATCACTTGGTAAGCTCAACACACTCAAAATCTCAAAGAAAGATTGAAAAAGCCCAAAATCCCCATAAACATGAGATCTAATCAACATAATGAGAAAGGTGAAGAATTTTTGCCTTCAACAGAAGTTATGGATGAAATAACACCAGATCCAACAGTCCCTTCTCATTCTTTGCTTTTATACACTTCTCTTCTCTTAAAAAAATGCACTAAAATACCCAAAGATTAGCTCTCTTTCTCTCTTCGATCATTATAGACGATTAGGGTTTCACACAGGGGAGTAAGGTGGCTAGTGAGGCGGAAATCAGGGCTTAAGGTCCTTTAAATAGGACCAAACATCGAAGAATTAGGGTTTCCTCTCAGAGTGCCAACTCAGCGAGTTGGTCCCTCCGACTCGTCGAGTTGGTCATAAAACCCACACGGCCAATTCGTCTCTACTCAACAAGTTAAAGCGTCCAACTTTTCACACCCCAAAACCGAGAATGGCAGAATACGTTTTGGGGTGGAAGACGTCATGTACAGTATCATAACAACGCATAATAATAAAGACAAGCAACAACATCCATTGCATTAATATAATAATTGTAATACAAGTGTGTTCTGTACAGTTTTGTTAGACACCAAAAATATAATCAGAATAAAATATGAGTCTTGTATATGCTCCATCTTCTCAAAAGCTGCATCTGTACCTATGTACTGATGACCTGAGAATACAAGTTATTTTGAAAACGAGTATCAACATAAAGCTGGTGATTTCATAAGTATTTAGTCTCATTGCTTGTATAAAACTGTTTACAATCATGTGATATAATAGTTATGAAGGTTTAAAAATAGTATAATCCCTAGAAAATCCTATGTTTTCTAGCAAAAGTAGTCTTCTACCAAGACTCGGTTATTTGTATGTTTGATCCTTTGAAAATGTAAAAGTTTTCCCAGTGAAACTATCAGTATGAAAATATAGTTTTAAATTTCGTTCATATAAAGTAATCGGGAAAATAATGTTTTACCCAGTAGTGTCAGTGCCGGCTGAGTGTAATAAAGATGCGAAATCCAGGTAGTATTATATGTACAATACACCTCGAGGAGTCTGTTTTACCTTTAATTCTTAATGTGTTAATTAAAGGTCTGAATGTGAACTCGTATGTAACCATGCTAATTAACGATCGAATAACAGATGACCCTCCAGGTCACACGTAGTATGGTGACATTTTGTCACACCTGGGCCTAGTCGGCTCGGACTGTAGCTAGCAGTTGGGATGTGGGAGTGTTTGTCTCGTATAGATCTATACACATAATCCCCGCTCTCCATCCAGGATACTCTGGTTACACGGTGATCGCACAGTGAAGTGTCGTATCGAGAAGTAGTATGTCACATTCTATTTTAGTATATTCTCTTGTATTAGAGTATAATGTACTTCTTGGTATAATGTATTGAGTGTTTTCTTGTATAGTATATAGTATTCTCTTTTCATAGTATTTAGTATGTATAGACTCATAACTGTACTAACTATAGTAAGTTTCATGGTGATAGTAGTAATGAGCGGTAATCCTTAACTATACCTATTATAGTTAAACAGAAATGTTAGTTGCATGCCTTTGATACACAAAGGTATTGAATTTAAGTGTGTACTTTTATATCCAGCACAAATATGTGTGTGTGTGTGTGTGTGTATATATATATATATATATAAGAATTGAATAACAGTCGGACAGATAACAATGTACCCTAAGTCCACAATCAAACAAGAACAGGAAGTAAGGTGAGCTATCAGTCCTAAGTCCTTCAAGTCTTACTTATATAAATATATTGGTGTAGATATTGTTTGGGGAAAGAAAAGGAGTTTAAAAGAGTTTGGAAATAGTTTTATAACAATTTAACATGAAAATGAGTTTGATAACCATTTAAAGCAGTTTTGTTTGCAAAGTAGTTAAAAGTATAGAAAATCCTTTTTGGTTGCAAGTTATAAATCACATGTGAATGATACTATAACTTGATTGATTCAACTTATATTCCCCCCCCCCCCATAAAAACATTTAAAAGGTTGATTAAATGGTATGAATTCACCTGCAGTGAGTGAAGTGGATGGAAATGTCGGGTATGGTGCTAGGTATCAAGTAAGGACTTGAACACACACGTGGATCCTATGTAACATGTAGTGATACATAATTGTATCCAGTTTGTTATTTAATCACTAATTTAGTAATTAAAGACACTCTAATTCATGAAAACACTTTGCTTCAAGTGTTAGGAGTGCTACGGGTTGCACCTAAGGAGTGTATGGTCTCACTATGGAGTTTAAACCTCAAATGGTCACCCTATATGTGTTTACGGTTGAGAGACCATTTCCCCCATAATTTTACGGCCGTAAATTCATGGGAATGGTGTATTTGAGTGTTTCAAGGTCTCATACTTCACAAAGAAGTGTCCTAGGGTTGAATCAAAGGCTTAGGAAGTGGTTAGTGATGGGTTTTCAACAAACAATCCTATGTGTGCATGCAACCTTAGATTTGGATCTATGTTTTCACTATTAGATACACAACATTATGAACACATGAAGAACCCTATCATGCTCCTAGTATTTTTGAAATTCATGTAGAAAGATAGATCACATACCTCTTGTTGTTATATTGTAATAACAACACAAATCTTCAAACCCTAAGTCCTGAAAGCAAGTACCAAAAGTGTAGTACCTCTAATGGCTCATAAACACCACAAGCAACTGGAGAGGCAATAGAGAGAGAAGTTGAGAGGTAGAAATTGGCTCTAGGAACCCTAGGGATCAAGTGGGGATGATTTCTATGGCCTTAGGGGTCTTTATATAGGGTAGAGATTAGGGTTTCAGTCCTTATCCTTATCTAGTTGTTTGCCCACCAAGTAACCATAAGATAAGCCTTAATAACCCTTATCCTTGGACGATTTCAAGGATTCCTTATCCCTTGAATTCGTCCAACCTATATCTATGGTAGCCACTGCCCTACTTTTCAACTATCACATAATTACAATTCAGCCCCTCTAGTTTAATTAATTACACTTGATCACAAAATTAATTCCTAATTAATTATTAACCAATATTAATTAAACAAATATGATTTCTCTTTTAATATATTATTCTTATAGTATATTAATAAATCATAATAACCTCTTTCTCTATTTATATCTCCAGTCAAGTTGCTTTGGTGAAGGCAACCCAAAAGGACCATGCACAACCGGGCCAAGTACTTACCAAATATGGTTACGGGCTTAGACACTAATCCAAGAGTCTCCCACTTGGATAAGTCTACTAACCACAAATGCATGTACAACTCGATTAGCAATCGTAGCTCTCAAAGACTCTATCGCACGCTGATCTTATCAGTAACATGTCCTTTAGATAAGGGATCATATATTCCTCCATTCTAGATATCGTATAGACCTGAAATCATTCTTTCAGTCTATGTGTTGTTTCCTGATTTCCGATTTACGACAACTGGCCAATTGAACAAATCAAATTAGCCCTAGCCCGGCCGAGCATTTACGTTTGTCATCACTAAATCATCGAGAGGCCCACAAATATCACTTTTATCCCACTTTGGGTAAAAGGAACGGATTAACTTCGTCTCAATGCTTGCTTGCACTCACTCACCAAATCACACACAACAATAAGTTTTATAACACCAAGTTACTGGTGCGTTTACATATTATCAATGTGCAACGAATTTGCATGATACAACTCACACATCTCGGTTTCAAGAATACAAGATATTATCATCTCACCAATCGCTCGTGACAAAATTCATGAGGAAAACTAAGTGAGCATGGGTTTAATCTAATGCCCAATATCATATTTATAAGCACTCATGAACGTTGCAGCAAACCTTTTCTATGTCTAATATACTTTAGACAATCTACAAACCAATTCATGACATTCTTCATTCATACCTACTTCCAACGTGTGACTGACTGCGGAGGTTTGAAAAGAGTTGCTAGGTACCTGTCTAATGTTGACCTGAGAATACAAGCAGTTTGAAAATCAGCATAAAGCTGGTGAGTTCATAAGATGTTTGCTTTGTGTAAATGTACGAGTTTCCTTTGGTTTACCGAAAAGTTGTTATCCAAGAAAATCCCATATTTTCTTAAAAGAGAAGGTTGGTTAATTGTAAGGTTATACAATTCTAATTGTTTAACTATGATCCCAGGAAAGTTCCCATACTTTCCTAATTATATGTTACTAATTGTGAAAGATGTAATGTTAATCAGTTTGTTACTCTTTCTAGTTATATAAGTGTTACCCAGGAAAGCCCCATGCTTTCCTGCATGTTGGTTTCTAATGTGAACGATGTTAAAGATGTAAAAGATGTAAACGTGATTAAGTAATGTTTTGTTTTCCCCAGGAAAGTCCCGTACATTCCTAAAAGTAATAGTTAGTTATTGAACTTCGATATACTGATTTATTTCCTTTTGTACCTATTGTATTAACTAGGTATTCTGATAATCTAATGGTGTTATCTCGGAATATACTTAGATTCACATCGTCATATTCGTGTTCTTATTCTTAATTAGTTATAATTGTACTTATCCGTGTTCGTATTTGTATTCGTTATTGTATTCGTTTCCTTATTCCTACTCCTATTACTATTCGTATTCGTATTCGTATTCGCAGTCGTATTCGTATTCGTATTCGTAGTCGCATTCATATCCTTAATCCTACTCCTAATACTATTCGCAGTCGTATTCGTATTCGCAGTCGTATTCGTATTCACAGTCGTATTCGTACTCGTTCTGTTCCTAATTAGAGTTTCGTTATCCATTCTGTTCCTAATTATAGATGTGTTATTCGTTCTGTTTCTAGCTGTAGTTTCATTATTCGTTCTATTCCTAGTTATAGCTTCGTATTCGTATTCGTAATCCTAATCAGTTATAATTGGAAATTAGTATAAGTTATTCTTATATTATGAAACATAGTTTAGATTAGAACATTTTATCGAGAAATCTATGATTAGTTTGAAAGCTAAATTCGTAATTCGAACTATTTGATAAACACAGTTATTGATATTAGGACATACAGAATGAAAATGATTAAACTGAAAACAATAAGTTTGAGTACAAGATATCCTTGTACTTTTGCTTGTATTCCCCCCTGAAAACAGTGAAAACAATTGAAAAAGGGTAGGGGTATGAACTCACCGGACAAGAAATGTGGCGAATTCGGATGCTAAGTGTTGGTCCAGGGATTAAAAACGCACGAGGTTCCTAAGTATAATGTAAAGATACACATTTGTATCTAATTAGGACTTAGATTGGTTATTTGGTAGGGACAATTGTTTCTAGTCGCGATAACACCTCGATACAAGTGTTTGGAGGGACCCGTGTGGCGTTTAAGGACGGGAATTGAAGCGAGGGACTTGGGACTTGAGTTTACTCCCCATGAATAAACTTATACAAGAGTTTTTGGTCCAAAACACCCATTCCCCATGAGTTGATGGCCGTAAACTCATGGTGAGGTGGTTTATGGTGCAAATTTGGGTCATAAATGAATATGGACACTTGGAAATGCTTGGAATAATTTTACTTAAGGCTTGGATTGAATTAAAAACACCATTTGCAACACTTAAGGGATTTTACGGCCTAGGCATGAGATCTTTGGCCGTAAACTCTCAAATCTCCTTGATTAAGTGTTTTTAAGGTGTTAAAATTAATCACATGTGATTCTAAAAATTCCCACAAGCCTATAAATGAGTTTGGGGCACCATTTGACACCCTTTTGTGAGTTTACGGCCATGATACATGTTCTATGGCCGTAAACTCTCATATGTGGGGTTTTGATGTTTTTAAAGCCCTAAAACTATTTTTGGTTTGTCCTTTGATTTATTCCAAGGCTTTTGGTGGTGTTGGATGGCTTTCTAACACCTTAGAATTGAATTTATACCCATGTTTAAGGAGTTTACGGCCCAAGCACATGCCTTGGCCATAAACTCACACAAACCCTTCAAAAATGATGTTTCAAGTGTCCAAATGCTAATACCAATATTCTATAATTCATATCTAAGCCTTGTTTGTGGTTTGGAAGGGTTTAAGGTCAAGAAAACCCTAGTTATATGAGTTTACGGCCCAAGCACATGCCTTGGCCATAAACTCCTTCAAACCTCACAAAATCCATGTTTTAAATGTTTAGAGTCCATATCTTGAAGTCATTTAGCCATATCTAGGTCCCAAAATTGTCAAGGAGGGGTTTAAGGGCTCAAAACCCTTCAATATTGGTGTTTACGGCCTAGGCATCTTCCTGGGCCGTAAACTCATACTTTGTGTCCTATTTCATGATTAAGTATCGAATTTGGAAGTCAAACAAGCTATACAATGAGGTTAGGAAGTTACCTTAAGGGTTTAAGGCCTTAAAATTGAGTTTTGGACCCTAAATGTTGGATTTTAGGAGAGAGGTTAGAGAGAGAGTAGAGAGAGAAGGAAAAAGCTTCAAATGAAAGGTTTAACACGTTTATATAGTTCCCCAAAACTTGGACGCGGTGGAATTCTACCCAATACCGGCATTAAACGGGGCTTTAGGTCGCACCCGATTAAGTTACCGTCACCCGGCGGGAATGTTTCTAACTTTTTGAAATGAACACTTTTGGGTTAATTTCATGAGTTCCTAAGGGATTTGAACACTCATTAAATTATAATAAACGTTTAAATTTAATTAATTAACCCAAAGCGAGAACAAAACGGACCGACTAACGGCGAAATCTCACCGGTAGAACAAGTTTTCGACGATAGAAAACTTCGGGTTGTTACATTATCCCCCCGTTAGAGGGAATTTCGTCCCGAAATTCAAAGATTTGAACTCAAATTGCAAGTTGAAAAGAGAACCGAGGATGAGTCTACTACTTCGGGGTTTTTTTTTTACGCTCCCAAGTGGAATCGGGTCTCCGCTTGATATTCTAGCGAACCCTCACTTTCAGGACGTGTCTTGATTTCGTTGAGTAGATATTTCTAAAAGACCGAGATGTGAAGTACCATAGGAATGTTTCTAAGTTTCGAGGTTAACTGAAGTTTGTAGGTTACGGGATCAATCCTAATGAGGATTTCGAAAAGTTCTACGTTTATGGAGAGATTCGAATGAATAGATAACAGTTTATCTTTCTAGATTAGAGTTGAAAAAGAACTGCAAGTAAAATGGTTGTCGAAAAGGAATATACCTTGGGCAACTGTGGGATCGGTGGCTGTCTCACCTTGTCCTATAGCCAGGACTCTTCCAGAGTTGCCAGTTGTTGTTGCATTGGGGCAGTTTCTCTTATAATGCCTGACCCTTCCGCAACCATAACAGACCTGATTGTTGCCCGCTCCGGGAGCTTGATTTGTTGGTGTTCTGCAACTCCGCGCAAGGTGACCCTCTTGGCCACAATTTTTGCAAAGTTTTATACGACAGGGACCGGGGATATAGTGGTGCTAATTGCACTAGTTACACCATGGGAGGACACGGGCATATCCGATAATAGGTGCTTGAGTTGAGGAACCGATGACGGGTACAACAGCAGGGGTAGTGGCTGCATGGATTGTCACCATTTGTTGTCTCTTCGAGAACTCCTGGGAAGGCTGATATTTATCCCCTGCCTCCCAGTACTTTCTTTTCTCACCACTTCTTTCTGTCGGCTCGAGAGTAGTGGCTGCTTCCTCTACATCCTCACTATGGTCAATCAAGATTTGCGCTAGGCATTTGGCGCTGTCGTATGTATCTGGCCTCGCAGCTAAGACGTTCCCTTTCGTTGGCTGGGTTAATCCCCAGATAAACCTCTCAATCTTTTTTACTTTCAGGGGTAACCATCCCTTAACAAAGAAGCGCTAGGTCGTCAAACCTAGATGTGTAAGCGGCGATATCAGAACCTTTCATCTTCAGATTCCAAAGTTCATGCTCCAACTTCTGGATTTCACCCCGAGGGAAATACTCAGCGTGCAGAAGTTCTTTCATAACTTCCCAACCCATAGCATTGGTTACAGGTAGAGTTAGAGACTTGACTCGGCTGTTCCACCAAGTCAGGGCTTTGCTGGTCAGAGTGCAAGCAGCAAACTTCACTTTGTCGGATTCTGAACAAGCACAGATCTCGAAGATAGATTCGATTCTTTCTAACCATCGGGTTAGAGCAATAACACCTCCTGTACCATCGAAGAATGTAGGTTTCGCATGCATAAAGTCTTTATAGGAACACTCCTTTCGGTGTCCCTGTCTATTTTCCTGGTTTTGAGGTTGGGGACCACCTCCCGAACTACCGGGGTTCGTTTGCGACATGGCTGCTGAAAATGTTGCAGTTAAAACTGACTGAAGGGTTGCCAGGTCGATTGGAAGAGAAGGTGGTGTTTGAGGAGGATTGTTGTTGTTTTGAGAGCTGGGTCTCTTTCTTGGAGGCATCTTGATCTAATAAGATCAGGAAGAGAGGATGATAAGCCCTCTGAATTGAATCAAGAGATATGATACAAGGGATATCTCTTTATGGTATACATAGAATTCTATTAAGCGATAAAGCAAGAAGGAGTTATCAAACAGATAAATTATCGCTAAAGAAATGATTAAGGAGCAACGCTGGGATGAGGAATTCTATAACGGATTTGGCTCGAAAAATACTCCCATAGTATTTCATGATTCGCTGCAGCGACGGCTCATTGTTTGAGTATTGGGTAAGTTTTAGGCATGCTGCGTACCACAGTCACTCCCAAGCACATGTTGGTCGTGTCTCGAATGAATATAATTGGCCAGGCTATATTGATACTAGACACGACTACATAACTGCCCAGGTTTAACCGCAGTGTACAACACCCATTTACTTATGTTTCCTTCTACTTGTAGTTATGGATTTTCGACTGTCGGGTATACTTGTATACTTTTGAAAATACTTATATTTGAGGTATACTTTTAGTTCAGAGCATTTAGGCCCTTTAGTGTTTATAGTTTTATACCATGTAAGGTTTGGTATACTCCATTCACTATAAACAAGGTCTCTGATACCAATCTGTCACACCCCGAAAACCAAAGGCGGAAACGTCTCTGGGGTTGACTCCAAGTTGAGTATCAAATCCAATGTACATAGTAAGCAAAGTAAACAACCATTACATTACATATCAAAGTTTACATTTGTTCAAAAGTAACGTTGTACATTCGTAATACATAGTATATATGAACAAAAGTAGAGACAAGTCTTCTGTACGCTCCGTCTTCTCCAAAAGAGTTGCTAGGTACCTGTCTAATGTTGACCTGAGAATACAAGCAGTTTGAAAATCAGCATAAAGCTAGTGAGTTCATAAGATGTTTGCTTTTTGAAAATGTACGAGTTTCCTTTGGTTTACCGAAAAGTTGTTATCGAAGAAAATCCCATATTTTCTTAAAAGAGAAGGTTGGTTAATTGTAAGGTTATACAATTCTGATTGTTTAACTATGATCCCAAGAAAGTTCCCATACTTTCCTAATTGTATGTTACTAATTGTGAAAGATGTAATGTTATTCAGTTTGTTACTCTTTCTAGTTATATAAGTGTTACCCAGGAAAGCCCCATGCTTTCCTGCATGTTGGTTTCTAATGTGAACGATGTTAAAGATGTAAAAGATGTAAACGTGATTAAGTAATGTTTTGTTTTCCCCAGGAAAGTCTCGTACATTCCGAAAAGTAATAGTTAGTTATTGAACTTCGATATACTGATTTATTTCCTTTCTTACCTATTGTATTAACTAGGTATTCTGATAATCTACTGGTGTTATCTCGGAATATACTTAGATTCACATCGTCATATTCGTGTTCTTATTCTTAATTAGTTATAATTGTACTTATTCGTGTTCATATTCGTATTCGTTATTGTATTCGTTTCCTTATTCCTACTCCTATTACTATTCGTATTCGTATTCGTATTCGTAGTCGCATTCCTATCCCTAACCCTACTCCTAATACTATTTGCAGTCGTATTCGTATTCGCAGTCGTATTCGTATTTGCATTCGTATTCGTACTCGTTCTGTTCCTAATTATAGTTTCGTTATCCATTCTGTTCCTAATTATAGATGTGTTATTCGTTCTGTTTCTAGTTGTAGCTTCATTATTCGTTCTATTCCTAGTTATAGCTTCGTATTCATATTTGTATTCGTAATCAGTTATAATTGGAAATTAGTATAAGTTATTCTTAGATTATGAAACATAGTTTAGATTAGAACATTTTATCGAGAAATCTATGATTAGTTTGAAAGCTAAATTCGTAATTCGAACTATTTGATAAACACAGTTATTGATATTAGGACATACAGAATGAAAATAATTAAACTGAAAACAATAAGTTTGAGTACAAGATATCCTTGTACTTTTGCTTGTACTCCCCCCTGAAAACAGTGAAAACAATTGAAAAAGGGTAGGGGTATGAACTCACCGGACAAGAAATGTGGCGAATTCGGATGCTAAGTGTTGGTCCAGGGATTAAAAACGCACGAGGTTCCTAAGTATAACGTAAAGATACACATTTGTATCTAATTAGGACTTAGATTGGTTATTTGGTAGGGACAATTGTTTCTAGTCGCGATAACACCCCGATACAAATGTTTGGAGGGACCTGTGTGGCGTTTAAGGACGGGAATTGAAGCGAGGGACTTGGGACTTGAGTTTACTCCCCATGAATAAACTTATACAAGAATTTTTGGTCCAAAACACCCATTCCCCATGAGTTAACGGCCGTAAACTCATGGTGAGGTGGTTTATGGTGCAAATTTGGGTCATAAATGAATATGGACACTTGGAAATGCTTGGAATAATTTTACTTAAGGCTTGGATTGAATTAAAAACACCATTTGAAACACTTAAGGGATTTTATGGCCTAGGCATGGGATCTTTGGCCGTAAACTCTCAAATCTCCTTGATTAAGTGTTTTTAAGGTGTTAAAATTAATCACATGTGATTCTAAAAATTCCCACAAGCCTATAAATGAGTTTGGGGCACCATTTGACACCCTTTTGTGAGTTTACGGCCATGATACATGTTCTATGGCCGTAAACTCTCATATGTGGGGTTTTGATGTTTGTAAAGCCCTAAAACTATTTTTGGTTGGTCCTTTGATTTATTCCAAGGCTTTTGGTGGTGTTGGATGGCTTTCTAACACCTTAGAATTGAATTTATACCCATGTTTAAGGTGTTTACGGCCCAAGCACATGCCTTGGCCGTAAACTCACACAAACCCTTCAAAAATGATGTTTCAAGTGTCCAAATGCTAATACCAATATTCTATAATTCATATCTAAGCCTTGTTTGTGGTTTGGAAGGGTTTAAGGTCAAGAAAACCCTAGTTATATGAGTTTACGGACCAAGCACATGCCTTGGCCATAAACTCCTTCAAACCTCACAAAATCCATGTTTTAAATGTTTAGAGTCCATATCTTGAAGTTAGTTAGCCATATCTAGGTCCCAAAATTGTCAAGGAGGGGTTTAAGGGCTCAAAACCCTTCAATATTGGTGTTTACGGCCTAGGCACCTTCCTGGGCCGTAAATTCATACTTTGTGTCCTATTTCATGATTAATTCTCTAATTTGGAAGTCAAATAATGTAACACCCCCCTCTGGCACGTATCACAATATTTTCCGCTTTGGGCCACTCGGCACGAGGACTTCCCAGGGGGTCACCCATCCCGGTACTACTCCCGCCCGAGCACGCTTAACTGCAGAGTTCTTATGGGATCTGCTGCCCTCACGGCTTTAAAACGCGTTGTGATAGGGAAGGTATCCACACCCCTTATAAGGAATGCTTAGTTCCCCTTCCCAGCCGATGTGGGATCAGATCTAACCCACTTTCACCCCCCATTATAGGGTTCGACGTCCCCGTCGAACACATCGACCCGTGCCCTAGCTTTGATACCATTTGTAACACCCCCCTCTGGCACGTATCACAATATTTTCCGCTTTGGGCCACTCGGCACGAGGACTTCCCAGGGGGTCACCCATCCCGGTACTACTCCCGCCCGAGCACGCTTAACTGCAGAGTTCTTATGGGATCTGCTGCCCTCACGGCTTTAAAACGCGTTGTGATAGGGAAGGTATCCACACCCCTTATAAGGAATGCTTAGTTCCCCTTCCCAGCCGATGTGGGATCAGATCTAACCCACTTTACCTGATCCTACATCGGCTTGGAAGGAGAACGAAACATCTACTTATAAGGGGTGTGGATACCTTCCTTATCACAACGCGTTTTAAAGCCGTGAGGGCAGCAGATCCCATAAGAACTCTGCAGTTAAGCGTGCTCGGGCGGGAGTAGTACCGGGATGGGTGACCCCCTGGGAAGTTCTCGTGCCGAGTGGCCCAAAGCGGACAATATTGTGATACGTGCCAGAGGGGGGTGTTACAAATGGTATCAGAGCCAGGGCACGGGTCGATGTGTTCGACGGGGACGTCGAACCCTATAATGGGGGGTGAAGGTGGGTTGCACCTGATCCTACATCGGCTTGGAAGGAGAACGAAACATCTACTTATAAGGGGTGTGGATACCTTCCTTATCACAACGCGTTTTAAAGCCGTGAGGGCAGCAGATCCCATAAGAACTCTGCAGTTAAGCGTGCTCGGGCGGGAGTAGTACCGGGATGGGTGACCCCCTGGGAAGTTCTCGTGCCGAGTGGCCCAAAGCGGACAATATTGTGATACGTGCCAGAGGGGGGTGTTACAAATCACAATATTGTCCGCTTTGGGCCACTCGGCATGAGGACTTCCCAGGGGGTCACCCATCCCGGTACTACTCCCGCCCGAGCACGCTTAACTGCAGAGTTCTTATGGGATCTGCTGCCCTCACGGCTTTAAAACGCATTGTGATAAGGAAGGTATCCACACCCCTTATAAGTAGATGTTTCGTTCTCCTTCCAAGCCGATGTAGGATCAGGTGCAACCCACAATGTGTCTAGTTTGCTCATAAATTTTATCTCAATTTATAATGACCTCTAACTTGGGTGAAAAAGTCCAAAATCACAGACTGGTCCGGATTGTTATTTGAAATGATAGGCAGTTTTGTAAAAATCACCATAAATTGTAGAAAAATCGTATGGAGATGTGCAAGTAGCCATTTTAAAGCTAAAAACTCGAACTATTTGCACCTTGTACAGTTTTGAAAACAAAAATGTTTAAGATGCCCAAAACAGTCCGTGAATGGAGTTGAACTTTTCTGATGAAGGCTGTTAGAAAAAAATCTAGTTATATTCTTAGTGTTTTAACTTGTATTCCCCCCCTGAAAACTTGAGAAAACATGAAAATGTAGGGGTATGAACTCACCTTGAGTGATTTCAGTAGATACGTGTTGAAGAAGGAAAGTGTTCAACCCAAGAACACTTGAAGAATCACTTGAAGATTCGAAGCTCTAACACAATTATGAGAGAGTTTGTCTAAGATATCCATGATTTGAGTGGAAATAAATGAGATAATCATAAAGAGAATGGATTATGCTTACCAAATGTGGAGGAAAAACTCAAGATCAGCCCTTGAATCTCGAATTTCTAGAGAGAGAAAGTGAGAGAGGAAAGAGTTTGATCTTCTTGTGAAATGAGAGCAAAATGAGGGAAAATGAGGAGAGAGGATGAATAATCAGTCCTCAAAAACTCGGGAAGAGGGTTAATTGAGTGGGAAAAGACGTTGATGTGACCTAGGTAAGGTGGGGAGGCATGGCTGGTCAGAGAGTGGGTGTGGGGCGGTTGCTTGTGACTGCGGATCAATAACACTGCTTTGAATGCGAAGTTGGATTTAGCTTTGCTATAAGTTTCAATCGATTTTGAGAGTATTGTTCGCATTTGTATGAGTGTAGTCGATGAATTGATAAAGCTAGAACATATGAGTTTTGATTCGCAATTGGATTGATGATTGAGGGATGATTCGTGAAGAAAAACGCGAAGTCAAGGACTATGAAATTGTTGTTTGCAAGAATTTAAAAACTCGATTGTGGAGTTGTTGATGCTCATTTTGCGAAAGTAAAACAATCGAGTGTTCGCATCTATGAATCAACTTGAAGTCAATTGGGTTAATATTCGCATATGGGTTCAACATATGAATTTTTTGATTTCGCAAGTTTAGAGTTCAAGAACTAAACTGTATTCGCATCTGGAATGAAAATTTTGTGAATCGCATTTGATTGATTAGGTTAAAATGCGAAGGGATGCGAAGGGTGTAAGAATGAAGATGCGAAAGTGATTAATGCGAAGGGATGCGAAGGGTGTAAGAATGAAGATGCGAAAGTGATTAATGCGAAGGGATGCGAAGTATTTCACAGTAGAATGCGAATTGGGGAAGAAAACAGAAGATCTCAAATATTGTCCCTGGAGTTTCGCATTTTTTTTTTTTTTGGAAATAAATACTCAACTTCGCAAATGGGGTCATAAAATGATGAAATTGCAGAAGAGTTTCGCATTTTTGGAAATAAATACTCAACTTCGCAAATGGGGTCATAAAATGATGAAATTGCAGAAGAGTTTCGCATTTTTGGAAATAAATACTCAACTTCTCTCCTGTGATGTTTTCCCATTAACATAGCAGGTTATACAATACGAACATAACACTAACCCTAATACACAAGGTTTAATAGAGTTGACCGGCTTGACTTGATGACTTGACTTGACTCAAGATTGACGATTGTCACAAATAAGCTATACAATGAGGTTAGGAAGTCACCTTAAGGGTTGGAGGCCTTAAAATTGAGTTTTGGACCCTAAATGTTGGATTTTAGGAGAGAGGTTAGAGAGAGAGTAGAGAGAGAAGGAAAAAGCTTCAAATGAAAGGTTTAACACGTTTATATAGTTCCCCAAAACTTGGACACGGTGGAATTCTACCCAATACCGGCATTAAACGGGGCTTTAGGTCGCACCCGATTAAGTTACCGTCACCCGGCGGGAATGTTTCTAACTTTTTGAAATGAACACTTTTGGGTTAATTTCATGAGTTCCTAAGGGATTTGAACACTCATTAAATTATAATAAACGTTTAAATTTAATTAATTAACCCAAAGCGAGAACAAAACGGACCGACTAACGGCGAAATCTCACGGGTAGAACAAGTTTTCGACGATAGAAAACTTCGGCTTGTTACATAATGTTTCAGATAATCAACTTTATAACTCGAATCATAACTACATTTGTCCCATGCTCCAAGCATGCACACTTTGGTTTCCTATGGTCCATTTTTTTTTAAATAGATCAATAAAACTCATTTCATAATCCCCAATCCTTACAATTACCGTAAGAATACCAAATTCTTGCCACCTTTTAGAATGTGTCAAATTCTAATATTTTATGCAATGATCCTTTTGTGAAGTCACGGTACAAAAATCATAAAGACTCGGCCAATGGAATCACAAGGTAGTCTATCAGAAACTGTTACAAGACAATTCTATAGATGTGATGTCTCTCACTCAAAGTACATTCCTTTGAACATCCTTTTTGCATAAAATTTTCTAATCTAGACATAAATTCTTAATTTCCAACTCCTAATTATGGAAACATTTCCATATTTTCCATATGAAAATTCATTCTAACTATAATCTTATCTATTCATAATAATTTCAATATGGTCCATTCATTACTATACTTCCAACTACTCACAATCAACCAATCCTCAACGAACTTTGGATCGTCCTTTGATAGTTGTTTAATTTTTTCAATCAAAACCAGTTCTTTTCCCTTTTTCCTCTTAATGCCCTTTGCGTTTGGAATTTTTTTAGAACGGTCAAATGTTATAGCATATGCAATTGTTCCTATGCCCGAAGCATATGGGACATGATGCATAATGTCTTACATAATGATATGATACCTTATTAATTTTCTGCCATAATATTTTATGTGTCACGTTCTCACTATTCAAACTATGAAGAGGGATGTCGTAATCATATTCGAAACTTGAGAATGCAATTCATATATATGACTAAATTTGATTAAAATTTCTCGATCTAAGCTCTTAGATTTCGAAATGAAGTACAATATCCTCTCCCTTAATTATAGCAAAATGACTTTTCAGCCCTTGCAACTTTGCAAATTTAAAACTCTTGTTTTCTATAATTAATCTTACTAACATACAACTTACCATAATTATCATGCTCCCACTAACATGATGATTATATTTTTACCAGCATAACACCTATGCTCCCACTAACTTTGACATGTATTCAGAAAACAGTTGAACTTCTAGAAAACAATGCTTATTGAGTTTCTTAAGTTCATATTTCTAATACTAAGACGCTTTGATAAGACTTTATCTAAGTTCCTCATACACCTCTTCTTAGATAACTCACGTGTGTGTATAAACAATTCCAGAACTTATAGCAATAAGTCTAAAATGTTCGGACCCATTTGCCATTTCCCACAATTGGAACTAATTTGAGAAACCCAAATTACATAATGCTATCTTCAAAATCTCTCTTAGTGAAAGCGTTTCCTCATAATTTTTTTCTTGAAGGATAGAAACCTTATGAAACTTAGATTTTATTGTGTATGTTCTCTTATCCATGTGAATTTGTTATAACCATAATCACAAGATAATGTTAGTGACAAATCCAAATGCTTATGGATAGAACATGTTCATTCTTTATTTCTTGCCATCAAGGGTCCCACAATTGCTTCCAGGTTATTGAGCAGCCCACCCCTTCATTTCAATGTACTTTCCATTGAACAAGGTCCCTTGCCCCTTATGCGTTCAAATGAGAACTCATAGAACTCACATGCATAATTAACTCAATTGGAATGGCACAGAAAAAAAAAATTAGTGTCAACACGATAAGTCGTAAACTTTAAGTCGTGTGTTAGTGATGATTGATAAGGTCTATTCTTGATTTGTTCTTGGAACCTTTCATGACCATTAAGACTCCCACCGACTCTTTGACATATAAGATTCTCTTGTCAAGTAACATTTCTTGACAAACAAATATTCAAGAGTTAGTGTAGCTTTTATCAAGACAAAACACTTCATATGATTGGTCGTAGTTTGTCTTTGTCTTATCCAAGACATCACAACTTATCAATTTCAAATGTGTAAGAATATGAAAACCTTTTTCCAAATTCCACATTTGATGAATGTTATAAATCTTCTTAAGACTTGTCACTCAATTCACAATCTTGGAGTATAATTCTAAGACTAGAAATTGGAACGAAGTATGATTGACTTCTTGATTTAACCATATCCACAATTTTCGATATCTCTTCTTAGACATACAAATTGTACTAAGACTCATTCAGAGGATCAATTGAGATATGGTTCTTAATCATTAAGACTTATCATAAAACATTATAAAAGGTACCCTCCTTTCTTCTTAGATAGGGAAACTTTTATCTTTCTGCCTACTTGATTGTTCTTATTTGTTCTGCTCTTTCAATCAACTCAGAATTATACTCAATCTTATAGTTATAACCATATTCACTAAACTTTAGTAAATCATGATGAATATCTTTGCCACTCTCGTGGTAGACCTGATCAACGTACGTCCTAGTGTATTTGATCTTCTAGTCCTTCATTTAACACTTTGTCAAAGAATTGGTCTAAATTTCCCAAATTTGAAAGCTTTCATTCATCATACAATACTTGTTGCAGGATTCCAAGTTCCTATCCACTTGAAACTTGGGCGATGAGAAACTCTCCCCTTTTGGTAAATTCTTGACACTTACTCAAATAACCTAATTTAAGAATCAAATCCATTTTGCTAATAATAGAAGTACACAAACATCAATTTTTCATATACGCCATTGTAAGGATAAACAAATAAGATAAAACCAAAATGTATTTTATTCATAAAAGCAGCGGAAAACTTGTCTTTACAATGCAAAATACGACTGAAAAACTATGTAATCAAATACTCCTGACAAATCTATCATAACTTCTTAAGCTCAAAATCTGATCTTCGAATCCATGCGATCGTAATCCATTTCTTCGTGATCAGACTCATCTTGCTCTTCCATCAAGCTTCCTTTCTTTTCTCTAATTCTGCAAAACATTCAAATGTAATCTTATCACATCATGTATAAAGAGTAGGAATTTAATGGAGTTATTGATGGGTTTTAGCCATAAGAACATCCTATGTGCTCATACAAACCCTAATGCTTGGATTTAGGTTTCTCTATTGTACATGCAATTCATCTAATACTATAAACCCTAGATCTAGTATATGATAATCAATATAACATATAAATTAGGGTTTAGATCATACCTTGATTGTTATGTAGCAATAACAATCTCAAATCCTTCTTGTATTGACTTTAGAAAGCTTAGAGTCACAAATGTCACTCCTCTGATGGTTCACAAACACCAAGAGCAAGAGGATGAAGAGGAGAAGAGAAGGAGGCTGCCCAACACGTGTGGAAACCCTAACCAATTAGTTCACCACGTTTTTGAGCCATAAGGGTTATTTAAATAGAGAGGCTATCAGGGTTATCTAACAAGGAAACCCTAATTTGGATGCTTAGGTCCTAAGCAACCCATGGACTCCTTCCATAAAGACCCTAGGACGATTTCTAATGGGTTTCCCCATAGAATTCGTCCACCCTTTAATATGAAGTCCATTAGCTCAATATTTAACTATTATACAATTAACAGTTCAAGTCCCTTAAGTTTAATTAATCCCTTTTAGTCACAAACTTAATCCTTATTAATTCTTGACTAACATTAATTAAACAATATGATTTCTCCATTAATATATTATTCTCATAGTATATTAATAAATCATATTTAATCCTTTCTCTCCATAATTCATCCTATCAAGTTGCTTTGGTGAAGGCAACCCAAAAGGACCATGCACCATCGGGCCAAGTACATACCAAAATAGTTATGGACTTAGACACTAATCCAATAGTTATATAATGGATTTTATACCTGAACTAGAGCCATACTTCTTGACTCTCCCATCTCTTATATTCTTCAGTTCCTTTGGGAAGCTTCGTATCCATTGCCCCCTCTCTTGGCAGCAGAAACATGTAAGTTCTTCTGGAATGTCCACGGAAGAATGGTTGGTTGAATTACCAAACAAATATGCTCCATTACTTCGCCAAATCATTTCTGATTCAGCAGCAATAAGCATGTAAGTTAAGTCAATGAGGGTTGCGTCAAGATTCATCATATAATACTCTCTTTTGAACTTATCATATGATTCAGGGAGTGACTGAAGAACCCAGTCCACAACCAACTTATTGGGAAAAGACGCACCCAACATAATCAACCTATTAATGTGTGATTTAATCCCTAGGACGTGAGCACACATGGGTTTACCATCTTCATGTTCCATTGCCAATAGGGTTTCGGTGATCTTGAACCTTTCAAATCTTTGTTCTTGTAGGCCAAGGAGAACAACGGGAGGAGGAGGAGGAAGTGAAAACAAACTAGTTCACATTGATCCTTCATTTTGGAACAAGCTTTCACTTTCAATAGGAACACCTTTTCCTTGGGATTCGGGAAGACCACGGTTAGAATCAAACATCTACAAAACGGGAGAAATTTCAAGTTAGTTGATTGAATCCTTAATAAAACACCCAAATGATACATTAAGGCTAGGATCCAACAACATTATTTACACATTAGAACAGGGATGCCGTAATCCAACATGCAAATAATTTGGAGGAAAGTGAATGACGATTCACTAATTCTTCACCATAAAGGCTTAAGTTTTAGATGTATTTGAGAATTCCTATATTTCCTTTGAGATTCATTGAACTTTTTCAATGGAATTTTTAAATCTCGATATGCCCCTCTCGTTTGTGACTGGGATGCCGAGGATCACAAAGTGGGTGTGAATAACCATGCAAATGTACATGGTGCCCTCATTGTTACAATCACCCATTCGATGTGCCGGTAAACCACACACGCTCCATCGAACTATGACAAACAAAGAGTCACCCTTTGCCACCTTTTCTTAGAACCAATTACTGTGCATGTTAACCACACACGCTCCACTAACTTCTTAGCAAGGGTGCAGAGTGCAATTTCATGGGATTGCATCAATTTCACTTTTGCCTAAAATAACTAGGATTGGGAATTTGTAAAAGTGTTTAGTTACTTTACATAGATTCATTACATTTATTAATGAAGAGAGGATTGCCCTATCCTACCCGTTCGGCTAACGACCCTCCACCAATCAAGGAAGCGGTGGGTAAGAATGGATACCCATTAAACGGCCATTTTATAGGCCATAACCTTATACCCCCACCCCCCCCCCCCCCCCCTTATAGATCGGCTTCGTGAATGAGGCCTACTAACGGTAAGATTAGCATTTTAGTTATACATACATACATATATATATATATATATATATATATATATATATATATATATATATATATATATATTAATCTTGTAATAATCTTATAGTATAGGGTGTATTTTAACTCTCTTCTAATTATACACTTAATTATGGAATTATTAACTCTCTTCTAATTATACACTTAATTAATTTAATAAAACCATAAGGGTGTAATTTGAACTTTTTCAAAAATTAGGGTTTTAGAATTTAGACTTTCAAAATTAAACTTTTAATCAAACAATTTAAATTCCAAAACTTGATGGCAGATTTTTGAAACTTTTCAAAACAATTAGGTTTTAATCTCACTTCAAAATTTTCGAAATTTAGGACTATTTAAATTAAAATTTAAAATATTATAACTTTTGATTTAATATTTATCTTGAATTAAACTATTAATTTAAATTATTATATCATAAGGGATTATTAAAACATAAAGGATAATTACCAATTAAACAATTAATTTATCCTAATCCTTTTAATCCCTCTAAAATTCGAAAATCATGGGATAGGATATTTCAAAATCTTTAATTACCATATATAACCATTAAAGGATAATTCCAAGATATGGGATAACCCAAATCCCTAAAATTTAGGATCTTATCTTGGGAAGGAGGCTAATCTCGAAAATCCTAGGGTTTGCAAACCCTACATTTCGAAATCTTGGGACTTAAGGAAAGGATTTGAAAAACCCTTACCAAATTTTCGCAAATTAGGGTTAAGGAACCCTAATCTCGAAAATCTTGCCTCCTAGGGTTTATTGGCTATAAACCCTAATATGTCAAGTTCATACAATTGTATAATACTAATTGAAAACAAGTTAACCAAAGGCTTTGATACCACTGATGGGTTTTGAACAAACAATCCTATGTGTGCATGCAACCTTAGATTTGGATCTATGTTTTCACTATTAGATACACAACATTATGAACATATGAAGAACCCTAGCATGCTCCTAGTATTTTTGAAATTCATGTAGAAAGATAGATCACATACCTCTTGTTGTTATATTGTAATAACAACTCAAATCTTCAAACCCTAAGTCTTGAAAGTAAGTACCACAAGTGTAGTACCTCTAATAGCTCACAAACACCACAAGAAATTGGAGAGGCAATAGAAAGAGAAGAGGAGAGGTAGAAATCAACTCTAGGAACACTGGGATCAAGTGGGGACGATTTCTATGGCCTTAGGGGTCTTTATATAGGGTAGAGATTAGGGTTTCAGTCCTTATCCTTATCTAGTTGCTTGCCCACCAAGTAACCATAAGATAAGCCTTAATAACCCTTATCCTTGGACGATTTCAAGGATTCCTTATCCCTTGAATTCATCCAACCTATATATATGGTAACCATTGCCCTACTTTGCAATTATCACATAATTACAATTCAGCCCTTCTAGTTTAATTAATTACACTTGATCCTAAAATTAATTCCTAATTAATTATTGACCAATATTAATTAAAAAAATATGGTTTCTCCTTTAATATATTATTATTATAATATATTAATAAATAATAATAACCTCTTTCTCTATTTATATCTCCAGTCAAGTTGCTTTGGTGAAGGCAACCCAAAAGGACCATGCACAACCGGGCCAAGTACTTACCAAATATGGTTACGGGCTTACACACTAATCCAGCAGTTAGGGCTCGAAATGGCACACTTTTTGGAGTTTACGGTCCTTGGACCACCTTTGGGAGTTTATGGCCGTAAACCCATGAGTTTACGGCCGTAAACCCATGAGTTTACAGCCGTAAACTCATGGTTACTCCAACCATTTCGTGTTTTGGTGTTTCTAGTTCATGCATGCAAGGTTCTAGCCTCTTGTCCAAGCATTAAAAGGTGTTCGGGGCATCAAAACACCCTTTGGGGGTGTTTACGGTTTTGGGAGATCCCCAAACCGTAAACTCATGTTCTTAGGGTTTTTGGTGTTTAGTCCATGGATTATCAAGTATATTTAGAAAACAACTAGCTAAGAGGAGTATACTTACTTATATGAAGCTTGTAAGAGTGTTTAGGTCCCAGGAACACTAGTGTGTGTTCTTGTTGTTCTTGGTGTTTTGAAGAATGCTTGAAGATCTATGTAAAAATCGAAAATCCATGGATGAAATGATGTATAAACACTAGATTAACTGTTGTATGAACGAATTTAGGAATGAAAACTTACATTTTTGGCAGATTTGGAAGAATGAACTTATGATACTTGAGAGAAAAACTTGGTGTTCTTGAGTGGGAAGTGGAAGAATGAGGTCAAGAAGTGTAAACTCATGCTATATGCATGAGTCTTGGGAAAAAGGGTGTTTACAGCCCAAACACCTCTTGTTTGACCGTAAACACCTAGGTAAGGTGTTGGATTGATTTGCTCATTACCCTCACTAATAACGACACTTCCTTTTATTTAATCGTTTGACAAAAAATAAAATAAAACACCAAACAGACTTAAATCCAGCCAAAAATGTACTGAAATGTTTTTTACTAATATTTGAAATGTTTGACTATGGAAATTATACTAATGGAAATTTCGGGTTGTCATATAATTCGTCAAGTTGCTCAGTCAATCTCATAAATAAATATATAAATATTATACCTGGGAGTCAGGATGTTACATCTCGTAAGCATTTCATATGTTCTCTTCAGCAATCATTCATGATTGATATTGTTTTACTATTCTTTCAAGCCAATTATTGATGTTTTTTACATCACTTCTACCTTTTCTGAATGAATCTTTAATCTTATTTTTCCAATCAGGATTTGCAAAATTTGGGGATGCAGGTTTAAAAGGCTCACTATTCCTTCCTTTAACTTCCAATTTCTCAAATTGTCTTTTGGGAAATGACCTTTGTGGATGATTTGAAAAATGATTTTGATATCGGTTTAATAAACAAAATCATTTTGTTTAAAAACTTTTGGATTTTGATCAAACTCATTTATCCATGATTTTGAAAATTTCCTTGTAAACCATTTTGTCGAAAGTTATTTTGGACAAAGTTTTGACTCCTTTGATAGTTATTTTGTTTTTGAAACTGTTTATTTTGAAAATTCTTTGCATTTTCTGAAAACTTCTTTTTGTTTCAGGATATTTTTGTTTAAAAACCTTTTGTTTGTGAAAAACTTTTTCATTTTTCCAATAAGATTTATTTTGTACTTTTGATTTCGAAATTCCTTTATCAGAAGCCAAATTCTCTACTCCTCTTTTAAAAGTTTCTATTTTCACATTTTGATGTTTTCGATTAACAGGTAAAGTACCAGCATATTTTTCTTTGTTTTTATTATCAACAACCGATTTTTCTGTTTTCACAGCCCACATATGTTTTGTTCTATTTTTTTGTTGACAATCTTTAGAGTTTTTGTTCAAACCACTTTCAATTGTGTTTTGATTCAAATAAAATGCTTCTTTCGTCACACTCACATTTTCTTCATTTACCAACTTGTTCAATTCATGAGCTACATTATCACCATTCCTTTGGTAACAAAGAGTTGATTTGGAAACACAACATCTTCTAAATCCTTGAACCTAGGATAAACCACTACATTTGATTCAAGATAATATTTTCCTTTGTCTTTCAAAACTTTCATATACTCCTTTGAATCTTCCAAAAAGTGATCTAACACAAATCTTGGGATTGGTTTCTCATTCAAAACGTCATCTTAAACACTCATATAATCCTCGACCACAACAAAATCATGAGAATCACAGGTTTTGGATATCGAAAATTGATCATTTTTTAATTTCGACATTGAATCATTATATAATTTGCCTTTAGCCATTGAATTGACATTAATGACAGACAATCGAGCTAGTAGACACATTCTTCTTCCTTAATTTCACTAATATTGTAAGAATTATCTTCGATATCAGTCAAATTTAGTTGAAAACAAAGTGTTGACTGCTCAGTCATGTTCAAAATCATGACTTGTTCATTTTTGGTTAAGGACTCATTCACAATTTTCACAATATCATCAGCATTAAAGTATTCATTGATATTTACAATACTATATGCATATGAATCATTTGGAATTTCATCATAATCTTTTATCTTTCTTTCACAATCATATGTTGTTTCGTCTATTTGTTCTCTATTAAAACCAAGAAAAGGAAGTTGCTTTCGATGCTCTTCATCACAAATCTCTTCAAAATGATAAAGTTTAGTTAATTTCACATACAGCCTTTTAGCAATATTACAATAAATATTTCCTTTTTTACAATCATAATATTGTCCGTTCGAATATTTTTGCTATCTATCAAAATATTAGTAGTCCTTAAGTGTAGAGATTCTACTAAACCCTTCTTTTCTTCTAGTTTATTCTTAGCTTCATAATAAAGGGTTTTAGACTTTTGTATTTCACTACTCATGGAGATTAACATGTCATTAAGATAAGAACATGTATTTTAAATGAGGTTAGAAGATCATTTACCTTTGCAGTCATCGGTGATTTGATATCGTCCTTTGACACAAAAAATCTCCCTGCAGTTCTTTCTTCATCATCATCCTCACTCTCATCATCAATATCCTTCAGCTTCGCGTACAATACACCATCTGTGGGATGGAGCATTTCTTCATCATCTGATCCTGAAGACTAGATTTGATATGTGCCATCTTTCTTCATCATATCCTCTAGCAATCAGTGAGACATTCTTTGTTTGAGAGTGAATTTCCTAAAGCTTCTCAACATAATAAGCCTCTTCCTTAACCTTCTCCTTCTTCTCTAAGTGATTGTAACCATTGCAGTAGTTATTATTATATCCAAAAATCACCCTTCAACTTAAATTCCTTATTCCCATTCAAACTCTCGACCTCTTTGTTTTCTATCTTTACTGCTTCCTTTATAGATTTCCTAGTTGATGATACACCCTTTCTCTCAGAATTATTCTTGAACTTTCTGTTGAATGACTTCTTAAATAATTTATTGGCCTTATTGTTTGAGTAATATGCAATTGCTTCATCATTGGATTTGAAAAAGAATCCTTCTTCATTATACATAGCTTCTTCTTCGGATTTAGATTCCTTTACAACAACTTTCAACAATATGCAAATGGTTTTCCCACACTTGATTTACTCTTTTTAGCAATATCATTAATCTCGCTTTCATCTGCGTTCAAGATATTGTATAGATTGGCAAGAGAGTAACCATCAAAGCTTTCTTGTGTCTTGATCACTAAACTTATATTTTTCCATTCCTTTCTTAAACCCATGAGAAAGGTGAGATTAAACTCAAGTGATGAACGTGTCATTCCATAGTGAGAACATTTGAAGATCATAGTATAATTCAATTGATTATGTTTCCTTCTGCTTGAATTCTCCCAACTCTAGCAAGCATTGTTTGATCGAGCTCTTCTTTGTCTTCTTATTACATTGATATTTCTCCTTCATAGTATCCTATATTTTCTTTGAGGTTTCACATCCATGAACATAATTGTCAACTACTGATGGAAGAGCACCACGTAATTCACACAAACATTACTTATCATTTTCCTTCATCTTGTTTCCTCTTCTGATCATGTCCTCAGAATTTACAGACGTACCAACAATGACTAACATCTACTAATTAAATTGTCCACTTTTGATGGATCTCATCATACCTTCATCAATACCATTTAGATAATTCTACATCATGTCAATCCATTGCTCGTAATACTCTGGAATCAACATCATAATTTTTGTTGATATCCGAGTAAGTGTCACACCCCTAATTCGGATTGGCAGAAACTCCCAAGGGCGGATGATGTTATTGTACAATATCATAACAGTTGAATATAAATGAATCAAAGAATTACAACCATCGCTTTGAATATTTAATAAGTTTACATTGCATTCAAATATTATTTACATGATATCAAATGCTTGCGACAAAAATGAATAACATGATGCGACAACGTCCCATCCGCCAAAAACACTTGTGGTTACATGTTTACTGATTTCCTGAAAATACAAGTGATTTTGAATAGGGGAAGTGGACGGCATGTTTACCTGGTTATTTGGAGGATGATAACTTGGATATATGTTGGTTAATAATTTTTATGAGAAAAAGATGCATTTATCTCTTCACAAGTTCAACTTTCCTCTTTTTCCCCCCAACTGAGACCTCCCATGTACTACCGAGAACATGGGTTTTATGCCTTATGTGCCACTGAGAACATGAGTCGATTTCGGTCCAAGAGGGGCCTAGATCTAAGGTCCTTGGTCCTAACTGAGAACTCTCAAAAGATAGTTTTTGGTCTGAGTGGTATTCCTTTGCATGGGTTTTCGGTTAAAGGGGGGGGGGGGTCTCGACCATAGAGAGGATTCTCGGTCTTGGATTAAAATACCTTAAATGCAATTGAAATTTCTCAAAATTCTTGATCTATCTAATAGACTTTCAGGTGTTGGTTACGAATATGATTTTCAAAGTAGATGTAAATATTTAAATCATACAATTAATGCCTTCTTGGATTTCAATGATTTTTATTGCAACATATATACGTTGTGGGTACATATATACACAAAACCCCTTTAGACTTTGTTTGAATCAAAAATTTTCCTAGTTGTTACATGATCCCCCTGTTAGAGGGAATTTTGTCTTGAAATTTGCATCTTGAACCGGTTCTCGCAACTTGAGGAAAAGTTGTAGGTATTTATGTTCCATTTGATCTTCCCGCTCCCAAGTGAATTTGGGTCCTCGCTTGGCGTTCAATTGGACCTTCACTATTGGTATACGGCTTTGTTTCGTCCTTCTGACTTCCATGTCCATGATTGCAACAGGTTTCTCTATGAAATGTAGACTCTTGTTTATCTCGATCTTGTCAAGTGGGACCATAAGAGTCTCGTCAGACAGACACTTCTTTAGGTTGGACACATGGAAGACGGGATGTACACTATTGAGTTCATGTGCTAGACGTAGCTTGTAAGCCACCGGCCGACCCTAGAAAGGATTTCAAATGGCCTGATATACTTGGCTCGAGAACTGAAGTCGGGAGAAATTAAGAACCCAACTGAACCTTCAGATCTACCGGTTCCGATTCTATCGATTCCCGGTTCCAACCAGTTCTTTCCATGTCTTTAGTATTGGAACTGATCCTCAAGAAATATCAACAAACGGTTCTAGTTTTTTCCGGTTCTATCGATTCTGGTTCCTACCGGTTCCAACTTCCAAAAATCCACAAGAATATCGTCCCGGTCCTAGCCCGAACGGTTCTATTCAGTTCTGGTTCCGGTACCGGTTCCATGTCCAGTACCGATTCTTGCCGGTTCCCCGGTCTAAATGTTCATCCATAATTTTGAGAATTTGGCGTATAACGTTTCTACCCTTAATGTATCCAATACTTGACATAGATTTTGACGGTGTTCCTCTTGGCTTCATGAATAAACTAGTATGTCATCGATGAATACTATCACAAATTTACCCAGATAAGGCTGACACACATGATTCATTAGGTCCATGAACATCGCGGGCACATTCGTTAGACTAAAGGGCATCACAACAAACTCGTAGTGATAGTAGCGAGATTTGAAAGTTGTCTTAGGGATATCTTCCTCCAGAATTCGAAGATGATGGTAGTGAGCTTGTTCAATTCTTGATAGTGTATATACATGCGGAACGATCTATCCTTTTTTTTCACGAACAAGATTGGTGCTCCCTAAGGTGACAAGCTCAATAAGATGAATCCCTTGCTTAGCAGTTCATTCAGTTGTTGGACAATTCATGCATTTCTGTAGGTGCTAGGCGGTACGGGGACTTGAATTTGGGGTGGCTCCAGGAATCAAGTCTATTCTGAACTCGACTTGGCAGTCAGGAGGTATTCCCGTAAAGTCTTCTGGAAATACATCAGGGAAGTTATAGACTTTGGGAATATCTTTGATGTCTTTCACCTTTTGTTACTCATCCACTACATGGGCTAAGAAGACGTGATATTCCTTGTGTAGATACTTCTGAGCCTTTATGTGAGAGATGATTTGTAAATTCATGTCAGGTTTGTCACCAAAAATGATGACGGTTTTGTTATTTGGTACATTAAGTCGAATGGCCTTTTTGTAACACAAGATTTTGGCATGGTGAGGACTTAATCAATCCAGGTCAATATTAAAATCAAAGCTACTGATTGTGACTAGCATCAAGTTGATTTGGAAGGAATGATTGTTTGGAGTTAGTGTGCATCCTACGAATATATCGTTAGTGTGTTCTGTTTTTCCATTGGCCATCTCTACGGTGAATGTTTCATTTAGTTATTCCGATTTTTGCTTGAGAAATCGGTGGCTTACGAAGCTTTTCTTTACGCCAGTATCGAAAAGTATGTATGTGTATGAGTTATTTAGTAGAAAAGTACCAGTAACCACTGTGGGATCCCTCATGGCCTCCTAATTCCCCATCATTAAAACCCTTCCTACGCCTTCGCTATTTCTATTTTGTGCCTTCGGACAGTCCCTCTTGTAATGCCTGGTCTAACCGCAACCGTAGCATGTGCGACTCACCCCAACATTAGCGGCTTGGGTGGTTGGTTGTGTCGGGGCTTTGCAGAAATGGGCGGTATGCCCCTTCTTGTTGCAATTTGTACATTACATTTCCCGACAGGATCTGTGGTGGTGGTAGTTGCATTTGTCGCATTTCGGAAGAGTTTCAGCATATTTCATGGCTGGTGTTGGGGCGGTAGGGGTGTGACGGAATGAACAGCCACAGTTTGTTGCTTCTTGGTTGGGTCTTGAGCGGGTTGACCCTTTTTTGTTCCAAAACTTCCTCTTGTTTTCACTCCGCTTTGGTTGTTCAGGCGTGGGGGTCATGATACCTTGACGAATTCCATGGTCGACAAGAGTTTTTACCAGATGCTTGGCACTGTCGAAAGTGCTCGGGTTGGAAAATATGACCATTCCCTAAATCTGAGGAGATAACCCCCAAATGTAGCATTCCACTTTCTTGGCCTCCGGGGTGGCCATTCCAGGGCACAAAGTTTCCAACTCATTAAATCGAGCAGTATATGTGGCAATATCGGAGCCCTTCATGGAATGTTCCCATAATTCCTATTCCAGCTTCTACATCCCGCTAGTTGGACAGTATTCCTCAAGCATCATCGCATTCAGATCCTCCCATATCATAATGTTGGAAATGGCTAGAGTCAAAGTTCTAATGTGGCCATTCCAGGATGACAAAGTTGAGTCTGCAAATTTACATGCAGCCTGCTTGACTTTGAACTCATCGGGCATGCACAGATTTTGAAGACAGACTCAGTCTTCTCGAACCATCTTGTTAAAGTAACGACCCCGCTGTCTCCATGGTATCTCATGTGCTTTTACTTCATGAATTCTTTGTATGAGCACATTGGTGCCCTTGGTTTTCGCTTTGCTTGGAACTATTGGTTCCATTTCCGCCTCCATTGTTGTTACTGCTGATTTGGGCCACGATAACAGCCACAACAGTTGTTACTGCGGCCTGAAACGTTGCATAGTCTGTTGTGTGTGGGGGGCGGTGGTGGTGCTCGTGGAGCTGTTGGTTTGTTGTTCTTGCGCTTGTTTGACTTCCTTTGTGCCATACTTCTTCCATAAAGCTTAAAGGTGGAATGATGATAGTTTCTGAGAAGAGTTATGAGTCAGGCATCACATTAATCGAATTCCTTGTTTTGTACATGTATCGAGTCTAGTTGTTATTGAAATTTGTAAGCAATTCAGAGTGATATTTATCATACAAACAAACAATTGCATAACAACTAGTAACATTCAATGAAATAAAACGCATATCCGTTTCATTAATAATTTAGTGCTAGTACATAGTTTTGTGAAAATTGACCTTTAAGAAGGCTACATAAAAGAGTAGCACCAACACTTACTCATAAATAATATCAATACATGAGTAGGATACGCCCTACTCGAGGTGGGTAGTCTCATCCGGGCCATGAGATGAAGTCGAGGCTCCCTGTAACTCTGCTATCTGATGCTCAGTTACGATCACTCTCTCTTTGAGAGCTGAGTGCCTCTCCAGGTACTCTCTAACCTCTGCTCGAGTGGTGGTAAGGTCTTCATAGAGACTATCAATGAGATGGAATGTTTGGGTGTAGTCCCTCTCCATCCATCGGGTCATGGCGTCAGTAGCCTTAGTAATGGCTCCTAGCTCCAAGATCTGGTTTGCCTATGCCCTAGTCTGATCTTCGAGGTACAAGATCAAGTGAACCATGATAGGAAGGTCCTTGTATGTCGAACCCCCGTGGTGGAGGTTATGTTAACCTCGCTCTATCCCATAAATAAAACATTGGCGCTGTTTCCGGCTCCACCTCTCTAAGTCTTATGCCTGGCGAGGCGTGGGGCCCTGGTAGCCGAGTCGGTGTTCGGGAACCCTGGAGACATAAGGAGGTTTATTGACCTTTGACTCTGCATCCGACTCCTCCTATGGCATCTCATTGTCTTCTTCTTCCTCTAGATCTTCTTCTTCCTATGGGGCTTCCTCGGGCTCTTCTTCTTCCTCCACTAACTCCTTAGGATCCTCTGCAGGGTCCTCTTCAATCCACCCACCATTTCCTTGTTTAGGGAAATAGGGTCTCCGGGCATATGAAATCTTGCCAGATCGTCTATGTGAATATAGATATATGAGGAATACATGAAAGATTTACGGTATTCTAAAATACTCCTATAGTACTTTAATTCTTTATGTTTGATTCTAGAGTTTCTTGGCATATAAGATTGGTATGCTTTAGATTAGTTACCCACCACAACCATTCCTAAACACATGCTGGCCATATCTCGTATAAATATAGTTGATCAGGATATATTCATCCCAGATATGACTACATAACTGTCTTGGCTTAACCATAGTGTTTAACTCCTTTAAATAAATTTTATATGGTTCTTATTATGAAATTGTTTCTAGTATGCATGCATGTATACTTTTATGAAAATACTATTATATTTTAGAAAGTATACTTATTAGTCAGAGTGTTTTAGCCCCCAATGTATTTATAGTTGTATACCTTACATGATTTGATATACTTAGTGTTGGATTTTGTGTCTAAGCCCATAACTATAATTGTCATGTACTTGACCCGATTGCAGCATGGTCTTTTTGGGTTCCCTTCACCAGTGCAATTTGATATGCAGGACTTTTGAGAATAAGGTTATTTATGATTTATTAATATATTACAAGTATAATATATTAATATGAAATCACATTATCATTTAATTAGTATTTATCAAGAATTAATTTGGAATTAATTTTGTGGTCAAAAGAGACTACTAATTAAATATATGGGGATTGATCGTGTAAATCAATGATTCTTATAGTGTGCTCCAATGATCCATGATTATGTAGATGGTCTAAACCAATGAAATAATCCATGGATAGTCCATGGAGGTTAAACCCATAAAGCATAAGAATGTGAAAGGTCATTAGGGTTTGCAAAGATGTAACCCTAGCACTATAAATAGAACCCTCATGAACCAAAATCGGTTGCACCTTCTTTTTGAGCTAAGTAACTTATTCTCTTAAACCTACTTTTTCATATTGGTGTTTATGAATCATTAGAGGCATCACACTTGAGGTGCTCAAACTTCAAAGGCGAAGAACTACAAGTCCTTCTAAAAGGTAAGTTATCTAACTAGTTGTATTGTTCGTTTGACAATTTGTATGCTAGTTAGGATATATGATCTAGAAAATGAAAATGCATCTATAATTAGAGAAAACATAGATCCAAAGCATTTAGGGTTGCATGTGAATCATAGTAGTGTTATAGTGCTCAAAACCCAACAATGGTATTAGATCCTAGGATTGTTCTCTATTATATTTGATGTTTGCTAATTTTGCAAAATTGAAAAAGTCAATCTTTTCTACCTTCTGACTGGTGAACTCGCCAAGTCCACTGGCTGACTCGACGAGTCCACCCAGTAATGGACCAACTCGATGAGTCCAGTTCATGTACTCTTCGAGTTGGTGCTCTTGTGGTCATAATTTCGAGTTTTTTGCCAGAATTGGATTAGGACCATTACCCCCAAACTGTTTTTGAACCATGAAATCTATTTTTTGATATGGTAATGATCATGCTTATCCAATTAAAAGATAATTGTCATAATTTCAAGATTTATATTAGTTAATATGATTAGGCTAATTTCCTGAAGATTGTTGATATGAATTATCTTGTCCTTATGAGTTTAACTAGATTATGGATGAATTATTTGATTATTGTCTTAATTAAAATAATGATCTAAATTATTTTAATGATTTCCATAACTTGTCCTCAAGTTATGGAAAATGAAAAGTCTCATACATTAAAATGACATTAAACTCATAAGTTATGGAAATGAAAGGACCATTGACAAACATTAATATAATAGGTTAATTATTTGTATTATTTGATATGAATTGCCTTGCTATATGAGTTAGATTAGATCAATAGAATATTATATGATAATTTTTCATTGTTAAAATTAATATAGATGTTTTAATGAGTTCCATAACTTATCCTCAAGTTATGGAGCATGAAAAGTCTTATCATAAATGTTTTTAATGAACTCCATAACTTGTCCTCAAGCTATGGAAAAGCAAGAATCTTTTAATAAAACCAACATTAAACTCATAAGTTATTAAATTGAAGAGTTTTGACAGGTTTCAAAACTTTCCCTCAAGTTTTGGAATTTGTAAAGTCTCATTAATGAAACTTTAATTCTAAACCCTATAATTTTAAAAGTTAAAATCCAACCCTTATATTTTATAATATTATAAGTTTAATATTTTACAATTGGATTATGGCATCCCTTTTCGCAATTGTAAAATATTGTGTTGGGTCCTAGCCTTAAGATTTTGTTTTGGGTGTTATATTAAGGACTTAAATCAACCAACATGAATTTCTCCCTTATAGATGTCTAGGTCAGACAACTATGGTCTTCTAGAATCTGTTGGAAAAGTCTTTCCACATGAAGATGATATTCCATAATATCATACTTCACTTCCTCCACCTCCTCCAATTATTCTCCCTAACCCACAAGCTCGAAGACTTGAAAAGTTCATGGTCACTCAAGCCCTACTTGCAATGAAACATCAAGATGGAAAGTCTATATATGCTCTTGTCTTGGACATGAAGTTGCATATTGATAGGCTGGAAATGTTGGGTGTCGTGTTCCCGAGGATGTTGGATATTGACTTGGTTCTTCAGTCACTTCCCAAGTCATATAGTGAGCTCTTTAAAGACTACTATGTGATAGATCACAACATGACCCTTATTGATCTTGCCTATTTGCTAATTGTTGCTGAATCGACAATATTTTGGCGCAATGATCAAGAAAACATGATTGGAAGATCTACATCCCAAGCTGCCATGAACATAGGCAATGACATCGATAGTCTAGAAATCATTCCTTCTCCTAAAGGAAAGGAATTGGCCATGGTCAAAAGCTTTGATCACAATAGAAAGGATGGTTTTGGGATTGTATCATATGTCAATGCAATAGAAGCCATTTGTTTCTATTGCCATTTGAAGGGACTATGGAAACGAAGCTGCCCAGACTACCTGAATGATCTAAGAGAAGGTAGAATCAAAAATTTTGACTCTGCTTCACGATAGAACAAAAGAAAGGAAGCTTAAGGGAATAGCAAGCTGATTCTGATCGTGAAAAGATGGATTTCGATCGCATATTTCGATGATCAGAATTTTGAGTTGCTACTTGGGAGTTATGATAGATTGCTTAGAAATTTGTAATAACATAGTTTTCATTTGTATTTGCATTGTAATGAAAAGTTTTCTTCTTCATTTCATAAATAAAAATTTGATTTTATGTTATATTATATCTCCTTGCAATGACATATGTGAAAATTGATGTTTGTATGTTTCTATTTGTAAGCAACATGGATTTGATTCTTTCGTTTGTGGTAGTGTCGAGAATTTACCAAGTAAGGAAAGATTTTGATCACCCAAGTTTCGATTGGATAGAAAATTGGAATCATGCAACTTGTATTGTATGATGAATGAGAATTTTCATCTTTAGGAAATTAAGATTGATTCCTTATCCGCATGTATATGTGAGTCAAGTGAAGGACTAGGAGATCGAGTACACTTGGTTGTGCGATGGTCAAGTCCACCACAAAGAACGATAAGACTATTTGTTATAGTTTAATAAAGTTAGTAAATATGGTTATGCTTACAAGATTAAGTATAATTCTGAGTATTCAAAAAGTCTCAATGTCTAGCAGAACGAATAAGAAGAATCAATGTCGGCAGAAAGATAAAATTCTCTCTCCAATCTAAAAAGATGGGAGAGTACTTGAGTATCGTGTTTTATGATCATCTTAATGATTATGAAACCATATCACAATTTATCCTCTAAGAGCATCTTAGTGCACTTGTATGACTAGGAAGAGGAATCGTGAATTATTGAAATGGTTAAATCAATTAAGATGAATCATACTTTGTTCCAAAATCAAATCCTAGAGTCATACTCCAAGATTGTATATTGAGTGACATATCAGCAAATGTAGAGTAAAAAGTTTTCTACTCTTGTACATTTGAAATTGGTAAGTTGTAATGTTTTGGATAAAACAAAGATTAACTAAGACCGATTGTCAAAAGTGTTTGTCTTGATAAGTAATCTCACTAACGTTTGAATATTTGTTTGTCAAGTAATGTTTCTTGATAGAGAGAAGCTTATATGTCAAGAGTTCTGTGGGAGTCTTAAAGATCTTGAAAAGTTTTAAGAACTGATCAAGAGTCAAGCCTATTGTTAATCACTAGCACACAACATAAGGTTTGCAACCTAGCATGTTTACATATTCTTATTTTTGTACCCGTTCAGTTGGTTGATTATACATGTGAGTTCTATGAGTTCTAAATTGTTTGCATTACAACCTGGGAACAATGGTAGGCCCTTGTTCTACCAAGTGGTAAAAAATTAAGATAAGATAGGTTCAGTCCATATGAGTTTGGATTTTTTCAGTAACCATGTCTTAAGATTATGGTTATTACAAATTCACATGGATAGGAACACATTCACCAAAAAAATCTAAGTGTCATAAGGTTTCTCTCCAATTCATGAAAATGATTGTGAGGAAACACTTTCACTAAGTAGATTTTAAAGAGTTAGCAATTGTGATATTTGCATTCTCAAATTCGATTATGACTACGTCATATCTCTTTATAGTTTGAATTGCGAGAAATAGCAAAAGGTCTAAACATTTGAGACTTATTGTTGTAAGTTCTAAAATTGTTTAGATACACAGATGAGCTTTCTAATAAAAGGTGTGTGAGCTGAGATAAAGGCTTATCGAAGCATCTTGTCTCAGAAATCTGATCTTTGTAAGAAAGTCAATAAAGTAATGATTTCTAGAAGTCAAGCCGATTTCTGGATTTATGTCACAGCTAGTGCGAGCATAAAAGTTATGCAAGTAACAAAATAATTGTTATGCTAATGGGAGCATAATTATTATGGTAAGTGTTGCAAATTAGCAATGTTAATTATAGAAAACAAAGTTTTCAATTCGCAAAGTTACAGGGTTAAAAAGCTGTTTTGCTATAATTAAGCGAGAGGAACTTACACTTCATTTCAATAAGATTACTTCAATTCTAAAAAGTTTAGATTGAGATTTTAATCAAATTTAGTCGAGGATTTATATGAATACCATGTTGAAATGGTTCAACATTGGAAATTCTATATATGGAAATATTATAGCAAAAGACTGGTCAAGTATCATGTCTTTATGTAAGACATTATGAATTGTAACCGCCCGGATTTCCAGGTATCTTTTAATTTCATATTTTTGGTATTTTGTGAGGGGACTCGGCGAGTTGGAGGTCGAACTCGCCGAGTCGGGTCGCGGTTTTGGACGAAGGTTCGCGTCTGGACTCGGCGAGTCCAAGGGATGGACTCGGCAAGTCCGCACTGTTTAATGAAACCCTAATTTTCTGGTCCTAAGCCCTATTTAAAGGACCTTATGTCCCTTCATTGCGGACACCTTGATCCTTGAGTGCACCAAAGCAGCTGAGAGTCCTTGTGAGTGAGATAAGAGGCTATTTGTTCACCAATTTGTGTGTTATTGCAAGAAAGGAAGGAGAAGATCAAGCTAGAAGAGTTGGGGAGCTTGGATCTGCTTCTATTTCGTCAAGGGAAGCTTCTTGAGGTAACTTTCAGAGCTAATCTTCGTGTTTTGGTTGATATGTCAAATCTAGGGTTTCTTCTTGCCTTATTTGACTTGTATTTGAAGTGTGAAAGGTCCCATGGAGATATGGAACCTAGATCTGGACCTTAGCAGGTCCAGAAGGTCCCAAATGATATGCTTTATGTACATTCTTTTGAGTTGGAGACTAGGGTTGCCATATTAGAAGTTATTTCCCCAAAAAGAGCCTTGTAAGTGTTGCATGGCGGCCAAGACTGAGACTTTACGTGATAAATGAGCTTGGGAAGGCCAGATCTATGTGTGTATGGAACGGATCTGACCGCAGAAGCAAGTTTTAGCTGATGCATGGCATGGACTCGCCGAGTCTGAAGAACAGACTCGACGAGTAGCTTGAAGATTGTCCTTAAAACCACCCAGTGGGTAGTCCTGCCGAGTTATGGATGACTCAGTGACTCACAGAGAGTCAGAGAGGGATTGACAGGTGGACCGAGTCGAGTTGGGACTCGCCGAGCTTTCCTTGCGACTCGGCGAGTTGAGTCGTGGTGGCCCCGTGATTCATGACCAGGTGGAACTTGTCGAGTCAGGGGAGTACTCGACGTGTTAAATGAGAATCTTAGAGAGTTGGTGAAAATGCGTAGACTCGTCGAGTCACTCTAGTGCACTCGCCGAGTCCGGTCAAATTGACTGTTGACCGTTGACCAGAGTTGACCAGTGATAGGGATAGTCAACCTTAGTGGTAAAAGTATTAATTAGAGATATATGATGTTATAGGAGGATATTAGCTCGGAGGTTCGAGCACAAGTGATTTCCAGGGTTCGCGAATTATCGAGACATTCTAGGTGAGTCTTCTCACTATACTTTACCTTGAGTAGGTAACCAGAGTTATGTGATAGAGTATTGTATGCTATGTATGCTATGTGCTTTACTGCATTATTTCTATGTGATTTATGCTGTGTGATTATATAGACCGGGCCGGAGGGCCCAACTATATTGACCGGGCTGGAGGGCCTAACGAGCTATGACTGGACCGGAGGGTCCGACGAGCTATGACTGGACCGGAGGGTCCGACGAGCTGTGGGAATGGAGGGTCCCGTCGAGACATCTTAACCGGAGGGTCGGGTTTAGCCTTGAGTGGCGTATTTGTGGTATGTGGTATTTTGGGGAACTCACTAAGCAATTATACTTACAGTTGTTGTGTTTGATGTCTTAGGTATCAGCGAGGATCGCGGGAAGGTGAAGGCTTGACTCGTACACACCCACACTGATGGAGTTTATGTTATAGAGATCTTGGAAGTTGTATTGAAAACACTGTTGTTATGTTTTGAAATGATGATATGATTTACATTCCATGATTTAAAAATGAAAAAAAAATTAATTAAATTGGAATTTTTACGTTGTTACATGAATCATATCCCATATGCATCGGGTATAGGATCGATTACATATGCTATAAGATTCATGTGTTCTAATTTTCAAAATGCCTAGGGCATTAAGAAGGAAAAAGGGACTAGAATTGGATATGACTAAAGTTATTAAACAACTGCTAAGAACAATAGAAGCTTCGCCAAAGATTGGTTGCTTATGGATAGTTGGAAGTATAGTAATGGATGGGCCATATTGACATTATTATGGATAGACAAGATTATATTAACAATGAGTTGTCATAGGGAAAATATGGAATTATTTCCATAATGGGAGTTGGATATCAAAAATCTTTGAGAAAGTTAGAAACTTTTATGCGAGATGGATGTTCAAAGGAATGTGCTTTTAATATGAGACTTCGGCTCTATTGTATTGTCTTGTAACAATCTCCAATGGAAAGTTTTGTAATTGACAAAGTCTCTGTGACTTGTGTACATAGTCGTTACAAAAAGGATCACTCCGTATAAGTTTAGAATCTAACAAATTACAGTAAGTGGCAAGAACTTGGTGTTCTTTCACTTACGATAAGGATTTGGAATTGTGAAATAAGTATCGTTGGAAATGTTTACAATTGATCAATTTCACAAACTAAGGATCTTAGGTAAACATAGTGTGCATGCTTGGAGCACAGGATAACTATTGTTTTTTAATTCAAGTATTAGTTGATAAATTGAAATAATAAACAATGAATGATGTATAATCAATATGGTGATTAAATAAAAGGTGTTTTATTTACACTCAAAAGTTTTGGGGCCATATAGGATTAGTATTATCCTTGTGTTTCATTTTACATGTTTTGACTTCCCGAATAATAAGATTATTCAAACTATCCACATTTGATCATACCTTGGAAGTAGGTATGAAGCAAGACTGTCATGAGTTGGCTTGTAAGATTGTCTGAGGTGTTAGACATAGCAAAAGTCTGCCACACCATTCATGAGTGCTTGTGAAATAAGATTTGAGCGTTGGATCAACCCGCACTCACCTGAATCACTTCATGGAATTTATCAAGAGTGATTGTGAGATAATAATATCATATATTCTTCAAACTAAGATATATGAGTTGTTGACTACGAGTTGGTTGTGCATTGATGATACAAAAACACATCAGTAACTTGATGTTATAAAACGTATTGTTCTGCATGACTTAATGTGTAGTTAGTACAAGCATATAATATCGAAGTTTACATTTTCCTTTTATCCTAAGAGTATTAAAAGCGATATCGTGGACCCTCGATGATTATATTTTGACTATGTGTCGGGCTCGGTCAGAACTAAATTGATGTGTTCAATATTGTTATATGTCAAAAGAATCAGAAATTGAAGCACAATAAGTATGACAATGTTCCAAGTGTTTTTCCGCATAGATATCTTGAGAATAGAGGAATATATGATCCCTTATCTGAAGGACGAGTCACTGACTAGGTCAGAGTTTGATATCGGCTTTTGAAAGCTTACGATTGCTAAGTCGGATCCTAAAGTCACAATGGAAGCTATAGTTATTAAAATTATCCAAGTGGGAGACTATTCGATTTGGTGTCTAAGCTCATAACTATAACTGTGATGTACTTGACCCGATTGTAGCATGGTCTTTTTTGGGTTGCCTTCGCCAGTGCAATTTGATACACAGGACTTTTGAGAATAAGGTTATTTATAATTTATTAATATATTACAAGTATAATATATTAATATGAAATCATATTATTATTTAATTAGTATTTATCAAGAATTAATTTGGAATTAATTTTATGGTCAAAAGAGACTACTAATTAAATATATGGGGATTGATTGTGTAAATCAATGATTCTTATAGTGTGCTCCAATGATCCATGATTATGTAGATGGTCTAAACCAATGAAATAATCCATGGATAGCCCATGGAGGTTAAGCCCATGCAGCATAAGAATGTGAAAGGTCATTAGGGTTTACAAATATGTAACCCTAGCACTATAAATAAAACCCTCATGAACCAAAATTAGTTGCACCTTCTTTTTGAGCTAAGTAACTTATTCTCTTAAGCCTCCTTTTGCATATTGGTGTTTGTGAACCACTTGAGGAGCTCAAGCTTCAAAGGCCATGAACTACAAGTCCTTCTAAAAGGTAAGTTATCTAAGTAGTTGTATTGTTCATTTGATAATTTGTATGCTAGTTAGGATATATGCTTTGGAAAAATGAAAATGCATGTATAATTAGAGAAAATAGATCCAAAGCATTTAGGATTGTATGTGCACCATAGGAGTGTTATAGTGCTTAAAACACAACACTTGGTTAGCTATAAACAATGCTCTGATACCAATCTGTCACACCCTCGAACCGGAACGACAAAAACATTCGGGGGCAGATGATGTCATTTTACAGTATCATAACAATTGAATATAAATGAATCAAAGCATTACAAACAATTCATTGAATATTTAATAAGTTTACATTGTATTCATATATTGTTTACATGATATCAAATGCATGTGACAAAAATGAATAACGTGATGCGACGACGTCCCATCCACCAAAAACTCTTGTGGTTACATGTTTACTGTTTCCTGAGAATACAAGTGATTTTGAAAACTGTCAACAATTAAGTTGGTGAGTTTATAAGCATTTTTGTATGAAAAGGGTTTGTAACTGTTTCCTAAAAATGATAGTGTATACTTCTAGAAAATCCAATATTTTCTTAAAATGAGTTGTAAGTCTTAAGTCCCAAGACTAGTAATATAAGTAATATTGTATGGTAAAATGATGTGAAGCTTTATCATTATATAAAACTACTTGAAATGCATGTTACCCCATAAATCAAATGTGTTGTTGATACCCTGTGTGACTTATTATAACCATACTCATGTGACTAGTGGCATAAACGACATGCTTCAGTCAGAACTGTTATGATAATTGTCACCCTAGACCTGCCGGTCTAACGGTAGCTAATAGCTTAGGTGCGGGGTTGTCAATCACATATAGATCTATACACAAGTGTCATGCTCTCCCTGTAAGAGACTCTAGTTATAATTTAGGACTTTAATGTGTACTCTGGTAGGTACGGTGAAGTTAATTGTCTCATAATGTTGTATTAGTCGATTTATGTGTACTGAAAACTCATTTTGCTTGTAAATGAAATAATTATGCCTTTAAATAATTATTTGATTCTTACGAAATGATAATGTAGTTTTGTGATTCTCAAACTATACCAATTATAGTTTATCCTATTTGTTTGTTGAAACTATTTATATAATCTTTTATATAAATATAAAGTTATTGTCTTGTGTCCAAAATATATGGTCAAACATAATGTTTTTGGGTTGTAACCCACCAAATTGGTAAAATGACTACAAAGTATCCCTTTTTGTTAATAAGACTATCCTTTAGTAAAGAGTTTCCAAAATCATGTAGTTTTACAAACCATAATTCTTATTATGATTTTTATAACATAGAATGTGTTTTGTTGTTGTTAGTTTTGCATCTCAAAACAAATATATCACAAATAATTGTATAAAGGCTAGTGATAATCATATCTTGTACAAGTAATGGCTTATACTTCAATATAAAGATAAAACATGCAAGCATTTGTGTAATAAATCAATTTTGACTTGTATTCACCCCTAAAACATGAAAATCTCGAAAAAGCGGGGGCATGAACTCACCTTGAGTGGATTTGTAAGTTGTTTGAAGAGATGAGGTGAAGATTCCAAGCTTAAACAGTTGAGTGGAGTTGATGAACTTCCTTGGAGATGTTATTATCCTAAGGGTTTAACACATTATAATGTGTGTAAAGATGATGAAACTAACATAAAAATATATAGAAACACTAGGTTATCACAAAAATGCTTACCAAAATCTAAAGACCACTTGAAGGAAATGAGATCTTGGAAAATTCTTGCCCTTGTTCATGAGAGAAAAGATTAGTGAATGATGAAAGAAGATGATGATGGGTGGAAGAAAAGCATTATCGACTGAAGGTATAAAAAGGGAAGTGGATGGGATGTTTACCTTGTTATTTGGAGGATAATAACTTGGATATATGTTGGTTAATAATTTTTATGGGAAAATGATGCATCTATCACTTCACAAGGTCAACTTTCCTTTTTTCCCCCAATCAAGACCTCTCATGTACCACCAAGATCATAGGTTTTCGGCCTTATGTGCCACGAGAACATGAGGAGATTTCGGTCCAAAAGGGGCCGAGATCTAAGATCCTCGGTCCTAACCGAGAACTCTCAAAATAAAGAGTTTTCGGCCTGAGTGGTATTCCTTCGCATGGGATTTTAGTTAAACGGGGGCTTCTCGGTCTTGGAGGTTCTCGGCCATAGAGAAGGTTCTCGATCTTGGCTTAAAATACCTTAAATGCAAATGGGATTTTTCTAAATTCTTGATGTATCTTATTGACTTTAAGGTGTTTGTTACGAATATGATTTTCAAAGCAGATGTATATATTTAAATCATACACTTGATGCCTTCTTGGGTTTCAATTATTTTTATTGCAACATATATATGTTTTGGGTACATTTATACACAAAACCTCTTTAGTCTGTGTTTGACTCAAAAATTTTCTCAGTTGTCACAGTAAGTGAGAGAAATTATTTATCATGTTCGCACTGAAATTCGCCATTGTTGTATTGATTTTGAAGAAAAAGATTTTTAATTCAAATAGAAATCTAAGAAACAAATCAATCAGAGATTAATTAGAAATCAATTGATCTAACTCATAGAGTGCATCATCAGTTCAATCAAATCACTTGATACCAGTTTCCTATTTCAATTTGCGAAAAAATTTGAATCGAAAAGAGCGATTAAAAAAATGAAAAATATGAGAAAACTTCAATCGATTGTGTGAATCCTACTCGGATACCAAATGAAACATGTTAGAATTAATTTAGAACAAACTAGACTCAATAAAAGTTGTATAGGACACGAGATCTAAATAAGATTTGTTTGGTTCAATTAAAATCTGAAGAGTACAAGAGAGTGTTTTGAGTACAAGTAAAATTGAGGCTAAGTTCGTTACTCGCTACTCTATGTACTTACCCTAATTATAAGTTACAAAAAAACTAACAAAAACTACAATGACTAGACATTAAGTATAGAAACCGAACTGCTTTGCATATAGATAAGGTATAGAAACCATACAACTTTCAACACTTTACAAAGTCTGACTACTTTCGACCTCTCACTCTATACATTCTACCCAAAAAATATTTTATCGAGATAGGCAAATATGATAAGCCTAAATTTAGGATGTTTTGACTTTAATATTTTTAAATAAAAAAAAATGGTGTACGTTTGTATAGGAATTAGGATGTTATAATTTGGTATTAGCGTTGTGATTTTAACGAATTAAGTAATCTAGTAAAAGATTCATAGTATCAAAGTGGTTGTAAGAGAATTAACAAAATCGGATATAACCTATAAAAATAGATTATCCAACTAATAGAATCACTTGTGAATGTTAGTGATAGAATAATAAAATAGTTTCCATAATAAACTCGTAAGAGGGAAGGATTGTGCTATATAACTTACGAACAAGGATGTAAATTGTGAAGTTTCATGAGAAAGATATGTTAAAATATATTGATATGGAGCTATTATAACCTTAAATATGTAGTATGTGGACTTAACATGTGAGGTTTTAATGTTCAAATATAAATATATTATGTAATAATCATATTACATTATGGAAAATTTATGGATAATTAAAGCTTCTATAAAAACTCATTTAGACCATTGTACTTAAGAAAGAAGATAAACAAGTTATTAATACATATGTATAGAGGGGTGAATTTTAACACCAAATAATTTTTAAGTCACTTTCTCAGGCTTCCAACTTTAATGTTTATATAGGAATTGAAATAATGCCAAAGTAGGTTTATTCGGTGAAAAACAAAAGGTAGATTATTGGTATGATGTATAATGATAAAATACATTAGAAATGTTCAGTACTGTCAAACAATATGTTGTAAGCTACCAATGTGTTATTTGGGATAAAACGGAAGTAGGTAATTTGCAATCTTCTCTTCAAAAAAACTTCTAAAAGTTCAATGCATATCGATTGAAGGCAAACGGGCAACAAGCTGCACCGCTAGCCCTTTTTGGATGGCAAAACCAGTTTTTTGAAAACAACATTTGTGGATCTAGGAGATATGACATTAGAATGCATGACCCATTGGACTTTATTAAGGAGCTCCACCACCTCTGGTGCGAGAAAACTAAATGTATCGAATGCAAAAGGAACAAACACATGTTGATTTTCTCTACATGCATTCTCGTGCTTTACCACTTTGCACGCAGTGGCTTTCAAAGCGGCATGCCCAGCTGTGAAACCCCTGCTCCCCAAACCAACGAGAGGAGAGACCCCAATAAGATCCATACACGCATGCTTCCCTGCTATCTATCAAAAGACCAAAATGTCAGCCGGTCTGAGTGTGGACCTGCCATCCTGCGGGTTCGTCAAAAAGTTCACTGGGGCTTCTTTCTTCACAAAATATCAGCACGCCGACAAGCATCAAAGAGAGCATCCCGAACCACATCATTTCTATACTTGAAACCAAGGAGCTCTCTATAATGAACTGCGTGTTCCCTAAATGTACCCAAACATGTCTTGCGACAAACTGGACTACGTTGCAAGGTAAAAAAAGGAAATTGGGGGGGGGGGGGGGGGGGGGGGGGGAAGAAAAGGAAATTGGGGCTGCCGGGATACGAACCCGGGTCCCCAAGTTCATAAGTCACGCGGCTTTCCAACTGAACTACGCTGCAAGGTAAAAAATATCAACCTACTTCAGCTGTATTTTTACATGAGAAATATGAAAAACCTCAACACAATCTGGAAATATGTCATAGTGGTTTATTGTTTCTTAACTATGCATGAAACTAAATGGAAAATAAAGTATTGGTGTTTGTTAGTGAAATAGACCGTGTGGAACACTCAAGACCTTCCTTATATATTTTTTATTACTTTGGGCAGTGCTAATTAACCAAGTTGCAACATTGGATAGCTATATAAGTGTAAAAATGCTGAAGTTGGAAAAAAAAATTCAAAGTAGCTTGTAGATTGAGCATATTAGAGATATCCTATAAAAACAAGAAAATTTTGAGTATTATTTGTTGGAATCTTTTAGTACGATATATAAGATATATTTGTCATTGGAATTTGAATTTTATTATCCAGGGACACAAAATTTGACAACATGTTTCCACGGACGAGAAGAAAATATGATTGGCTTAAGCATGTGTTAAATTTATAAATTTAGTTCGCGTTGTATTAATTGAAAATAACTAAAGTTGAAATGAACTCTTTTTCGGTTAATATCAGTTCTAGAAGCATGCGTGAGAATTAAGGCATGATTTTGGTATTTTGGAGTGTCAATAAGACTAAAAAAGGGATCAAACACAAACTACAATAAAAGATCATCAAGAAAGTTATGACTTTTAATCCTCTTCTTGAATTGGTTGAATCTAGGTCTTGAAATATGTAGAAACTTTGAAATTGGCTAAAAAGACACCATATTTTACCATTTAGACAACCCTAATTAATGTTTGAAATATTTTTATTGGTTGAAATTGCATTGTTTTCCGAAAAAGATGATTACAAAAAGTTGATTATAGGTTGACTTTTTATAAAAATGATTATAGAGTATCTAAGGGGTGTCTTATTAGCAGCACCCATTTTATTAGAATTACCAAGTACAATCTAAAAATGATATTAATGAAGTATACACACTTAGACTTGATGCACACCTGATTGAAACCACATGATGCCTTAGAAGAAGGAAAAAAAATCATCGAACCAGCCATACAAGGTGAATAACTAAGCATGTGATGACGATCATAAGACCATACTACATGGAGATAAATGAGTTGTGTAATATGAAGATCTCAAATAGTGCCATCAAATAAAATAGGTGCAATCTTGACTAGATTCCTAACACACGACAATTTTATGTAGAGTCATGTGTACATGGGATCACTAGCATTCATGAGCATGACAAAATCTTAGCATTGTATTGTGCATACACAAGTTGTATCTTTATTCCTTACATTACATTGATAGATGTATAAGAATATTTTTTAGTGATATGTGGTCGTTACTCTTTAAGTTGTGTGCTTACAAAAGTTATGTGAACCGTCTTTAAAAGACTTGGATTAGTAACAAAAGGAATATTACTGCCTAGATAAAGTATATATAATACTAGAAGATGTAATCTTGAGTGGCTTTTTGAACCCATATCATTTCATGTCTTGTGTTGTGTATGTATGTATGGTTTGAGCATTTAGTAAATGGTGTATGACCTTTTATAAACAAAGTTACACTATTGGTGTGATCATTTGTAAAATAATGTAAATCTCTGACATAAAAAAAAAAAAAAAAAAAAAAAAAAAAAAAAAAAAAAAAAAAAAAACTAGTGAAAATTACATCAACCACTTTAATATTTCATGTTGAATTAAAATTTTAAATTATGTGGATATGATTAATTAGAAATAGTATATTAACCAAATTAACTAACTGTAAATATATAAGTTGAAACAACACTACAATAAAGATCTAATAAAAACAAATATATTTTGAGTTTCAAAATTATAATTATTGAGGGTAGGAATAATATACATGAGGCCCAAAAATCAGTTGCACAAAGTCCGTACAATCATACACCCTCAAATTTGTGGTTGTTTCTCACATTGGGTTTCAAGAAGGTTTTAAACGGCAATAATCGAATTAAACAAATATGAATAAATGATTATTTATGTATTTTCATTAATGTAATCCAACAATGATTTTTTTTTTTTTTTTTTTTTTTTTGAACCGGCAATATTTAAAATTAATAAAAAACATCCGACTAGCAAGTAACTAGCAGGATGAAAGTTTACAGTGTATCAAATACAGAGAAGAAGAGATACGCTCCATGAATTCCAATCTATATGATCTCTATCACTTCTATGTTTAATCCAAACATAAGTTAGTGATTTTACAACAGTCACAATCATTTACAAGTTTGCTTCCATTTTTTTAAACAAAGGTACATAAACATATATATTTGAAAATATATATTTAAACCTAAATGAACATAAACATCTAAACAAAAAATAATATGTTAAATAAAATAATAAATAAACATACATTCAAATAACACTGAACATATATGACCATGTTGTTAAGTGGATGTTGTTAGAAAGGAATTAGGAAAATAAAAATACTCTCAAAACATAAAAGAATGCAGAGTACCATTATTATTATATGAATATAAACGAAAGAAATAGATCATTCTTTGTTTTCGGTCATTTAATTAAAAAAATAACAAAAAATCATGTTTATATGCCGTATATGAAAATTATTTAATAAATAAAAATATATTATATACGTTCATCTACTAAATAAATTTCTTTTTGAATAGTTTTGTTCACAACGCTAAAGTTCTGTCATTTTTAAAAAAATATAATTTAAGTGTATTTTATTATAAATGTTTTAATAGTATATAAGAGTACAAAATATTAGAATATGTACATCGATTCTAAACCCTTTCTCTATCTATCTCTATCTACAATAATGATAACGATTATTATTATATATTTCAGAGTTAACTATATTAAAGTTTGTATGAATCTTACTACTAATAAATCATATGCTTTTTAGTCATAATTAACGCTTTTTAATTGATTTTTATTGTACTTTGAAAAACTTTTTTTCCTTTTAAAAAGTAAGAATTTATTTGATTATAAAATTGAAAAATAAACATGAAAATGGGGTTAATAATGTGCATGGATGTGTTCATAGACACCATGATTACATTTATTTTGTGGTCCATTCTTTCAACATGCACAATGAACCAGTATAGTCTCGTCGTATTAGTTTTGTGCTTTAATAAGTTATTTTTATTATTAAAATTATGTAAAACAAAAATAGTACGATTAGCAAAATACTTTGACTTATACAAATATAATAATTTGTTGTAAAATTTAAAATAAGAATATACATTTGATTTTTCACATCGACAATATAAAATAATTACACTGCAGTCTCACGAGTGACACAACTAGAAAAAGAAAACCCATACCTGTTTTCTTCAATATCCCTATAGATTTATATGGATTCAGATCCAATATAACTGTATTCGAATAGGATACTAACGTATTTCTAAAACCGGCTATTCGGGTTATCTATTTTTCTATTTTTTCCACACATTAAATTTAAATCCAACCAAATATATATTTCTATTATATTATATTTTAAATTTAAAATAAAAAACATAGTCAAAAGCAGATGACATAAACCTAGAAAATGAAATACAAATTTTATTAGTTGATCAAATTGTCATCGTGAACTAAGTTTCTTTAATCCCTAAATTCTTGGATAGTGTCTAATTCGTCCTTCATGTCACAGCAAATTCTTGAATAGTGTTTAATTTGTCCCTCGTGTCACCTTCATCTATTTTGGTTGTTAGATGTGATATCCCTACTATAACTTCCTCCAGATGAGTTGCTCACATGGCTTGAGAAGTTCGTATTCAAACGAAATTTTGTATCTTTTATATTTTGTCAAAGTAATCCTTTAAACAAAACTATATTTTTATTGGAGTGAGACTGTTAATACAACTACAAGTGCATACAGGCCAGATTATATGATATCCAAATTTTTTGAATTGAATTTAGTCCAAAAAAATCTGAATCGGATTTCGTCAATATTCTGATAGTATTTCTTTAGATTTAGACCAAAAATGTTGGATACAATATAACCGGGTTTTTAAATCGGTTATTCAGTATATCTATTTTTTATTTTTTTACAAAAAATACATTTATATACAACCAACCATATATTTCTATAATACTTTACTCTAAATACTGTTAAAATTTAGGAATTTCGAATAACAATATAACTTGGATGTTTCAAGGATCATAATTGTATTATTTTTCGAAATCAATAAATTGTCCTTACAACATGGGGTATACGAATTCAGAAGTGTGATAATCTAAGAACTTCTATTCAGATTACAGACCTAATCAAGATTAGAAACATAGAACATCAGTTCTAATATATTTTGAGAGAGACAAAGAGATGCAAAATAATCTAATTTCAAGTATGGAAGTTGTCCCCTTTTATGGAACATTCTTCTTCCTTTTATATAAGGAAGAAGGTGGTTACACACCAAATTGGTTGAGGGAAGTTATTATAGAAAACCGCAGCCTACCTAATCATGATGTAGTAAGTAGGTTTTTGGCGGTAAAGATATGTTCGGACCATTTACTGTTATAAAAATCCATTTAGGTTGTGATATATTTTCAGAGAGACTAAGAGATGTAAAATAATCTAATTTCAAGTATGAAAGTTGTCTCCTTTTTTCAGAACATCCATCGTCATTTTATATAAGGAAGAAGATTGTTACATGGTGGTTACACACCAAATTAGCACCAAAAATGTTGCTTGAGGGTAGTTATTAGACAAAGCCACGACCTACATCATCATGATGTCATCAGTAAGTTTTTGGCGGGAAAGTTATGCAAGACCCTTTCTTATTATAGGAATATGTTTAGGTTGTGATATGTTTTCAGAAAGATAAAGAGATGAAAAATAATCTAATTTCGACTATGAAAGTTGTCTTTTTTTTTGGAACATTCATCTTTCTTTTACATAAGAAATAGGGTGGTTAAATGATGGTTACACATCAAAATTGGCACCAAAAAGGTTGGTTGAGGGTAGTTATTAAAAGAAAATCATAGCCTACATCATCATGATGTCATCATCGTATTTTTGGCGGGAAATATATGTTTGGACACTTTCTTGTTATAGAAATTCATTTAGCTTGTGATACATTTTCAGAGAGAATAAGAAATGCAAAATAATCTAATTTCGAGTATGAAAGTTGTCCCCTTTTCTAGAACATTCATTTTCCTTTTATTTAAGGAAAAATATGGTTAAATGGTGGTTACTGTCATGGTCTCTGCCCCTTGGACATGCAAAGGGCGCTCTCCCTTGGAACCCGATACTTAGGGTGATGCCCCCCCCCCCCCCTTCCGACCCCGTATTCCTGCGTCCGTATTTATCACTTAGAGTCTTTACCCTGCACTTCTAGTCACAACTAGTAAACTAGACACAATTTATCTAAACAGTAATAATTACTACACTAAAATATATTGATAACACTAAAATCACTAACAAATACAAAATAGAAAAACATTAGTAAAATTTTGATAACATAAACCTAAAAAATTATATATAATTTTTATTAGTTTGTCAAATTGTGTGTCTTTGAAACGATAATTCTTTAATCTACAATTTTTGGTTGATTTATAATTCATCCTCATTGTCACCTCCATTTATTTCACCATTTATTTCAGTTGTTGGAGGTGATATACCTACTACAACTTCTTCATGAAATTTACGTGCATGACTTAAGAAGTTTGTATAAGAAAACACAATGTTTTATCTTTTATATATCATCCAAGTATCTTCAAACAAGAATATACTTTTATTGACTCAGAGGTGAATCTTGACCTTTGTTTCGATATTATCTGACCATTAAAAAAGGAGGATTGCGAATTTATCAAAATTAGTATATCTTAGGCTATAGTGGCCAATATTAGAAGTTATGGTTACTTTTCTTTACACAAGTTAGAATATCCAGATTTTTACATTCTTCAACACTCATGTGGGATAAAATGTTTGATGTCATATAATTTCACAAGAAGCTAATTGTTGTCCAAATTCATTTTTCATTTTTTATCATCCTTTAGTAAAGTATAATAAAATTGTAAATTCATTCATGCATACGTGGGGCAGAACAACGCTCTCTCCATAAGCTTCCCAGTGATATTTGTCACCGACTCTGTAGTCTTCTTGAGGGGCATGTACTCTTGAGTTGTCCGTTGCACCTCGATTGGGGGTACATACTCCTATCGAACCCTCCTTGTGAAATTTGTACATGACATATTCTTTAACTCAATTGAAGAAATGGTATGGAGAGTCAATCCTCAACAGTTCCTCATTTCATCATGTAGAAGACTCACAACAAACCTTACTTTTACCCCCTCCAGGAAAAATCTCATGCAGAATACACTCTCGATGTCTGCTAACCATTACATGCTCTCAATCAGCTCCTTCCCTCCCTTGAATAAGAAAGGATTGTAGGATACTAAGTAACAATAACTGACATCCTTAGTCTTCTTCTGACCGATCCCACTGGTCGCCAGAGCAACCACAATCTGCTCATCTATCAAAACGATTAATTCTTCCTTTACCCCATATTCATATCGAACACTCATCACATACAACTCTCAAGACCTCAGCTGTCACCATCTTGTTCAGATCCGCATCACTCGAACCTGCACCAGAATTGCTCTCTCTACATAACCATTACCTTATTGCATATATGAACGAAAACATGTTACATCTAATACACAGTGATACCCCATATTATCTATACCCACCTACAAGCCCCTCGATATCCTTGTGACACTTCTTTGACCCAAGTATGTACCTTGTGTTTCTATTGGTACGAGGCCATACTACCATCCATACATATCTATACTAGCTCCAAGTATTGTTCTAAGGCTCCTAATTCGTTTCTCACCACTCCACTAAGCTTCTATTATATATATATATATATATATATATATATATATATATATATATATATATATATATATATATATATATATATAACACTACACTTCTTAGATTATCTCTAGGATTCTCCCTTCCACGCTAGCCTATAAGTCGTATTAAGTCTCTTCTAATATCACCAAATTGTCTCAAAAATGTGAAGTTATATATAATTGAGAATGAGATAGACATTCGAAAAAGTAACTATACCCTAAGACCACAACCAAGCAATGAGCAGATTATAAGGCCGAATTAAAACTTTTAATGCTTTCATATCTTAATTATGTACAAACCTGATGGCATTCACTTAACAATCCAACGATAATAATCATAGATTCCAATAAACATATAGCAACCAAAACATATTGGGCATACAAGGCATCTTTACAAATAAGGAAACTCTAGCATTAAATTCCTGATCAGATCCTTAAACTACCTGTACTTATTTGTCTGTCCCAAACACCAATATCTCTCACTTAGGTGAAAATAGGACCAAAAAGCCACCCATTCCTTGCATGTCACAAAGTAGTAGACCAAAATCCAATCTAAGTACCACAATCAGTCCAAAAGACCCAATATTCAAGCTTTAAACCTAGAGTAATCCAAACTCCATCTTAAAGGGACCAAAACATGCTCTAACACCTAGATCTAAATATCAAGGAGCATAAAGCTTAGAAATAGAACACTTACAGATATTTAGGAACATAAGGAAAGGTTGGATCTTCAAAAAATCAAACTTCCAAGCACCACCAATGTCTTTCTCTTTCTTCTTCTTCAAGCATTATGAGATTGGGGTTTAAATACTCAAAATTCAAGAACAGGATAGAGGATGCTAAGGTTTCATTCACAAAGGGTGGAGGTTGATATTGACATAAAACCCTATGAGTTAAGGTCGTTACATAAGGGCTAAGGCCTGAAACCAGGGTTTAATGGAAACATTGGTTAAGTGTGGCGTAGCTAAACCTGCATGTCGCGTATCTAAACCTATGCATGACGTAGACCCATAAATTGAATTTCTACATTTACCGCAAGGTAAAATTAGTTAACTAGTGTTATAGTTATCCCCCACTTGCATTAGATTTCTTCCTTGAAAAACTGATTTTGGAAATTACTCTTAATACACTATCCGTACTCTCTTGTGGGTTTTCCGAACCCACCCCATCCCACCTGAGCTACCAATACTCCTAACACAAAGATCTACAATCAATAAATACAAGGTCACCATGACTAGCAGCATAATCAAACTCCCTGAGAAACTTCTAAAACCAAGAACTAATGGTCTCAACATCTAAAACAAACACTCCAAGACTAATGATCACCTTCCTAACATAAATGTCAATTTGACCTTTTAACAAAGAATACCATAAACCAAAAGATGAAGCAAGTACGCTAAATATCACATCCATGATACTTCAAAAGGAACTAAATTCCTAACGCGATCCCAAAAGGTTTCTAGAGCTTTGTTGACTTCCCGATAGTCAAAACTATTATGCGCACCAAGCATACTATCTAAAAAGCTCACAAATCTAAAACTTCTCTGCATGACGTAAGCTTCCATATACCTAGAACTCAATGCCTCGCATCGCTCACCGATTACATGTGTGTCTACACTAACGACATGTCATCATTCCGTCATTAACACGAGTCTATAGGCTCATGAGGTCTCGCTATTTGACAAGAACCCCTTATAAAGACATATGAACGGATCTTATAAACATAAAACCAACCATACATAAGCAAAACATGCTAGGAGAGGTAACATGATCCAAACATGTCAAGAGAGGGATGAGGACTGTTAGATTTTAATTGTATGAGTATGAGGGGTTGTTTCTGAATGCTTTTGAGCATAACATCTTTCATATGGTGTACATGCAACCCTCATTTCTTTGATCTAGGTTTTTTTAAATTGAATATACAACATTGAATACCAAAGCAAGAAACCCTACAACTAGCATATATTTCGAAATTAACATATGATTAGGGTTAGAAACATTACCTTGATTGTTATGTAACAATAACAATCACAATCCTTCTTGATCTTGACTTCTGAAAGCCTAGTGCCTCAAATGTTGCACCTCTAATGGAGTCGCAAACACCACTAGCAACAAGGAAGAACAAATGTAACAACCCGATATTTCAGGTCAATGTAATGACTAAAAGTCAAAGATTGTAATCCCTTTGCGAATTAATAAAAATAACATCAAAAATGAAATGTTCAAAAATCTCAGTTTGAGTGTACTAAGTGGTAGATATCGTAATAAGGATTCCAAAAATATAAAGATCACTAAAATCCGAATTGTAACGAAGAAGTTATGACCAATTTCAGATCCGTAGCAAATCCAGTAAAACACTGTTAAGCATAAAAGGAGAAATTTCAACAAAATACTTTTCAACTTTAGGTGTCTAAATTTAAGTTGTATCTGTTGGATTAGTGTCTAAGTTCATAACTATTTTGGTATGTACTTGACCCGATGCTGCATGGTCCTTTTGGGTTGCCTTCACCAAAGCAACTTGATAGGATGAATTATGGAGAGAGAGAGGATTAATTATGATTTATTAATATATTATGAAAATAATATATTAAAGGAGAAATCATATTGGTTAATTAATATTAGTCAATAATTAATTAAGAATTAATTTTGTGGCTAAAAGACATTAATTAAACTTAAGGGACTAGAACTATCAATTGTATGATAGTTGAATATTGGGCTAATGGACTCCATATTAGAGGGGTGGATGAATTCTATGGGGAAACCCATTAGAAATCGTCCTAGGCCTCTAAGGAGGGAGTCCATGGGTTGCATAGGGCTTAAGCAGTCAAATGAGGGTTTCCTTGTTAGATAACCCTAATAGCCTCACTATTTAAGGATCCCTAGAGCACCAAAAACGTGGCTAAGAGTTTCCTTAGGGTTTCCACACGTTTTTGGGTGCCTCCTCTCTTATCATTCTTCATCCTCTTGCTCTTGGTGTTTGAGAGCCATTAGAGGAGTGACACTTGTGACTCTAGGCTTTCTAAAGCCAATACAAGGAGGATTTGAGTTGTTATTACTATATAACAACAAAAAGGTATGTATTCTAACCTTCTTGGTGAATTTCGAAAATAGTATGACTCATTAGGGTTTTATTATGTGTTCATAATGTTGTGTACCTGATAGTAAAACATAGATCCAATTCTAGGGTTGCATGCACACATAGGATTGTTTGTATAAAACCCATCAGTGGTATCAGAGCCATTGGTTTTTGTTTTCAATTAGCCTTATTCAAATGTATGAACTTGACATATTAGGGTTTATTGCCAATAAACCCTAGGAGGCTAGAATTTTCGAGATTAGGGTTTTCAAACCCTAATTTGCGAAAATTTGAACAAGATTTTCAAATCCTTTCATTAAGCCCCAAGATTTCGAAATCTAGGGTTTGCAAAACCCCATGATTTTCGAAATAAGCCTCCTCCCCAAGATAAGATCCTAAATTTTAGGGATTTGGATTATCCCATATCTTGTAATTATCCTTTAATAGTTAAATATGGTAATTAAAGATTTTGTGATATCTCATCCCTTATTTTCGAAATCTATGTAGAAGTTTAAAGGATTAGGATATCTTAAATGTATAAATGGTAATTATTCTCATGATTTAGATAATCCCTTATGGTTTAATAATTAAAATTAATAGTCTAATTCAAGATAATTATAAAATCAAGAGTTTTAATATTTAAAATTTTAATTTAAATGTCTTAAATTCGAAAATTTTAAGTGAGATTAAAACCTAATTGTTTTGAAAAGTTTCATAACTTGCCCTCAAGTTTTGGAATTTAAATTGTTGATTAAAAGTTCATTTTGAAAGTCTAAATTCCAAAACCCTAATTTTGAAAAGTTCAAATTAAACCCTTATGGTTTTATTAAATTAATTAAGTGTATAATTAAAAGAGAGTTAATAAATCCATAATGATTTTGGTTAATTAAAAGTATAATATAAACCACCTAGTATTTTAAAAGTGTAAAATACACTCTTATACTATGTATAACATTAAAAGTTTAATATTATATATGTATAACTAAAATGCTAGTCTTACCGTTAGTAGGCCTCATTTACGAAGCCGATCTATAAGGGGGTATAAGGTTATGGCCTATAAAATGTCTGTTTAATGGGTATCCACTCTTACCCACCGCTTCCTTGATTGGTGGGGGTCGTTAGCCGAACGGGTAGGATAAGGCAAACCCTTTCCATTAAAAGTATAATGAAGTATAAAGTAACTAAAAGTTTTACAAAATTCTCAATCTTAGTTACTTTAGGCAAAAGTGAATTGATGCAATTCCATGAAATTACGTTTTGTGCCCTTGCGAAGACGTTAGTGGAGCGTGTGTGGTTAACCGGCACACTAAATGGTTCTAAGTAAAGGTAGCAAAAGGTGACTCGATGTTTGTCATAGTTTGGTGCAGCATGTGTGGTTAACCGGCACATCGAATAGGTGACTGTAACATGTGGGGGCACAATGTAAGTTTTCATGGTTATTCACACCCGTTTTGTGATCCTCGGTATCCAAGTCACAAACTAGAGGGGCGTATCGAGATTTAAACATGCCATTGAAAAGTTCAATGAATCTTAAAGGATCTAGGAGTTTTCATAGATTTAAAACTTAAATTTCTTTTTCGTTTTTCATGGTGGAAATTGGTAAATCGTCATTTACCTACCTTCAAATATTCTGCAACTAGATTACGGCATCCTTTTTCTAGGTTGTAGCGTATTGTGTTGGGTCCTAGGCTTAATATCTCATTTGGGTGATTTATTAAGGACTCAATCAATCAACTAACTTGAATTTAGTTTCTCACGTTTTGTAAATGTCAAAGTACGACAACTATGGTATTCCCAAATCCCGTGGAATAAGCTTTCCACATGAAGATGATATTCCATGATTCGATTGAGGAACAACATATCATGCTTCACTTCCTCCACCTGCTCCAATTATTCTCCCTAACCCACAAGTTCGAAGGCTTGAAAAGTTCAAGCTCACTCAAGCCCTTTTGGCAAGTAAACATGGGAAACCTGTGTGTGTACACATCTTAGAGATGAAGTCACACATTGAAAGGTTAAGGATGTTGGGTATCGAGATTTCAGGTAAGTTGGTTGTTCACTGGGTTCTTCAGTCGCTTCCTGAATCATATAGTGAGTTCGCAAGAGAGTACTATATGATGGATCATGACGTGACCCTTATTGATTTGACCTATTTGCTTATAGCTGTTGAATCAGAAATGATTTGGAGAGCTGGTCGAGCAAATTTGTTTGGTAAATCAAACTCCCAAACTTCAATGGATATTGAAAATGGTGACATTGGAGATCCAGAAAAGATAGATTCTGAGATAGTTCCATGTGTCATTCCAAAGGAATCCATTTGCTTTTATTGCCAAGAGAAGGGGCATTGAAGATGAAGCTGCCCTATTTACCTAAGAGATCTAAGAGATGGGAGAGTCAAAACGTATGGCTCTAATTTAGGTAAAATCCATTAACTAACTCTTTTAAGTTCCTATTCTAGATTCTTAATACATGATGTGATAAAATTACATTTGATGTTTTGTAGAATCGAAGAAAAGAGAGGAAGCTTAAGGGAAGAAGTGAGCGGAATCTAATCGTGAAGAAATGGATTTCAATGGCATTACTTGAAGATTAGATTCTTGAGCTACTACTTAGAGTTAGAATAAGAGTGCTAAGAAATATGTATTAGCATAGTTTTTCAATGAATTTCATTGTAAGGACATTATTTCCGCAATAAAATAAAACTTTGATTTTATATTATTCATTTATCCTTGCAATGGCGTGTATGAAAAATTGATGTTTTGAATGTTTCTATTATTAGCAATAATGGATTTGATTCTTAATTATGCGGAAATGTCGAGAATTTACCAAATAAGGAGAGTTTCTCATCACCCAAGTTTCAATTGGACATGCAACTTGGTTGCATGATGAATGAGAAATTTCATATTTGGAAATTAGACTAATTCGTTGACAAAGTGTCAAGTGAAGGACTAGGAGATCGAGTACACAAAGTTGTGTGTTGATCAAGTCCACCACAAGAGTAACAAAGATATTCGTCATGATTTACTAAAGGTTTAGTAAATATGATTATACTTATAAGATTAAGTGTGATACTGAATTGATTGAAAGGGTTTAAATCAATAGCAGAACGAATAAGAAGAATCAAGTAGGCAGAAAGATAAAAGTTTCTCTATTCTAAGAAGAAGGGAGAGTACCTTTTATTATGTTTTATGATAGGTCTCAATGATTAAGAACCATATCTCAATTGATTCTCTAAGTGTGTCTTAGTACAATTGTATGTCTGAGAAGAGGAATCAAGAATTGAGGAAATGGTTAAATCACGAAGTCAATCATACTTCGTTCCAAAAACAAGTCTTAGAGTTAAGATTGTGACATTGAGTGACAAGTCTTAAGAAGGTTTATAAAATTCACCAAATTTGGAAAGTTGTGATGTCTTGGATAAAACAAAGACCAACTAGGACCAATTTTGTGAAGTGTTTTGTCTTGATAAAAGCTACACTAACTCTTGAATATTTGTTTCTCGAGAAATGTTTAATGACAAGAGAATCTTATATGTCAAGGAGTCAGTGGGAGTCTTAATGGTCTTGAATGGTTTCAAGAACAAATCAAGAATAAACCTTATCGATCATCACTAGCACACGACTTGAGGTTTATAACCTATCGTGTTGACGTTATTTTGTTTCTGTGTCATTCATGTTTAAGTTGACTATGGACTGTGAGTTCTGTGAGTTCTCATGTGGATTGCATAGAGTCAATACGCCCTAATCAATGGAAAGTACATTAATAGTAAAGGGTAATCTTATTGACAACTTGGAAGACATGGTGGGCACCCGTGCTGCCATGAGGCAAGAAATTAAAATTAAGTAAGTTCAATCCATAAGAGTTGAATTTTGTTTTGATAAATTCACATGGATGAGAAAACATGCACCTTAAAATCTAAGTGTCATAAGATTTCTCTCCGTTTGTGAAGAAATTCTTTCACTAAGAGAGATTTTAAGAAGATAGTGGTTGTGAAAATTGCGTTCTCAATTTGGATTATGATTACGGCATCCCTTTTCATAATTTGAATTGTAAGATATGGCAATTAGTCTAAATTGTTTAAAGACACATATGAGATATCTAAGGCAAAGGTGTATAAGCTTAGATAAAGGATTATCAAAGCATTAGGTAATAGAAATATGAACTTAAGAAATTCAATAGGTATTGTTTTTCTGGAAGTTAAGTTGTTTTCTGAATACATATCAAAGCTAGTGGGAGCATAAAAGTTATGCTTATATGATAATAATCCTCATGATAGTGGGAGCATAAAAGTTGTGCGTGTATGATTATTATGGAAATTATTGCAAGTTAGCAATATTAATTATAGAAAACAAGAGTTACACTTTGCAAAGTCGCAAGGGTTGAAAAGTTGTTTTGCTATAATTAAGGGGGAGAATATTATGCTTCATTTCAAATCTAAAGGCTTATATTGTGGAATGTTAATAATATTAGTCAAGGATACATAGTGCATTCTCAAAATTTCGATTATGATTATGGCATCCCTCTTCATAGTTCGAATTTTGAAAACATGACACATTAAATATTATGGCAGAAGATTGATAAAGTATCGTATCTTTATGTAAGACATTATGCATCGTGTCCTATACGCTCCGGGTATAGGATCGATTGCAAGTGCTATAATATTTGACCATTCTAAAATTTTCCAAATGTCTAGCGCATTTAGAGGGAAAAGGACAATAATCGGTTTTGACTAAGATAATTAAACAACTATCAAAGGACGATCCAAAGCTCGCTGAGGATTGGTCGCTTGTGAGTAGTTGGAAGTATGGTATTGGATGGACCATATTGACATTATTATGAATAGATAAGATTCTATTAATAATGAGTTGTCATATGGAAAATATGGAAATGTTTCCATATTGAGAGTTGGATATTGAGAATCTATGTCTGAATTAGAAACTTTTATGCAAGAAGGATGTTCAAAGGAATGTACTTTGAGTGAGAGACATCATATCTATAGAATTGTTTCTGATAGAGATTGGCCAAGTCTTGATAAATTTGAGCTATGACTTTACGAAAGGATCATTGCATAAAATGTTAGAATCTAGCATATTCTATAAGTGATAAGAATTTGATATTCTTATACTTATGATAAGAATTGGGAGTTGTGAAATGAGTATGATTGGAAATGTGTTCATTTGATCTATTTCACAAAGTAAGGACCATAAGTAAACATTATGTGCATGCTAAGAGCATGGGACAATTGTAGTAATAATTCAAGTAATAAGTTAATTACCCAAAACAACAAATAATGAGTAATCAATATGGTGATTAAATAAAATGTTTTATTTATACCCAGAGTTTGGGGCCATATGGGATTAGTATTATTCTTGTGTTTCACTTTGCATATTTTGACTTCCTGAATAATTAAATTGGTTCAGAACAATCAAATTATTCGAACGGACCACAGTCGTTCATATGTTGGAAGTAGGTATGAATGAAGACTATCATGAATTGGTTTGTAGATTGTCTAAAGTGTATTAGACATAGCAAAGTTTTGCTGCAACGTTCATGAGTGCTTACGAATATGATTTTGAGAATTGGATTAAACCCACACTCACTTGGATCACTTCATGGATTTTATCACAAGTGATTGGTGAGACGATAATATCTTATATTCTTGAAACTGAGATATGTGAGTTGTATCTTGCGAGTCAGTTACACATTGATAATATGTAAACGCACCAGTAACTTGGTGTCATAAAACATATTGTTGTGTGTGATTCTGTGAGTGAGTGCAAGAAAGCATTGAATCAAAGTTTATCCGTTCCTTTCATCTAAAGTGGGATGAAAGCGATATATGTGGGCCCCTCGATGATTTAGTGATGACAACTAAGAGCTTGGCCAAGCTGGGACTAATTTGACATGTTCAACTGTAGTCTGTTGTCAGTCATCGTAAATCGGAAATCGGGAAACAACACATAGACAAAGAGAATAATTTAAATCCATGTCTCAGTCTATATGATATCTAGAATGGAGGAATATATGATCTCTTATCCAAAGGGCGCGCTTCTAATAAGATCAGAGTTGACAGCGGCTTTTGAAAGCTACAATTGCAGATCAGGATCTGAAGTCATATGCATAATAGTTATTAGACTTATCCAAGTGGGAGACTGTTGGATTAGTGTCTAAGTTCATAACTATTTTGGTATGTACTTGACCCGATGGTGCATGGTCCTTTTGGGTTGCCTTCACCAAAGCAACTTGATAGGATGAATTATGGAGAGAGAGGATTAATTATGATTTATTAATATATTATGAGAATAATATATTAAAGGATAAATCATATTGGTTAATTAATATTAGTCAATAATTAATTAAGAATTAATTTTGTAGCTAAAAGACATTAATTAAACTTAAGGGACTAGAACTGTCAATTGTATGATAGTTGAATATTGGGCTAATGGACTCCATATTAGAGGGGTGGACGAATTCTATGGGGAAACCCATTAGAAATCGTCCTAGGCCTCTAAGGAGGGAGTCCATGGGTTGCATAGGGCTTAAGCAGTCAAATGAGGGTTTCCTTGTTAGATAACCCTAATAGCCTCACTATTTAAGGATCCCTAGAGCACCAAAAACGTGGCTAAGAGTTTCCTTAGGGTTTCCACACGTTTTTGGGTGCCTCCTCTCTTATCATTCTTCATCCTCTTGCTCTTGGTGTTTGAGAGCCATTAGAGGAGTGACACTTGTGACTTTAAGCTTTCTAAAGCCATTACAAGGAGGATTTGAGTTGTTATTACTATATAACAACAAAAAGGTATGTATACTAATCTTCTTGGTGAATTTCAAAAATAGTATGACTTATTAGGGTTTTATTATGTGTTCATAATGTTGTGTAACTAATAGTAAAACATAGATCCAATTCTAGGGTTGCATGCACACATAGGATTGTTTGTATAAAACCCTTCAGTATCATTAAACCGTAAGCGTACACAAAAAGAACAACAAAATCTTACTTCGTATGAGGAAGTTATAATTTTTCGAAGTTTCAATCATAGCAGTAGACAGCTAAAAACTCGAAATATAGATCGAGCGACTTTTAGCCAACACAACCTAAACGAGAATCGAAGATCTCAACAATAGTAGTTCAATGGTAAAAAGACTAACAAAAACGGACATCAGGTGAAGAAGTTATGGATTTTTAACTGACTTTTCCTATTCCAGCCTGTTAAAAATATAATATTAAAATTAAAGTCAAAATTAGCCAACGAAGTCTAAACAAGAGTTGTAGAGTATAATCTCACCTGCGTGTGCATATAAATAACGTAAAATCGGAGCTCGTATGCGAGAGATATGAATTTCTGAAGTTCGGGACATGAAAAACGTAGTTGTCAGACAGCTCACAACGTGAGTCTGTGACTGATGGGTTCCAGAGTCGGCAGCAGATGTCTCGTCCATGGAAGAGGATAAGGGTCGACCTCACGACGTGAGCAACTCTATTCTCACGTCGTGAGACCCAAAAAGATGGACTATAAATAGAACTCAAGGGGGTTTCGGGTTTAGTTGCTCACTTATTCTCTTTCTTGTGCTTTTGCTTTGCATTTAACCCCTTGAAGCTATCTCGAAGCCCCAGTTTTCATATCCAAGTTCCGAAGGAAGTTTTACACTCCCGAGATTCCCGAGAATCCCGAGAAATCTGCTTTCTCCAGTCGAAGTTCTGCTCAATTTTTGTCTCACCTTCTTCAAACTACCAATTGAGTTCATGCCCCCATTTCTACGCTTTTAAATACTTTTTAAATGCTTTTAACACATTACCAGGGGGTGAATACAAGTAAACACACAGCTAATCCCGTGTGAAAACATCAATCTTTTGTTATACATTTCATGTTGTTTTTATAACTATCATATGGATTTTGTTAACATGCAAAAATCTTATACCACTTTACCCTCTCGGGATGAAACATGATTATAAATATTATAAGTTTTATTTATATGTTTGCATCATATGAAGGGTAACCATTTTTACTATAACATTTGTAAACATGCAAGAACATACAAATCATTATTTTGCCTATGTCAACACTGTAGAAAAAGGGTAATTATTTCAGAGACAAACATATTCATTTCTAATACGTGACTTAATTGAGAATCCGTGAGTCATTTGTCTTCACTATACCTATCAAGGTACCACTAGAAGGTCCTGTTTATAACCAAAATCTCCCGTCCGGAGAACGTGATAAGTGTGTATAGATTTATACGGGACTAATGATCCCGCGCCCTGACTGTTAGCTACAGTCCTCGGGGTGACAAGTGTCATCTCATTTCGATGAGTGAAGAACATCGCTACAGGCAAATTATGATAGTACGGTTATGAAAACTCACGAGCTAGAAAATTATTATGGTATTATGTTTTCACGGGGAAAATGACTATTACAGTCACTTTTCATTTACAAATATGATCTTCTTATAGTTTTGTTTTATAATAATACTATACATCATTCTTTTGAGCATGTCATAGTTACTTACATCTTACGGTCTTGATCATTTGAGACTGCATTTCACTTTTAGGAAAATAAGGGATTTTCCTGGTTCAAATACATACAGTTTATACAACGATCTTTCAAACTCATTTCATACATTTAATAGAAAATAAGGGAATTTCTGGAAAACATACACGAACATTCGAATGGCATTCATTTTCTCAAAACACTACTTATGAACTCACCAACTTAATTGTTGACACTTTTTCTTGAAATAACTTGTATTTTCAGGAAATCGCTAATCAGGGTTAGCAACTACTTTGGGGGATTAACGCTCTGGCGTTAAAATCATCTTTTGGAATTCATCATGCTATATTTGACTTTTAAACATGTAATCGATACAATCATGTAAACTTTTCAAATATATGTTATGGTGGTGTGTACTTTCTTTACTATTCAATTGTTATGATACTGAATATGACATCCTCCGCCCTCGAATGTTTCCACCGTTCAGGTTTGGGGGTGTGACAACTAAGGAGAGAGGAGAGGCTTCAAAAATGTCCAAGGGTTCTCTTAGAAGGTTAGGGATGTTTTTGGGAGCCTTTAGGGTTCCTTTTATAGTTAGGTTTCTAGGGTTATCAACTTGTAAACCCTAATCCAGTTGCTTAGTCCTTAAGCAGCCCAAAGGATCCTTCTAGAAGGCCTCCTTGGATGATTTCTATATGGACTCCCATATAGAATTCATCCATTGCTTCCTTATGGATCCTAAGCCCAACATTGTAGCTATCCTATAATAACAGTATCAGTCCCCTTCATTTAATTAATCTCTTTTGACCATAAAATTAATTCTAAATTAATTCTTGATCAATAATAATTAAACAATATGATTTCTCTTTTAATATATTATTCACATAATATATTAATAAATCACAATTAATCCTCTTTCTCCATAATTCATCCTTTCGGTTGCTATGGTGAAGGCAAAACCAAAAGGACCATGCTCATAATTGGGTCAAGTACATACCAAAATAGTTATGGGCTTAGACACATAATCCAACAGTTTCCAAATAACACGATGTCATGATCCTATAGACTTGTGTTTATGACAGAACAATGGTAGGTCGTTAGTTTAGATACACATGTAATCGGTGAGACGACCCAAGGCAGTGAGTTCTAGGTATGATCAGGTATGTAGGAGTTTAAGTCAAGTAGAAATGTTTTAAAATTGTGAGACTTTTGGATAGTATGCTTAGTGTGCATAATAATTTTGATTATCAGGTAGTCAATCAAGCTCTAGAAGCCTGTTAGGCTTGCATTAGGAATTTATTTCCTTTTAAAGTGTAACGGATGTGATGTTTAGGGTACTCATTTCATCTTTAGGTTTATGGTGTTCCTTGTCAAAGGATCGAATCGACATTTATGTCAGAAACATGATCCTTAGTCTTGGAGTGTTAGTTTCAGATGTTCATACCATTGGTTCCCTGGTGTTAGCAGTTTATCAGGGAGCTAGATTACACTACTATTCATGGAGACATTATATATATGGATTTTAGATCTTGTTGTTAGGAGTATTGGTAGCTTAGGCGGGATGGGGTGGGTTTGGAAAACCCATAAGAGAGTGCGGAGGGTGTATCAAGAAAATTTGCAAAAGAAGATTTCAAGGAAGAAATCTAATTCATGTGGGGGAGAATCGTAAAAACCGTTTCCAAATTTCCATTGTGTTAAATTTAGAAATTCAAATTATGGGTCTACATCATGCATAGGTTTAGATACACAATGCATAGGTTTAGGTACGTCGTGCGTAGCCTCTATTTTCATGAAAACCATAATTTCAGGCCTTAGCCCATATATAATGACCTTAACTCCAAGCTTTTTGTGTCATTATCAACTTCCACCCTCTATGAATATAACCTTAGTATCCTCTCTTGTGTTCTAGATTTTTAAGTATTTAAACCCCAATCTAATGATGCTTCAAGAAGAATAAGAAGAAGAAGAAGAAGAAATACATTGTTGGTTCTTGGAAGTTTGATTCATTGAAGATCCAACATTTCCTTATGCTCCTAAACTTTTATAGGTGTTCAAGTTCTAAGCTTTATGTTCCTTGCTTTGTAGATCAAGTTTTTAGAGAATGTTTTGGTCACTTTAATGCGGACAGAGTTTGGATAACTCGAGATTTAAAGCTTGAATATTGGGGTCTTTTAGACCGCTTTCGATACTTAGATTGGATTTTGGTCTCCTACTTTGTGTCATGGAAGGAACTTGTGGGTTTTTTGTCCCATTTTGACCTCAGTGAGAGATGTTGGTGTCTGGGACATGCAAACGGACAAAGGTAGGTTAAGGATCTAATTAGGAATTGCATTCTAGAATTGCTTGATTTGTAAATATGCCTCATATGCCTATATGTGTTGCTTACTATAAGTTTTGTTGAAGCGATGATAATCATCATTGGATTGTTAAGTGAGATCTATTAGGGTTATGCATAATTAAGATCTTAAAGCATTAAAAATTATTAATTTGGCCTTATTACTTACTCCTTGTTTGGTTGTGGTCTTAGGGTAGAGTTACTTTTTTGAATGTCTATCTCATTCTCGATTATATATAGCTTCATATTTGTGAGACAATTTGGTGATATAGAGGAGACTTTTTACGACTTAAATGCCAATGGGGAAGACAAATCCTAGAGAGTTTAGAAAGTGTAGTGTTACACACACACACACATATACACAAACACACACATACACACACACATATATACATACACACACACACACACACATATATATATATATATATAGAGAGAGAGAGAGAGAGAAAGAGAGAGAAGATTAGTGGAATGGTGAGAAACGAATTAGGAGCCTTGGAAGAATACTTGGAGCAAGTATAGATAGCAGAGATGGACTAAGGATGTTAGCTACCATGACTTAGTAGATTGCAGTTAGACAAGGATTAAGGATGTTAGCTACCATGACTTAGTAGATTGCAGTCCTCCCCATGGGAGGGAAGGACGTGATTGAGATCATGTAATGGATAGCAGAGATGGAGAGTGCATTATGCATGAGATTTTTCCCAGAGAGGCCAAAATTAAGGTTTGTTTAGAGTCTTCTACGTGATGTATGTGTGACTATTAAGGCTTGACTATTCATACCAATTCTTCGGCTAAGTTAGAGAATATATCATGCATAGATTTCACAAGGAGGTTTTGATAGGAGTATGTACCCCCATTTGATGTGGAGTGGAAAGCTCAAAAGCATATAGCCCTCAAGTACACTATAAATTCGGTGACGAAGATCACTAGGAGGTTTACGAAGAGGGCCTTATTTTACCCTAAGTATGTAGTAATATATGAATTTATAGTTTTATATTACTTTACTAAAGGATAATAGGAAATGAAAAATGCATTCAGACAACAATTAGCGTCTTGTGAAGTTATATGACGTCAAACATTTTAGCCCACATGAGTATTGAAGAATTTAAAAGCCTAGTTATTTTAACTTGTTATAAAGAAAGTAAGCCATAACTTCTGATATTGGCCACAATCGACGGATAATATCAAACCAAATGTCAAGATTCACCTATGAGTCAATAAAAGTATGTTTTTGTTTGAAGATACTTGGATGGTGTACAAAAGATACAACATTGTGCTTTCTTATACAAACTTCTTGAGTCACGTGAGTAAATTTCATGAAGCAGAAGTTGTAGTAGGTATATCACCTCCAACAACCGAAATAAATGGAGGTGACAGCGAGGATGAATTAGACATCAACCAAAAAATTTAGATTAAAGAATTACTAGTTCATAGGCATACATTTAACCAAATAACAAAAATTATATATAATTTTCTAGGTTTATATTATCAATTTTTTACTAATGTTTTTCTATTTTGTATTTATTGGTGTTTTTAGTGTTATGGACATATCTTAGTGTAGTTATTAATAATATTCAGATAGATTGGGCTTAGTTTACTATTTTTTACTGGAGGTGTGGGATAAAGACTCTGAGTGATAAATGTGTGATTTTTTGTATGTTTATATGATTTGTTCATGTGTCTATATGAGGAGTTGTTGCCAAATATCTAGGTATGATCAAGTATGTGGGAGTTTCCGTCATGTATAAAAATTTTAGAATTGTTAGCCTTTTGCATAGTATGCTTGGTGCGTATAATAGTTGTGACTGTCAGGAAGTCAAGCGAGCTCTACAAGCCATTTGGGCTTACGTTAAGAATTTAATTCTTTTCGAAGTATGATGGATGTGATGTTTAGGGTACTCGTTTATTTTGATGTATCTTGTCATCAATCCCATGGATTTTTTGACTCACGGTGCCTCAACGCCGGTCATATTATCAACGTAACAACACTACTTCATTTATTTATACAATAACACGAAATGAACCCCTATAATACTAAACCCAATATGGTGTTTGGATTGTGCTTTAAATCCCCAGGAATTTATTTAACACTAACTAGCAGAGAGATTCTCATCACAATCCTCGAATCAAGCCTATCCAATTATCCTTACCTTGCACTAATACTAATACTTCAAACCTTCTTGACAACTGGAGGATCTATTGAATCCTTATCTTCAAGTCACAAACATCTACAAAAGATAACCTTACCACGAACTTCATCCCTTGGTGATAATCAAAGCCACACACATCAACCCCTAAATATAGAACACATTAAGAAGATCTGATGTCCCTCAGTCCTTTATTATGGTTAGATAGCTCTTAGCCACTTGGAAATGACTAGTCTCTACCGCCGCCCTTGATCACTTGAAGTCCTGAACAGTTCTAAACACCCATACCAACCTGAATTCTAAGTGACTATGTATAATATGGGATCAAATACTTAGCTGAATAATTAACTTCACCTTTGAACCTTTATCGGACAGGAACATACAATAGGGTTAAGTAAAAAATTCAAAGACTATTGCAACCCATCCATGCATAAAACATAAAGGGCTTAAGAAACTCCTAAACATCATACGATTGGCCCTAAGTCCTACACTACAACCAAGACCTTATTAACAATAAGCAACCAAACTATAACTTTAAAACTAATATTAAACCAGAACTAACCAAAATATAGCATCCCTCAAGAGCATTAACAAATACAATTAAATATAATAATTAGTGCTGTAAAACACGCTGGGTTAGCTGATTACTCGTCCAAGTACTCGTTACTCGATCCCTTACAGAGAAGAGTTACATAATCTGAGTACTCCCTAATCGGCCCCTTATTGAAGCGAGCATGGTTGCAAAACTCGGCCAATTAGATGATTAATATGTATAATATACTTAAAGATTTATTATTTAACACACACACATGTGATTATTACTACATATATATCTTAAATTTTCAGTAATTATTCATGAAGTGTGACCATTATGTGTTTTTTAGTTTTTTTGTATTCATATGTATCTAATTTTGTTATATATTTCAATTAACGTATGGTTTTATCTTATGATTTTGACATATATAATTTCCCTAAAAATATTTCTACATGAAAAACCGAATCCGAGTACTCTTCGAGTACTCGCTACTTGGTAATCGGCCGAGCAGGTACCGAGTAGCAAGTTCTACAACCATGATCATAATATAAATGAAAACATGCCCACGACATCGGTAGATGTTGTATTCACCTCCTCTTTAGAAATCCGATAAAATCAAACCCTGGCCCTTGGGACCTCCGTAATTCCTTAACGTCTATACAAAAAAAGCCAAAAGGGTGTTGGATCCAAACTATATCTCATGTTATCTGCTCCACCTCGACTGGGGGTATATACTCCTCTCAAAACCACTTTGTGAAAGTCCCATGACATATTGCCTAACTCAATATATGAAATGGTATGAATAATCAAATCCCACCAGTCCTTCACTCCATTATGTAGAAGGCTCTCAACAAACCTTACATTTGCCCACTCCGGGAAAAGGCTCGTGTAGAATGCACTCTCCACGACTGTTATCCAATGCATGCTCTCAATTGGGTCCTCCTCGTCCCCTAGAACAATAGAGGATTACAGGCTACAAAGCCATGTTAGGTGACCTTATTAATCTTTTCTGACCAATCCCAGTGGTCGTTTATAACACACGCATTTCTGGCTAAGCATTAGTATGATGATGCAATAGTTAGGGTCAACAAGTGTAACCTATTTTGAAATAATGGAGAAAAATTATTTGAGTATTATGTGAATTATGTGATATTATGTGCATTATATTTGCTATTAACGATGTAATGAAATAATAATAAAAATAAGCTTCAAAAATAAAATAATAGATAGACCCAATATCTTTAAAGAAAGTTTAATTAGCCGTAACAAGGATTTCGGGGATATAAGGAACGCTGAAATCCAACTTATAAAGAAGAAGTTAAGACCCGACGAAGTTTTACAACAAAACTGGCACGATGTTGGGTGATGTAAAAAATGAGTTTGCGATAAAATACTTTTTAGCCTTAGCAATCTAAACGAAAGTCGTAGTATACATTAAACCGAGAGCATGCATAAAATAAACGCCCAAATTTGACTTTGTATGAGGAAGTTATAATTTTTCTAGGATTTGGCATAGAAGTATGCAGCCCGGAAATCGAATTTTAGATTGATCGATTTTTAGCCAACACAACCTAAATGAGATCGAAGATCTCATTAATAGGCACCCAACGATATACAAACAGACAAAAATGGACATTAGATGACAAAGTTATGAATTTTTAACGGACTTTATATGTCTCAGTCTATTAAACTATAACTTTTAAAATAAAGTCAAAATTAGCCAACGGAGTCTAAATGAAAGTTGTAGATTACGTCGCCACCTATGTGTGGATATAAAGAACGTTGAAAACGGATTTCGTATGCGAAAGTTACAAAATTTAGAAGTTTATTGGTTAGGATGGGAGGGGACACGTCATGTAGCTGGCACTACGCCCCTCGTACTCGCATACGAGGTCCCAGCAGCCTCCACGCCATCCCATCCGAAGAAATACATGTCACCCTCATACGCCCAACGTAGGCCTCGTATGCGCAGCGTACTGAGTATGCGTGGAGTACTCCAAGGATTACACTCAGCGTAGTCTGAAGCCAGCCCTATAAATAGATGTGAGGTTCTCCTCATTTCTTCACACCTTAACCCTTCTTTCTCTCAATACTCCAAAACCATCCCTCCTCTTCCCTAATACTTCCTAAGTGCTAAAGGCAAGTCCCGGAGCGCCAGAAGGCTCCGAGAAGAAGAGTTTTCGGCTTATAAGTTCTGCCCCCACAGAGCCCGGTTCCTAACCAAACCCCCTTGTAAGTGAGTTATGCTTACATAGTAGTTGAAAAGTATTGTCTAACACTTATAAAACAATATAGCTCATAGAGCTAATAGTTAGTCACAATAAATTTTAGACTACGATCTAGTGATAATGATACTACCTTTCTTCGAATGAAAATAAAACTGTTAGAAGCGAAGCGTAGCTTGAGTTTGGAGTCATCACTTTAACAAGCAAGTACATAGTTACTTTATCTTACACATAAATATGAAATGTTTAATATAAATTCGTGCTATGTGCGCATATTATTTGTGTACTTGATATTTATGTTGGATGAACAAAATATACATGTTTTACTTGATTTAAATTGTATGTGTATTTTATACCTATAATTATGATGGGTAAAGATAGGTACACGACGACCATAAACTATTCTAGATAATCTAGTGAAACGCTAGCAGGCTCGCAACCTGTAGGTGTTTTTGAACTAAGTGTTCACCAGGTGTACTCCATCCCCCTTATGGTTGCTTTATTTGACATATATTTATGAGGAATCCCCTAAGCAGTGTTGTCATCCCGATGAAAATCCTTAGGCTACGTCCCTTGAATTAGATGCTTTAGGGGCATAAAGTGAGGATAACGAGAATGAGTAATCATGTTGATTGGTTGATTAAATTAATAAACTTAATTATTGTGGGTTGAAAACCCTATGTGTTCACCAGGCTCCCAAGTCTAACTCACTCAGTTTATGTATACAGGTAGTGGCAAGAGAGCACATTAATAATGATCTAATGAGAGATCAATGAATTATAGGCCACTAGAATAGTGGATGTTGTAAGGCCTATGTAGTTTCTCTTTATGTTTTTTATCTATATTGACAATGAAATCTCGAGGTTTTTAATATAATGAAAATATATTTGTTCGGAAATGCTTTGATAAATTTTTTATCATATTTTTGGAACAAATTCCACAAATATTTCTTCCAAAGTATACTCTGATTTTCAAATAAAACATAAACAAATCTGTCTTTTCTGGCCGTGAAATTGGGGATGTCACAGTTGGTATCAGAGCATTAATTTAAGCGAACTAGGAATTTATAGGATTTCTAGACTTAAACTTCGAATGCTAAGCGATGATTATGAGATAAGTGTCTACTATATTTTAGACATGAGCACTAGCCTATTTTAGGAAAAGTGCATAAATTGTTTTTATATGCTAAATGATTTATATTATAGTTATAGGGATGCCTTGTATGCTATTATTTGAACGAATTTATAGTCTATTGCCGACCGGATTTGAAAACTTTATGTGTTCAGATTTCTAAACGTTCAACTACGATATTAGAAGGGGGTGTTACAATTATAATTCACAATCATTTTATAGTAGTCTAAGCGCATTTGTAAGTCTAGTTAAGAGTTTATAGTTTATTTCATGTTATGACTTTATAATTCATGCTCTTCTAATCTTGTTAATAGTAAAGAATCTATTATAAGCCAAAATAATCGACTCGTTACCCATCATCTTGAAATTATCAAAATGGTCGAGTGTTGTAGTCTCTCTGTTTCTTGATCTTTTTTGTCCCAAGTATCATAATTGAGAGTATTTTTCATACTTATTTAGCACTTGTCACATGATCAAAAAGACCAAAAATATTAGGTGGAATTCTAGAGTTTAGTTCTCTAAGAGCTTCACTGTCAAGCTTGATATGTTTGCGATCAGTTTCAAAAATATTGTCAAATGATTGAACAAACATCATACATAGAATATTGAATGTCAGAGTATGACTTCAATACCTATTTGCTCCATTTGAACAATAAAATCGTGTAGCCTATTAACAACATTTTTCCAAACTGTTCCACATGTTAAGCCTTTCGGATCATACTTCATACATTTCCTCTGTTGCATACATTTTTCTATAACCACAATTGGTTTCTAGTTTGTCAAGCCCTAAAATCATTTCATTATTTGCAGTTATTCTACATATTAAAACAATCGGGTCCAAAGGTCGTGCAACTTACATGACAATCAAATTATGTTATAAGAACTATTAACATCCATTGATTTTTACTTTATTTTAGAGATACTTGATTGAACAATAATTACCTTTCGGATATTTGTTTGATTTTTTTTTTTTTTTTTTTTTTTTTTTTTTTTTTTTTTTTGATTTCAGGTTTTAAGAGGAAGAATGAAAAACTGTTTTAGTCTTTACATTCAAGAAGATTGGAAGCACGATAATCATTTTATTTTGAGCAAATTCCAAAAAAGCTTTTAAATTTTCAGTCTTTGACCTAAAGATGATAAGCATTAAAAAAATCCTTTTAGCAGAAAAATACTTATAATTTAGATTTTTTATAACCATTGTTTACCAACTAAAATAATTAGGGTGGTACAAATACGTTACCCGAACTCAACGAAAGAGTCTATTCCAAAACCATGAACACCAAAACAGCCCAATGTGTCAAAATTTATCGTTAATAATTTATAGCCTCTAATTTCTTTTAGTATATAAATAAAGTCCTATATGAAATAAATTAAAATAATCAAAGACCTTTTCTAAAAGAATTTGCGATTGACATTTAGGTATAAAACTTTTGTTACCAGCTCAATTCGCAACCGATTTTAAATGAGCCTAAGCCAAGCTCAAGCTTACTACTAAGCTTGTTTATTAAACGAACTCGAGCTCGAGCTTATCATTAAGCTCGATTAGGCTTACGAACCTAACGAGCCTACATATATTATTATTATTATTATTATTATTATTATTATTCGATTAGGCTTACGAACCTAACGAGCCTACATATATTATTATTATTATTATTATTATTATTATTATAGGAAATTAATGATTTAAGGTATCAATAAACAAGCTTTTTAACAAGCTTGAACCAAACTTAAGCTTATTTAGACACGTTAGACAAAAACCAGCTGAACTTGTATAACTCTTTATAAGCTCAAGGCAAACTCATTACAAGAAAGCTCGAGCCAAGCTCGAGCTCATGCCTCATATAAATTAAACGAACCCGAGCAAAGCCTGGCTCGGTTTGACATGGCTCGTTTGCACCCCTTACTTTAGACTTTAACATATTTGCCATCCAATCCAAGTTAAAGTAACTACAATTAGGGGGCGTGAATGTAACAAACCAAACATGTGGACAGAAACCATAACTTTTAACATACCACACAAAAAACTTGGAATACCTAAACTCATTTTTCATCATTTTACCCAACTTTAATGATATCTTGTTTAATTTCAACACCCCAACAACACAAAAGGGTTAAACCCCATCCTCTCCTCTTGTTTACTAACTCCATCCTTTTTTTTTTGTAACCAACAAATTACAAAATCAACAAGAGTGTTTATGTGAAAAAGTAGAAACATCTGGCACCACATACATCTGCAAAAAAGAAACAATTCAGCAGCTATGCCTACACCTACACCTACACCTACGATCCCTCACCCATTCAGACACTTTTTGTTTTGTTTTGTTATTTTACCTTATTAAGTAGCACAGACGTTCGAAACTTAGCATCATCTTTTATAAAACTCCACCACACGTACGTAAGTGGGATTGTAGTTGCATGCCAAATCGCATGCGCATCAATAAACCCTTCATATGGTGGAAAATCATATATTTCTAAAAGCATTGCTAATGCTCCCGAAACTATCACAAACCATAGTTTTATACGCGATGGATGATGAGTTACTCCACCCCATATTGCCCATATGAGTAGTTGTGCTACTCCCATTGTAACACACACTTTCATGTTCCACCCTGTTGATTTTTTTTTTTTTTTAATTTAAATTATTGGTTATTGATTGTAAGAAATTATTTATTTATATATGTGTATAATGGGAAAGTTACCATAGTCGAGTTTGTAGTTGTTGAGGTATAAAATGTGGGTGGTGATAAATGCAAGTAAAGGGGCTGAAACCATGACTCTTGCAGCTTCAAGCCTTACATTGAAGCTTCTTAAGATGGATATAATGAGGGAGTATCCAAGTAATGCGATTGCTGAAAAGTAGTCTAGTTTTTCTGTTAATTCCATATCTCTGTTTAACAATAAAATTTGTTATTTGATATTTATATGAAGTTGTATATGTTTGGGGAAAAAGAATATATCAATTGGGTAGTGTTTGGTATGCGGTAATTGAAGAGGGGGTGGGAATGAAAATTTTGGTTGTTTTATGTAATGTTTAATAAAAATGATGTTTATTGAGATTTCAAAAGTTTAATTAAATTATCTTTTTGTTATTTTTCGAAAGTAACTAAAAATATTTTTGATTGTGGTTCTGTTTTAGGGTTTTATGCCGAAAAGTCTCATTATTTTGGAAGAATTGTAGATGAAGTCTTTTCTTTTTTTCTTTGAACAGAAATGGGGAAATCTACAAAAAAGTCCCAAACTTTTAGGAAAACTTTCAATAAAGTCCTTCAAGTTTTTTTTTTTTTTATAGAAAAGTCTCGTTATTTTGAGAAAATCATATAACCTGTCATTGGTTGTTCAAATATAAAAAAGGATTTTCGTTAATTTGGGAAAAATGTTAAATAATCGGGACTTTTCTGTTCAAAAAAAAACTTTTAGGAGTTTACTGAAACTTTTCCCAAAAGTTTGGGACTTTTCTGTAGATTTCCCAACAGAAATGTCCCGATTATTTAATATTTTGCCAAAGAAAAAGTCATTATTTTTATTTTAACAAGAAATGACAGATTTCCATGTAATGGAATTGGAATGTAATGACTGATTCCATTCCTTTGTGGTTTCATTCCGATTCCATCACACCAAACACACCCTTAATTTTTAAAGATCAATAATAAACTCACCTACTATGAAAAACAACACTCCAAAACCATGAATTCAATGCTAGAAGCCCATATAGATGCCATAAACCAGCATAATCATAATAAGGCTTTCTATCTAATTTCATAGGTAGCTTGTAATGCAAAAGAAAGAAGAAAGAAAGCCACCCATGAAAATGCATTGCTAAATTGAGAGCAGAAAATGCAACAGAAGCAGGCTCCTGTTAAAAAGATATTTGAATTTTTAAATGTTATTTAGAATCAAACTTGAAGTGTTAAGATCAATGGGAATGAACAAACCTGAATTCCAAATACCCTTTTGAAAGGCCATTTTCCATGATACTTGACTGGTTTTTGACCTAATGATGCTCTTTCTTGCTCCTTTTTTAGCATACAATGATATCTACAATCACTTTGGCAATCCCATTGTTTCCATTGTAGATACTGAGGGGTGGGATTAGATGAGAAGTTGCAGTGTGGAAAGCATGTGTCTCCAACACATCCGATTTTCTCACATTCTATTAGGCATGATCTAGATTAGGTACAAAAAAAGATGTGTAAGTTTTCAGTTGAAAGATGATATGGAGATATGAAGATATGAAGATACAAGGTTTACCTGTATGAAGGGTCAGCATCACCGATGCTTGCATGAAGAACACCCAAGAAACAAGAAAGTGATAAAAGGAAAGTAATCCAGTAGCAATGTAGCAGCATCTGATAAGAAAGTTGCTTTACTCGTGTTAGAATGAATAAGATATGATATGCGAATCACTCTAGGCAAAATCTTTCAAACATGAATTCCATATAACAGTCTCAGGTGTTGATTTTGATGATTTGGGAGTGAATTTGTTTGAGCTCAAATCGTGAATTGAAAGTGTAGAGGATATGATTTCAAAAGGTTTGTGGTGTGGGTTTTAGAGATTCGTTTGTTGGGTTTCAAGAACAGCTAACGAAGTTGAAGAGAGTAAATATCCAGACATTTGATCTTCTGCTCGAAGCCCGAAGGCTTGCCACATGGCGGTTGTTTCAGCTTTTAATCGTGCTCCTACTAAAGATCGAGGACAAGGATGAACTTCTAAGCTATAAGATGGTAAATTTGAAATGGAGCATATCCATTATATCCAGACGTGAAAATGCTCAACAAAATATGTTAGCAATGAGTCTTGGATTTGTTACCTGCAGCGATGAATGGTTGCGACGGCAGTGCAGCAATGAACGGCGGCGGGAGGAGTGGTTGTGAGGTTGGGACTTGGGATAGTGATTCGATCTGATGCTGAAATTAACAACACCTGGTTTGGATCATAAAAGCAACTGTAGTAAATACCTAGTCAATTAGTAAATCAACTAACGTGATTATAGATCATATAATGGTGTACGAATACTAATTTGCAAGTTACACTAATTCCGAGAATATAATCGCTAATGGCAAACAGTAGCAGAAATTTCTCAATGGGGCTTGTAAATCAAATAGCAGAAACCATAGAATGGGCAGATCTGAACGGATTTTGAGAAATAGAAGAAGTGATCTTCAACGTTTACCTTGTGGAACTTCCGCCCGATTCACCTCGTCAACGCTATGCGTGTGAGTCGAAGAGAAATAATTTGTGAGCTTTCTGTTTTCCTTTTATCTACACAAATAGTCCTTCATATATCCATAAAATACAATGTAATCCTTAAACTTTTATTTTTAAACGACGCTTTTAGAAACTAATATGTTTACAAAGATAAACGTCATTTAATTTTATTACACGTTTCTTAAAAAGATGGATAAAATATCTCAAACACATGAAAGATTGTAACTTCATATCTATAATTGTATTCTTTAGATTATAAGAATGTTTCATCTTCATGGTGATAAGATTACAGTGGGAACAGGGGCCGACGCAAGAATGTTTCATATATATCCTTGCAAACTTTAAATATTACGTTAATATCCTTATAAAATTTAATATTACATATACGTCCCCTTAAAATTATAGAATTCACGTCTATATCCAAATTCATTTATTAATTAGGATTAAACCTATTTAATATTTAAAAACTTATCTAAAACTCAATATCTCATATAATATTACTAAAATATCCCTCCAAATTAAATATTAGAATGAAAACCAATTTATTAACGATTAAACGAATTAAATTAGGATTATCTTCCGTATCGTTTCTTCTTCTTTTAGGTTCCTAAATTTAAAGTATAATAATACAAGACAAGCTTGTATGGACACATATAGAACATATGGGTTCGAATGATTGTGAAAATATGAAGTATATTACTATATTATGTAGCAGTTTTACCTTTAACGCATCCATTTCCATTCTAGTTTTTGGAAAACTCATTTTGGAATTTGAGCCAATTGTTGAAGAAGAACACATAATTATCGATTTGAAGCACAAGACTTTAGATGTATGTAAAAAATTAAAGAATCCATACAGCAAAATTAATCGATCCATACAATCTTTTTGGAAAACTCATTTCTAATCAAGTGATCTATCATATTCTCTATTGTTTCCTATTCTATTTATCTCAACCAAAGCTTTTCATTTATTATCATATTTAGAATTCCAAAACCTAAACCTAAAAGGAGAAAAGCAACCCATGAGATTCTAATTAAATTGGTTCAACGTTAAATTTTATTTAGGAAGGACAGTTTAGTATTATCATATAATATTTTCTATTTTAGATCAATTTTTAAGTATTAAATTTGTTTAATCCTAATTAAAATATAAATTTGGATATAAACGTGAATTCTATAGTTTTAGAGGACATATATGTAATATCAAATTTTATAAGGATACTTACGTAATATTTAAAGTTTGTAAGGATATATATGAAATTCTCTCTAATTTGTTTTTCCCATCACACATATTATAAAACATTAAAAAAAAAAATCGGTCAAACATAATATAAAACATCTATTCATTTAATACAATGTTTTTTTCTGGTTAAACATAATATAACAACAATATAGTAGAATTTAAATTTATCCTCTTCGTGCAGACATCTTTTGAAACTGTTTCATTACTTTTTCATTCTCAACTTTCGCAAGTGTTTCGGTCTCGACATTACACAGCAATGCGTCGTTCAAAAATTCATCGCCAATTTTGTTACGCAAGTCGTTCTTCAAGAGCTTCATCTTTGAAAAACATATTTCTACACTTGCGGTCGCTACGGGTAATATCAAAGCCAGCTTTAATAGCTTATAAACCCAAAGGATAAGACCGATGCTCCCACGTACTAACCATCAAATGAGAAAGGTCGGAAATTCCTTTCAAACTAGCGAAGCGCTCATCTTTGATGGAAGAGTGATAAAATATCTCAAGTTGTCCTTCAAGGTCTATCATATCTGAATCATCAAAGTCATACTTGTATAACTTACCTAACTTCAATAACTTTGATTTGTCAAATTGTGCAAATGAATCACAAGGGCTCAAAGCACCCATGTATTCTAGTAATTGGGTGCTTGTTTCACTAAATCGATCCCGATATTCTGTAAGTTGCATATCTACCACCGTGTTGAAGATTTCAACCTCAAAATGAAAACCTATTAGTCTTTGTAGTCCTATGGTTTCTCGCACCAATATACAACTCTTCCATATCCAAATTATCAATTTCGTGTGTTTCACAAAAAGAGGATAATTTTGGCAAAATGCTAGCAAACCCTATGTTTCTAAAAGATTGCAATGCCTCCATTGTCCCTCTAACCATTGAAACCGCTTCTAAAATGTCTAGATCTATTCTTTGAAGTTGCTTTGACAATGTACTCGTGATGTGTAAAATGTCATACATCATATGTAACTAAAACACGAACTCATATGATTTAAAATATGCTAAGATTCCAGATGCTTGTTGATGGTTTGCCAATGACCCTCCCTCCTCTTTTACAGAATCTAAAACTACAAGAACATCCGCAAATAACTTCATCAAACTTGTGAGTGTGTTGAAATGTGAACCCCATCTTGTTTCTCCCGCTCGAACAAGTGTAGTCTCTTGATTTAACCCTCTTCCGGTTTCAAGTTCACCACTACACAAGCCTTTTTGCACCCTTTCTCTTGCTTGCTCTCGTAGTAAGTCTTTTCTTTTACACGATGCACAAACTACATTAACCACCAACGAAATTTGCTCAAAAAAAGTCAGTAACACCATCATGTTTCTTTGCTACAGCCACAACTACTAATTGAAGTTGGTGTGCAAAGCAATGTACATAAAAAGTCGTGTCATTCTCTTGTAATATCAAAGCTTTCAAACCATTAAATTCCCCTCGCATATTGCTAGCCCCATCATAACCTTGTCCTCTTATCTATTAAAATTTAAAACAATTAATATATATATATATATATATATATATATATATATATATATATATTAAATTGAAATAACAAAAAAGTAAAGAATAAATTACCTGACTAAAACTCAACTTATTACTTGTGAGTACTTCATTTATGGCGTTTTTGAGTGTCAAAGAAGATGTATCATTCACGTGCACTAGACCTATGAATCTTTCTTTCACAAAGCCAAGACTATCGACATAACGCAAAACAATAGCCATTTGTTCCTTTTTTTGAAACATCACTAGATTCATCAACTAGTAAAGCAAAAACATCTTGACCAATCTCTTCATGAATACTCAAAAGTACTTCTTGTGCAAAACATTGCACAAGTTCTTTTTGAATTTCAGGGGAAATTAGTTGATTGTTTTTTGGAGCATTTTCTAAAGTATTGTTGAAAATATCTTCACTAGTCTCTCGAATGGCTTTTAACACTTCAATGTATAGCCCTCTATTTTCCAAGTTAACCGACTCATCATGACCACGAAACGGTAAACCGGTTTTCAATAAAAATCTAACAACAATAATAGAAACAAGTAATCGAGCTTTATATTTATGATCCTCTGCTTCGGTTTGCCTCCTCAAGACTACATGGATAGCTTGTTTTTCCCTCATTAAAAACTCACATTTTTCTTTTGCTTTGTTGTGAAAACTATCAATACCACCCACATGAGTCCGAAATGCATCTTTTTTATTCCAAGTATCAGAACCTTGGGGAAAAAATGCATCTCTCCCTCCTTTTTGTCCCATGAGGTCCCCACACAAATAACAATATAAACAATATGCACTATCCTTTTTCATACTATATTCCAACCAATCAAAGTCATCAAACCATGAAGGAGCGAATCTTCTAAATCTATCACCTATTTTTTTTAGGAAACTTATGTGCCCTTACTTGACACGGTCCTTGAAGCAAATATGCTCTTCTTACATCATCTCTTATATTTGGTTTGTAACTTGTAATCAATGGCCTATCCGTTGGGTCCTTTGGAAGATCCTTCAAGTCAATATTATATTAGGTTGGTTAGAGCATTGTGTTTGTGGAGTTGCATTAGAAACCGAAGGGATTGATTGATTGGTGATTGGTGTTTGTGGAGTTGCATTAGGATTAGAAACATAAGGCATTGATTGATTGGTGATTGGTATTTGGGAACATTCTTCACCACTTTCATTAGGATTAGGTCTTTGTCTTTTGGTAAAAAAATCACTTAGTTTAACCTATAAAAACATAACAATGACTTCAATAAAACAACTTGCTTTCACCTAATCAAACAATAAATTCAATAAAAACATAACAATTACACCTAATCAAACAATGACTTCAATAAAACAAGTTGCTTTCACCTAATCAAACAATAAATTGAATAAAACATATCAATTTCACCTAATCAAACACTCAATTCAATAAAACAAGTTGCTTTCACCTAATCAGACAATAAATTCAATAAAATATATCAATTTCACCTAATCAAACAATCAATTCAATAAAAAACATAGCAATATAACCTAAGCAAACAATATAAGTTCAACAAAACAAATCAATTTCACCCAAGTCAATCACTAACTTCAAAAAAACATATCAATTTCAAATATCTTAAAGAATTGGTAATTGGTAAAACTTACTTGCTTCATTATAGTGTAGGGCTTTGAAGATTGAAGTGTATTTTATTAACCAAAACAGTAGAAATTGAAGATTGAGTGATCTGTGAATGGCTATTGTTGTTGTCTTGTTGAAATCGATCAAGCCTCATTGCCTCAAGGTCCAACCGTCCAAGCCTCCAAGGATTGCAACTTGCAAGGTATCCAATGAATTATGAATGTCGACACTCGATAGTAGACGCATGATCGATGATCCATGAGCGATTGAATTTTGGAGGCAAATTGGCAGAAGTCAAGTAGTCGTGGTCGTGCATCGCCCCTGTAATCTTCTAGTCGGGTGGTTTTTTTTTTCTTTCTACCGATTAAGTGGATTAACAATTACAAATTTACAATTAGGATTATTGGACTATATTCTTTACAAGAAATTAGCCCAATTGCTAATTTAGCAAATTAAGTTTCATTTGGGTTTTACGGCTTTCGACAATTGGACTTTTAGACTATAATTGAATAAAACATTTGGCTCGTTATTATTTTTTTTCGTTCGGTAATTCCCGAAAGAGTGACAATATTTTTTTTATGTAGTTGCACAATTTTTTTAGTAGTTGCAAGATTTTTTTTACGTAGTGGCACAATAGGTAAAAATTAAAAAAAAAATTCTACTTCGTATGCGGAAGCTAGGTGTTGCCGGTGCCACACCGGGCACCTAGCTAGGACCGCCCTTGAGGGGGAAGGAGGTGTTAAATGTTGTGTTTGCTTATTCACGCCCCCAACACACACACACACCATAGGGGTTACGTGAGTAGTGTTTCTAAAAGGGTGCTACTATATGTACTCTCATCACTCATATTAATTGTCAAATCATATGGGGTACACAATCACTGTTTCACTAATAAGGGGGTACGTTAAGCACTTTAGGGGTAAGTATATAATTTCCCTTCTTAAATGTTAGATGATATGGTTAAAAGCAATCATGATGACAAATGAGTGATTGTGTGTGTGTGTGTGGGGGGGGGGGGGGGGTTTCAATGGTCAGATATGAAGAGAAACAAATGGGCTACCGAGAGTACATGATGGGTATGGATTTTGGTTATAGAAATGATGAAGCCTAAAAATTACACTTTTAGGCTTTAAAATCAAACAAAGAGGCTAGGGTTTCGAGGTGACTGAATGAGAGGGTGGATGCAGAGTATGGGGAGGCCCTCAAGGAGTTAGAGCCTTTAAATAGGGATCACAACCCCACAATACGCTCCTACACCCTATGTAGATATCTCTACACGGTGGATAGAGCATTAATCCCTCGCATGGTCTTATTGACCTGCATCATGCGTAAATCGCCCAAAATGCACAAAAGTCATAAACGTAATATAGAAATCGAACCTGAGGACACGGGTGTTACAACTTTCCCCCACTTGAATCAGACTTCATCCTCCAAGTCCACTGTTACAAGTAACTCCAAGTAATGCTCTTTCATCTCCTCATTGTGCTCCCACATGCACTTTGAACCCTTCTGGTGCTTCCATTGCACCGTAAGCAAGCCCAACACCTTGTTGCGTAAAGTCTTCGTCCTCCTATCAAGGATCACGATCGGTCTCTCTACATAATTCAAGCGTTCATTTACCTAAATATCATCCAAAGTAACCACTACAGAATCATCAGCTAGACACTTTTGTTGAATAATGTGTCTAAGCCAGTAACTAAATTGGTATTTTTCTTGTAATTATAAGCAAAGACCTTTTTAGGTTGCCCACATAACTAGAGATTGATTAGAATAACACGTATAGAGAAATGATGATTTATTAGATTATTACATGAATAATAAATTAATTAGAAATTATGACTAAATGATTTGTTCATATATTACATGATTAATATATTAGTTCGAAATAGAAAATTGATGTTAATTTATTATGATTAATAATCTAATATGAAATCAATTAGAATTAATTAATTATTAATAAGAATTAATCTGGAATTAATTCGGGATTAATTGGAATTAATTAAGGGAAAACTACAAAAAAAAATCATTATATATTGGTCTCATAATCGATTTAGTCCTTATATCTTTTTTTTTATTCAACTAAGTCCCAAAAATCAGTAATCGTATTCAATTTAACCCTTTTACCCGGTCAACAGGTCATCCAACTTTCGAAAATTACACTGTTGGCTTCAAATTTTATTACAAATTTGGTCCAAAATTTACACTTTTGGCCAAGATTTAAAATTTTATTACAAATTTGGTCCAAAATTTACACTTTTGGCCAAGATTTAAAATTTTATTACAAATTTTGCTTCGTTTTACTAAAACACATTAGTCAGAAACTTCTCTAGAAAGAGAGATCTTCATGTGATTACATTTTAGACTTGGGGAGGGAACACCTAACTTGATATCGTATGACCTTAGGGCATGTAAATATGTTGTGAAATTAATCACCAACCGGCCTAGTAGCTCTACACTCGCGTAACATCATAAAAATACTGATAAAATTTTTATTTTTCAAACACCCAAAAATACAAACAAATTACTCCAAATCAACCATTATATAACTATTATCATCATTAGAGTGCAATCAAATCACAAGCGGGATAAAATCGAGGGGATGTTATGCGATCACGTCGGGCCCTTCCTTTTAGAACTAGAAGTACCTGAAAACGTTAAACCACAAAACTATAAGCACAAAGCTTAATGAGTTCCCCAAAATACCACATACCATACATACATTGCCATGGGCTACCCGCATGGTCTTGCATACAAGTATCATGGGCTACCCCATTGGTCTTTCATGCCATTGTTATGGGATACCCCCATGGTCTTCCCTTGCAGTGCCTTGGCTACCCCAAGGTCTTACACACAAGTGTTATGGGGTACCCCCCATGGTCTTTAACACAAATTTCACGGGCTACCCCCACATTTTCCATACAAGTATCACAAAGACAACTAGCATCCTACGTAACACAATCCAGTGGGTCGACGTTGGTGTCTTCGACCCACAAGTACAGTGAAATGACTCACCTCAATCTAAAGACAGACAAATCTCACACTCGAGTTGTCAATACTGGAACTCCTCAAACTAATCAAAACACAATAAAACCCTAATCATAATTAAGGTACTAATCCAACTTAGGGTATTTGTTCATAGTTGCCCTTCTTAGGGGTAAAAGACCATTTTACCCTTTTATTACTAGAAACCATCCTATGTCCAACGTAGAGCCTTCTGATGGAAAACGAGAGAAAATTAGGCTACGTCGTGCATAGCCAAAAGTACGCCCAATGTAATTGCTCTGTTTTGCCAACTTTTTATTAAGTCCTTAATACACAAGGACCAAACATCTAAATCTCAGATCTGGTCCCAAAGAACATCTTAAGTGATAAAATTCTTAGACTTTATGTCTTCACATGGATTAAAGGAGTATAATACCAAATCCTAAATCCAAAACACACTCCAATGCCCAAAAGATCATGTATGGAAGGATAGGAGTGACCAAGCTCTCATTTTTATCACTCTAAAAGTTTAGAAATGACAGGAAATACTAGTTATAAGGTTTGGAGTAGCTCATACCCATTAACACCAAGGCTAGGGGACGAAAACACATAAACACTCATAAACTAATTAGATCCATCACAAGGAAACATCAAGATGCAAGCTTTATACCTCCTGGAGAATGTTGATGAAGAGTAAAGTCTAGATATACAACCTTGAATCTCACCAATTCTTCTCCAAGGAACTCCTTATTCAGAAATGTACTGTAGCACCTTGTTTCCGGTATGTGAATTTGATTTGAGTATTGCCTTATTTTAGCCTTGGACTCGGCGAGTCACTAGGTCCGACTCGCCGAGTAGGGACGAGACGCAGGACACGTTTAAGTTGGCGACTCGGCGAGTCACCACTGTTGGATGAAACCCTAAGTTTCAGGGGTTTGCACCCTATTTAAACCCCATATCTGCCCCTTGCCAGCCCCCATTCACCCCCAGAGCTCCCAACCCTCGTCCTAACTCGTCCTAAGCTTGTTCTTGTGAATTTGAGGCTCTTGTGTGCATTCTTGAAGGTTTTGAGGCAAGAAGGGGAAGGAGATCAAGAGGAAGGAGAGCCATCCAAGCATCATTGTGTTTTTCAGCTGTTTCATTGAGGTATATCTCGTTTTCCCCCTGTTTCTATGCTTAAGATTTCATTTAAGACACTCTTGAGCAATTCCTCAAGCTTGTTTGTGCTTAATGTTTCGTAATAAGTGGATGGGCCTTTAGATCTAGGCAAGATTGAGCTCCAGGAGCTCAGATCTGTTAGCTTTATGGCCCCATGTGGCTTGTTCATCCTAGATCTACCCCTTTTGAGGCATTTTGAACCCTAAAATCCATGTTAGTGAGTATCCACACGTAAAGTTGGAAACTTTACGTGTGATTAGTGTCCTAGAAGTCCAGATCTATGAATGGCATGAACTGAAATCGAGTAAATCGGTGTATTTGGTGGATGCATGGCGACGACTCGGCGAGTCGTATAGGTGACTCGGCGAGTCTGGTCGCGAGTCACCGAATTGGTCCCTTCATGATGTATCGAGTTGAGCCGTGAGTCACAGGGGGTGACTCGGTGAGTTGGGAGCTGAACTCACCCATGTTAGGACTCGGCGAGTCAATGCCTTGACTCGGCGAGTCCAAGGCAATCTTCATAGATCAAGAACAGACTCGGCGAGTTGTTCATACAACTCGGCGAGTCTTAGCATAAAGTGTTCTTCGGATGAAGATAAACTCGACGAGTTGTTCATACAACTCGGCGAGTAGGATGAAGAGGTTGAACGTCAGTCTAGAAGATGAACTCGTCGAGTCATAGCCTAACTCGACGAGTAGAAACAGGGACTCCGGACAATCATATGATAGGGACTCGATGAGTTGGAGAGCCAACTCGGCGAGTCGGGTCAACTGAAAGTTGACTCTAACATTGACTTAGAGCTAGACCGGGGGTAAAATGGTCATTTTACCTAAAGGATAGTTAACAGTGTTTGATTGAGTATGTTGTGGGAATTGCAGCCGGAGGACTCCCGGAGCAGCAGCAGTCAGTTAGTTCCCGATCAGTTCAGCAACTACTTTGAGGTAAGTTACCCTCCAGTAGTGGTGGGCCTAAGGCCACAATGCCGGCCCACCAGTAGGGGACGTATGATAGATGATTTTCTTTGTGATATCATCTAGGTTTGCTATTACCTGTTATGTTATATGCTCTCATGATACGTTATATGCATTAGTAGTAGAGTTTGATTGTTAGGACCGCAGGGTAGACAGACACCCCAGAAACATCTGACCGTATGTGATGGTATGCTTGTATGTTGGCCTGTTATGTTATGCGATAGAGGTAGCGGGAGGGGACCAGTCCCCGTGGATCGGTTGTTAGGACCGATGGGTAGTCAGCACCCCAGAATGGCTTGACACGGGTAGGACGGCACCCCAGAATGGCCGTATGGGTAGGTCGGCACCCCAGAATGGCCGTACCGGGTAGTTAGGCACCCCAGAATAGCCTGGCAGTATTTATGTTATGTGTTTGCATGGTATGTGGTACGTTGGGGGAACTCACTAAGCTTTGTGCTTACGTTTACAGTTTTGTTTTCAGCATTTACGAGAGTCACTGGGATTGTACTATGATATTTTGATGGGATGTATGGTTTGACCTTTTAAAACATGGTTGCGATGTGTTATGGTGTGATCAACAATGTTTTTATTTATTAATGTTTTCTAAAGTAATATTTTAAAATGAAATTTTCGGACGTAAAAAAATTGGGTCGTTACAAGTTGGTATCAGAGCCCTGGTTTGAGGGATTCGGACACGCCTTCGGGGGTGTCTGAACTCAAATCGAGGGATTGAAAGATTTTTCGAAAGAAAGTGTTCTCTAAAACTTGGAAAAGAGTCATAAGAAAGAGCGAAGTGTGTGACGTGCGCGACCGGCCGAGCTCAAGTAAGTATTCCCCATAGTACCCATACAAGTTTATGTTATGTTTATTAGCTTACGTAGAACTGCATGCTAGAATAGGGCTAAGGATCTAGGAGTGATGCCTTATGTGCCTGCTTATGTGTTACAGCTTTATGAATATTGCATGCTAGAATTGAGTAGACAGCAGTAGGATAGCCTGTTTAGGTTATGCCTGATAGTATGAGCTTAGCATCCTATGTTAAGTGTCGTTTCTTGTTATAAGGATAGTTTTGGCTTGAGTCTGTTTCCCCTTATCCGAATGCTGCTTGCTTCGTGCTTGGTGGGGTTCTGAGTAATGGGAGTTAGCCACTAGGTAAACACGTCACACCACATGTAATCAGGGTTGAATAATCCCAAAGTATTGGAACTGGCCCTACTGCGCAGCTCTTGTTTGAGTCCAACCGTTGTAGGGACGGATCTTTTACTTGAAGGATTATCTAATCCTCATCCCATGTGATGGTGTTTAGGTGGTGGCTAACTGGCACTATGAGGAGACCTACAGCAGCTGAGGACCAGTCGTGTTGAACTTGAGTTTTCACCAGGGCAAGCCTAGGATGAGAATAACAGAGAGTAGCAGTAGTAAAGGGGATCTGGTGGAGTCGAGGAATTCCTTGGAGAAGGCACGGATAGATGTGGAAGGTAGTATGGGCCCGTACTACTGAAAGCAGAGGATCCGTACCCGAGCCGAGGAAGGCCAAGACAAGACCAAGGAACCTGTAGTAGTTGAGATCCCTCAGAAAGTAGCAGTATCACTAATGATTATTATGATGATTTGCAGAATGGTGATACTTCGACCGAGACCGACAGATGGCGGGTCAGGAGAGGGGTCAGGTTCGGGATCAGGCACCGAGCCGATTGATGAGAGGCTACGTGAGTCCATCACGTCGGAGATCACCAGGGGTATCCTTGAGTCGACCCCCATCCTCTTTGGGTCGATCAAGGAAGGGATCATGGAGTTGATGGAGGATCGCCTACGGGCATTCAGGAGCGATTTGGCCTCTAGCCAGTCAGGATCTCGCACACTGTCCTTCAAGGACTTCAGGGGCAGTGGCGCGCCGGATTTCCATGGGGTGAAGGACCCCATTGTCGCCAGGCGGTGGATTGCAGATATCGAGTCTGCCCAGTTGACTAGCTTCTGCCCCGAGGGGTCGAAGGTGAGGTACGCAGCAGGGTGTTTACGGGACCAAGCCCGGGATTGGTGGGAGTCAGTGGGTGAATCGTTGGGAGCCTCGGCTATCGAGGCAATGAGTTGGTCAGACTTTGTGACTAGGTTCAGAGCAGAGTTTGCACCGGCGGTCGAGCTTCAGCAGCTGGCCAGGGAGTTTCTAGACATGAGGCAGACGACAGAGACCGTGGCGGAGATCACCGCCAAGTTTCGGGAGAGGGCTTTATTGGTGCCCCAGTATGCCGGTGATGAGGATATGAGGAGGACTCGTTACCATGATATGCTACGAGCTGACATCTGGGAGCATGTTAGCTTTTCGGCTTGCCCCACCCTGGACTCCATGATTGCCATGGCTAGGGAGAGAGAGATAGATTTGGAGCACATCCGGAAACGGAAACTTGAGGACGGTCAGGCAGCAGGGGCTTCGGGGAAGAAGCCCAAGGGATCAGATGGGAGGCCAAAAGGCCAGTCGGGACCGAGCCACTGCAGGAGGTGCGGCAGGCCGCACGAGGGGGCGTGCAGGATGGGATCGTCAGGCTGCTACAAGTGCGGCAAGTTTGGGCATATCAGCAGGGATTGCACTGCTCCTGCGACAGTTATTCAGACATCGGAGTTGCTGTGTTTCCATTGCAACCAGAGGGGCCACAAGAAGGCCAGTTGCCCCATGTTGACAGTTTCAGTGCCAGTGAAGGCGCCAGCTCCAGCGACCCTGCGGATCACGGATGGCCGTCAGGGCAAGGCAGAGGCTCCGGTGGTGAGGAGCCGAGCATTCCAGCTGACTACAGAGGAGGCACGCGCCGCGCCCGATGTGGTGACGGGTACGATTCTTTCCTTCTATCTTTTGTTTTATGTTGTTATGATATTGATATGTGCTCCGTGTGTATACATGTGTATTAGGATCGTTCCATGTGAACGGTATCCCGGTTCAGGTATTGTTCGACTCGGGTGCATCCCGATCGTTCGTTTCTCTTGCTCTTAGCAAGAGGTTTCATGAGGCTTCGGGCGAGTTAGATTACCCGTTAGAGGTAGAGATTGCTGACGATCGATCGGTGCGAGCATCGATGGTGTTTCGAGATTGTGTTCTGCGACTGTTTGAGGAGCGTTACCTAGTAGACTTGGTTCCCATCCCATTGCGTGGAAGCAAGGTGATTATTGGTATGGATTGGTTGAGCCCTAATGGGGCAGTGATAGATTGCGCACAGCAGCTAGTGCGAGTCAGGACCCCAAGCAGGGGAGAGTTAGTGATTCATGGTGAGCAGCCGCAGTGTGGACCCACTGTATGTTCTGCAGCGAGGGCTAGGTGCTATCTTCAGCAGGGATGTGCGGGATATGTCGCGTATGTGATGGATACCCGGGAGGCGGGTAAGGCGACCGTGAGCGAGGTCCCGGTGGTTCGAGATTTTGCAGATGTTTTCCCGGAGGAACTACCTGGGATACCTCCGGAGCGACAGGTGGAGTTCAGGATTGACCTTATTCCCGGTGCGGCTCCGATAGCCAAAGCACCATATCGGTTGGCTCCTCCCGAGATGCAGGAGTTGTCTACGCAGCTGCAGGAGCTGCTGGACAAGGGATTTATTCGTCCGAGCAATTCACCCTGGGGAGCCCCGATTCTGTTTGTGAGGAAGAAGGACGGGTCGCATCGGATGTGTATAGATTATTGGGAGCTGAACAAGGTAACGGTGAAGAACCGATACCCGCTTCCGAGGATTGATGACCTATTTGACCAGCTTCAGGGAGCATCTTGGTTCTCCAAGATTGACTTGCGTTCGGGTTATCATCAGATGAGGGTCAGGAAGGATGATATGCAGAAGACTGCATTTCGGACGCGCTATGGTCATTACGAGTTCGTGGTGATGCCGTTTGGGCTCACCAATGCTCCTGCCGCGTTCATGGACCTCATGAACCGCGTGTGTAGACCGATGCTGGATCGGTCTGTGATAGTCTTTATCGATGATATCTTGGTTTATTCCAAGACTCAGGAGGAACACGAGGAGCATCTGAGGGAGGTATTGGAGACCCTGAGGAGGGAGAGCTTGTATGCCAAGTTCTCCAAGTGTGAGTTTTGGTTGCTTCGAGGTGCAATTCCTTGGGCACCTAGTCAACCAGAACGGGATTCTGGTTGATCCGGCCAAGGTCGAGGCCGTGATGAGATGGGAGGTCCCGAAGTCTCCATCTGAGATTCGGAGCTTCCTGGGATTGGCAGGCTACTATCGGAGGTTTATCCAAGATTTCTCCAAGATAATCGTACCCCTGACGCGACTGACGAAGAAAGCTGTGGTCTTTCGGTGGGGACCCGAGCATCAGGCTGCGTTTGAGATGCTGAGACAGAAATTGTGTGAGGCGCCGATCGTAGCCCTGCCTGAGGGTGTTGAGGATTTTGTGGTTTACTGCGATGCGTCCATTTCAGGGTTGGGCGCAGTTCTGATGCAGAGAGGGCATGTCATTGCCTACGCTTCACGGCAGCTCAAGCCTCACGAGGCAAATTACCCGACGCACGATTTGGAGTTGGGGGCGCTGGTCTTTGCCCTCAAGATTTGGCGACATTACCTCTACGGGGTTCGGTGTACCATCTACACAGACCAAAAGAGTTTGAGGTACCTCATGGACCAGCCGAATCTGAACATGAGGCAGCGTCGGTGGTTGGACGTGGTGAAGGATTATGATTGCGAGATCCTTTACCACTCGGGGAAGGCCAATGTGGTGGCCGATGCGCTTAGCCGCAAGACGGTGCCGATCAGGGACGCTTGTTTGAGGATGACCGTGGTGACCCCCCTGTTGGAGCAGATTCGGGAGGCTCAACAGGAGGCTATCAAGGAGGAGCATCAGAAGAGCGAGCGTGTGGTGGGTCAGGTTTCCTCCTTTGATTATGATGGCCGAGGACTTTTGACACTGCACCGTAGGGTGTGGGTGCCGTATCACGGTGGCGTGCGTCAGATTTTGATGGAGGAGGCGCACAAGTCCCAATTTTCTATTCATCCCGGGGCGACGAAGATGTATAGGGATCTTCGTCCGGATTACTGGTGGCCTTGCATGAAGCGGGATGTGGCATGGTACGTCGAGCGGTGTTTGACCTGCAGGAAGGTCAAGGCCAAACATCAGATACCGCATGGCAAGATGCAGCCGTTGGACATTCCACTGTGGAAATGGGAAGATATCACGATGGATTTTATCACAAAGCTTCCCAGGACCGCACGTGGAGTGGATTCGATTTGGGTCATTGTGGATAGATTAACCAAGAGTGCTCACTTTATTCCAATTCAGGAGAGCATATCGGCCGAAAAATTAGACGACATCTATATCAGGGAGATTGTGGCACGGCATGGGGTGCCAGTATCGGTGATCTCGGATAGGGATGTGCGCTTTACTTCCAGATTTTGGAAGAAATTCCATGATGAGTTGGGCACTCGTCTGCATTTTAGCACCGCCTTTCACCCGCAGACAGATGGTCAGAGTGAGCGGACCATCCAGACTTTGGAGGACATGTTGCGGGCGTGTGTGTTGGATTTCGGTGGTAGCTGGGATACCTATCTTCCCTTGGCTGAGTTCTCCTACAATAACAGCTATCACGCGAGCATTGACCGACCACCATTCGAGATGTTGTATGGGCAGAAGTGCAGAACCCCGATATGTTGGGGGGAGGTTGGCCAGAGAGTCATGGGAAGCACCGAGGTGGTGCTAGAGACGACCGAGAGGATCCAACAGGTTCGGAGCAGACTTCAGACTGCACAGAGTCGGCAGAAAAGCTACGCCGATAGACGTCGATCCGACTTGGAGTTCCAAGTCGGGGATATGGTCCTCCTGAAAGTGTCGCCTTGGAAAGGTGTCATTCGATTCAGGAAGCGGGGCAAGTTGGGCCCAAGGTTCATCGGGCCGTTCAGGGTTGCAGCCCGGGTGGGCAAGGTGGCGTATAGGCTGGACCTGCCAGCCGAGCTCAGTCAGATCCACAACACCTTTCATGTTTCGCAGCTGCGGAAGTGCCTGGTGGACGATTCAACAATAGTACCATTGGAGGATATTCAGGTTGACGATAGCTTGAATTACATTGAGCGCCCAGTCGCAATACTTGACAGAAAGACAAAGACGTTGAGAAACAAGAGGGTAGAACTAGTAAAGGTGCAATGGCAGCACCGCAAAGGTTCGGAATGGACTTGGGAACCGATGGACGAGATGATGGAGCATTACCCCGAACTGTTTCAGGACCGGGCAGCAGACTTCGAGGACGAAGTCTAAAATAAGTGGGGGAGATTTGTAGCACCTGGTTTCCGGTATGTGAATTTTATTTGAGTATTGCCTTATTTTAGCCTTGGACTCGGCGAGTCACTAGGTCCGACTCGCCGAGTAGGGACGAGACGCAGGACACGTTTAAGTTGGCGACTCGGCGAGTCCATATCCTGGACTCGGCGAGTCACCACTGTTGGATGAAACCCTAAGTTTCAGGGGTTTGCACCCTATTTAAACCCCATATCTACCCCTTGCCAGCCCCCATTCACCCCCAGAGCTCCCAACCCTCATCCTAACTCGTCCTAAGCTTGTTCTTGTGAATTTGAGGCTCTTGTGTGCATTCTTGAAGGTTTTGAGGCAAGAAGGGGAAGGAGATCAAGAGGAAGGAGAGCCATCCAAGCATCATTGTGTTTTTCAGCTGTTTCATTGAGGTATATCTCGTTTTCCCCCTGTTTCTATGCTTAAGATTTCATTTAAGACACTCTTGAGCAATTCCTCAAGCTTGTTTGTGCTTAATGTTTCGTAATAAGTGGATGGGCCTTTAGATCTAGGCAAGATTGAGCTCCAGGAGCTCAGATCTGTTAGCTTTATGGCCCCATGTGGCTTGTTCATCCTAGATCTACCCCTTTTGAGGCATTTTGAACCCTAAAATCCATGTTAGTGAGTATCCACACGTAAAGTTGGAAACTTTACGTGTGATTGGTGTCCTAGAAGTCCAGATCTATGAATGGCATGAACTGAAATCGAGTAAATCGGTGTATTTGGTGGATGCATGGCGACGACTCGGCGAGTCGTATAGGTGACTCGACGAGTCTGGTCGCGAGTCACCGAATTGGTCCCTTCATGATGTATCGAGTTGAGCCGTGAGTCACAGGGGGTGACTCGGTGAGTTGGGAGTTGAACTCACCCATGTTAGGACTCGGCGAGTCAATGCCCTGACTCGGCGAGTCCAAGGCAATCTTCATAGATCAAGAACAGACTCGGCGAGTTGTTCATACAACTCGGCGAGTCTTAGCATAAAGTGTTCTTCGGATGAAGATGAACTCGACGAGTTGTTCATACAACTCGGCGAGTAGGATGAAGAGGTTGAACGTCAGTCTAGAAGATGAACTCGTCGAGTCATAGCCTAACTCGATGAGTAGAAACAGGGACTCCGGACAATCGTCTGATAGGGACTCGACGAGTTGGAGAGCCAACTCGGCAAGTCGGGTCAACTGAAAGTTGACTCTAACATTGACTTAGAGCTAGACCGGGGGTAAAATGGTCATTTTACCTAAAGGACAGTTAACAGTGTTTGATTGAGTATGTTGTGGGAATTGCAGCCGGAGGACTCCCGGAGCAGCAGCAGTCAGTTAGTTCCCGATCAGTTCAGCAGCTACTTTGAGGTGAGTTACCCTCCAATAGTGGTGGGCCTAAGGCCACAATGCCGGCCCACCAGTAGGGGACGTATGATAGATGATTGTCTTTGTGATATCATCTAGCTTTGCTATTACCTATTATGTTATATGCTCTCATGATACGTTATATGCATTAGTAGTAGAGTTCGATTGTTAGGACCACAGGGTAGACAGACACCCCAGAAACATCTGACCGTATGTGATGGTATGCTTGTATGTTGGCCTGTTATCTTATGCGATAGAGGTAGCGGGAGGGGACCAGTCCCCGAGGATCGGTTGTTAGGACCGATGGGTAGTCAGCACCCCAGAATGGCTTGACATGGGTAGTCAGCACCCCAGAATGGCTTGACACGGGTAGGACGGCACCCCAGAATGGCCGTATGGGTAGGTCGGCACCCCAGAATGGCCGTACCGAGTAGTCAGGCACCCCAGAATAGCCTGGCAGTATTTATGTTATGTGTTTGCATGGTATGTGGTACGTTGGGGGAACTCACTAAGCTTTGTGCTTACGTTTACAGTTTTGTTTTCAGGTACCTCTGCACCGAAGGGGAAGGAGCCGGCGCGGTAGCGGCACGTCATGCACACACTCTGTCTTTCGCATTTACGAGAGTCACTGGGATTGTACTATGATATTTTGATGGGATGTATGGTTTGACCTTTTAAAACATGGTTGCGATGTGTTATGGTGTGATCAACAATGTTTTTATTTATTAATGTTTTTTAAAGTAATATTTTAAAATGAAATTTTCGGACGTAAAAAAATTGGGTCGTTACATGTACACAAAAAATCACACTTTTAGGCTTCAAAATCAAACAAAGAGGCTAGGGTTTCGAGGTGACTGAATGAGAGGGTGGATGCAGAGTATGGGGAGGCCCTCAAGGAGTTAGAGCCTTTAAATAGGGATCACAACCCCACAATACGCTCCTACACCCTATGTAGATATCTCTACACGGTGGATAGAGCATTAATCCCTCGCATGGTCTTATTGACCTGCATCATGCGTAAATCGCCCAAAATGCACAAAAGTCATAAAAGTAATATAGAAATCGAACCTGAGGACACGGGTGTTACAACTTTCCCCCACTTGAATCAGACTTCGTCCTCCAAGTCCACTGTTACAAGTAACTCCAAGTAATGCTCTTTCATCTCCTCATTGTGCTCCCACATGCACTTTGAACCCTTCTGGTGCTTCCATTGCACCGTAAGCAAGCCCAACACCTTGTTGCGTAAAGTCTTCGTCCTCCTATCAAGGATCACGATCGGTCTCTCTACATAATTCAAGCGTTCATTTACCTAAATATCATCCAAAGTAACCACTACGGAATCATCAGCTAGACACTTTTGTTGAATAATGTGTCTAAGCCAGTAACTAAATTGGTATTTTTCTTGTAATTATAAGCAAAGACCTTTTTGGGTTGCCCACATAACTAGAGATTGATTAGAATAACACGTATAGAGAAATGATGATTTATTAGATTATTACATGAATAATAAATTAATTAGAAATTATGACGAAATGATTTGTTCATATATTACATGATTAATATATTAGTTGGAAATAGAAAATTGATGTTAATTTATTATGATTAATAATCTAATATGAAATCAATTAGAATTAACTAATTATTAATAAGAATTAATCTGGAATTAATTCGGGATTAATTGGAATTAATTAAGGGAAAACTACAAAAAAAAAATCATTATATATTGGTCTCATAATCGATTTAGTCCTTATATCTTTTTTTTATTCAATTAAGTTCCAAAAATCGGTAATCGTATTCAATTTAACCCTTTTACCCGATCAACAGTTCATCCAACTTTCGAAAATTACACTTTTGGCTTCAAATTTTATTACAAATTTGGTACAAAATTTACACTTTTGGCCAAGATTTAAAATTTTATTACAAATTTGGTCCAAAAATTACCCTTTTAGCCCAGATTTCAAACTTTTATTATGAATTCATCCTAACTTTAGTTATTTTTACATCTTTTTTGTTTCTAAAATAAATCCGAATATGTTTTTTCTTTATAAAAGCATATCTATACAAAAATGGTCCTCCTCATTCTCATGGAAATGTTTTTCCTTGTTCTTTTGAAGATAACCTTCCATATTCTGATAACGGTAAGAAAATTCTCTCTTCTTCGAGGAATAGTAGCCTTGACATCATATTTCTTCAATTCTTCCACCTACTCCTCCTATGACTGAAAGACCCTCACTTTCATATTTCCGAAATGTCACACCCCAAAACCAGGAACGACGGAAACGTTCTGGGGCGAAGGACGTCATGTACAGTATCACAACAATGAAAAGTAATAAACAAGCAACAACATCATCCATTGCATTAATAATATAATTTTAATACAAGTGTGTTCTGTTAAATTATAATAGACACTAAAGTATAAATCAGAATGAAAGATGAGTCTTGAACGAGCTCCATCTTCTCTAAACCTTGCATCGGCACCTGTCTACTGTTGTCCTGAGGATACAAGTTATTTTGAAAGAGAGTATCAACTTTAAAGCTGGTGAGATCATAAGCATTTTAGTGTCTTAATTTGTATGCAAGTACTTGTATGTATTTGAAATGTAAGTATTTGTATGTATTTTAAATGTAAGTATTTGTATGTATTTGAAATGTAAGTATTTGTATGTATTTGAAATGTAAGTATGAAAATGTTTTGAACATCCTAGAAAGCCCTATGTTTCCTACTGAAGGTAGCCTTCTACCAAGGCATCTAGTGTCTGTGTGTGTCTCTTGTAAGAGCGTGTATTTTCCCAAATCTAACTATCATTAACTAAAAATATAGTTTCTACATTACCGTGCATCGTGTGAATGTTCACGAAGTGAATGTAATGGGAAAATGAAATAGTACTATGGTGTAGTATCGAATAACTACAACCGTAATAACTACCTTAAGTCTATTGTAATCTTGTAAGTACTATAGTATTTGAAATAAGTGACTACTTCTGTACTCCTATTGCCTTATTTGAGGGATAAGGCCTAATGTGATGGCTAGATCACAGGCTAAACGCTCCCCTATCAAAGAGATTTTAGGACCTACACACGACCCTTGCATGTATGCAAGTCGTGAACATCCACATTACTATGATCATGTATACCCGATATAATTATCACAATGCGTTGCGATTTATCGGTATAGTTAGATCCTGAACTTGTTCTGTGCTATAGCACCTAGTGATGTCTGTCCTATCCTCGTATATGTAAATGTACTCATGTAAGTGTAATCATGTAAACATATCTATGTAATAGTATAGTAATGTACTGTAATGTTCTACGTGTGCTAGCTGTAATGTGTGTTCTCTCTGTATCTAACATGTATAGTAACGTACTGTGTGTACTAGCTGTAATGTGTGTCTCTCTCTATCTAGCAAGTATTGACTCATGAATGAACTAACTCATTGTATGATATCGCGTTCTAGTAATAGTTCTAGTATCTTCCTAAACTACCCATATGGTAGCTTACTAGTAATGTAACTAGTACGTATTAACATGGATGTATACCCTTGCTACCCAAGGGCATTGAATGAACTGGAAGAACCTTTATGACTATATATGTACACATGACATATAACTAATATTTAAACGACCTTCGGACGGGTACCCGATATCCCACCAGACCACATCTCAAGCGCGAAAAGGAAATAGGGTGGATAGCCTTCCTAAGTCCTTTCAACATTTCTTATATAACTATACATATATAGGCATGTGTTAGGTCAAAATATGGTTTATACTTTACTTTTCTGGGTAATTGTATTTTTCTGTAATATTGTTGGAGTTTATCGCCATGTTTACGGCCGTAAACTCATTTACGGCCCATTTGTTTCCGGCCCATGTTCCCCTAGTATAAATATAGGTATTAGGGTGTGAGGAATAGATTGATGAACCCTAAGGAGTTTACGGCCAGAGAGAAAGGAACGTTTGTGTGGGTGAATCTTGTGTAAAGAACTTAATTTATATTATCAATACATTCAAGATTCATCTTATTCCTCTTCTTCTTCTCTTCTATTTTATCTGACATCATCCGTTTGATTGGGATTTCGCACCATCAAATGGATTTGATTGATACACGGGCAAATTAGGGACTTACAATTGATATAAGAGCCAAGTTGTATCAGTCAATTTTGTCAGATTTGGGGCATTATTTGATCTTATTTTCGAAATATTTTTGCGTTTTTGGATAGATATCACAAAAATAAGGGGGTTTGTTCTTCGTGTTTTTCATAAAAAAAGGGTTTTTGATCGAGTTTTGGAGCTTTAAAGTCGAAAAATCGGTGTTTTTGGTCGGAGTTTGAGGCCGGCGGCTAGGGTTTCGGAATTTACGGCCGGAAACTAGTCACGGTCGCCGGAGGATTGCGGCCCGAGGAGTTCACGACTCGAGGTTTGCGGCCTCGGCCTCGGTGGTTTACGGCCTCGCAGCTCACACCTCGTCCTCGCAAGCAGCTTCCTCGCATTCGCACTTAACAAAATTGAAACGGAAATTGGGGGTGCTGGGATTCGAACACAGGTCTCCTGCCTAATAAACCAACGCTCCTTCCAACTCTTCTAAGTTGCTAGATGTAATGCTACTTCCGAATTTTATTCATAAACCATCCCAGTCGATTCCAACTTTCACTTTTTAACACTTTTAACCCCAAAAATTAAATTTCCTTTACTTTTAAATTCTTTTCTCATAAAATATATATATATATATATATATAAATTAATTAATTAATAATAATAATAAAAATAGTTTTTTAATTTTTTATTTTAAATTTTGACCTTTGATTTTAAACTTTGACTTTTTCGTTTAATTTTTAAATTTTCAAATTTAGTTTTTCGGTTTGACTTTTAAGTTTGACTTTTCGAGTTTGACTTTTGAGTTTAACTTTTTAAATTTGACTTTTAAGGTTGACTTTTTATAATTAAAGGGTTTGATTTTTAAGATTGATGTTGGCTTCTAGTTGTGCTTTTTAATTGATTTTAAGGTTTACGAGGGAGTTGAAAACATGAAAAAGAGTTGTCAGAATATGTTAAGACAAAATTTCAACATTTTCGATTATATCCCTGGAGAAACCCTCGAAACTCAGTTGCAACGATTTACTACACTTATTACCGAGATGAATATAGTTGGGATCTTCTTGTCTAAATCTGAGATAAACAAAAAGCTGATGAATGCACTTCCGAAATCGTGGGATATGGACGTGGCTGACATCAAGAAGACAAAAGATCTCAATCGTCTTAGTCTGGCTGATATAATTGAAGAACTCAACGCTTTGAATTGTCGAAAAACAATGAGTTCAGCAAACCTTCCGGTCAATGAAGTGTCGTGTTCTCAATCATGTGAAGTTTCATGTTCTCAATCATGTGAAGATATGATTAAATTTCTTCGGGAACAAATTAATTTATTAAAAAGGGAAGTTGAGGCCCTGAAATATAAAGCATATCAACTCAGGAAAGGACAGAAACCCCTGAAGGCTGAATTAGAAGCAAAAACCAAGGACTTTAGGAAACTTCAGGAAGAGTATAGCAACAAGTGTGAAAATTATGATTATATTAAAAGACAACTTGTTGCTGTAACTGAAGAACTTGACGCTTTAAAAATTAAGTGTGGAAAAACAAATGTCAGTTTCAAAAATTATATTGCGTCAAGTCCGACAGTCGATTCCTTATATGAAACCCAATTAAAATTCAAAGATAATCAGAACAAGGATTTAGGGTATGATAATGTACCTACTCCTTATAATCATAACTACACATCCATCCCTATGACACAGGACGAAACTGACAGGGAGCCACATCTTCGATATGGCAAACGAGCTGGATTTGTGTTAGGAGGAGTTATTAATATTGAAGATACTAATGTTGCTACTTCTTGTGCAGACAAAGTAACAGAGGATGAGAACAAGGAGAGTTCTTCTGAACAAACAAACATCTCCTTGAACTCTGAATCTATTGCTTCGAACTCAGTTGTTTCTGATCAACCCACTGTTGAGAAATATAGGCCACCAATTCCAACGCAACAGAGTTCTTATGGCAAGTGTGCATGTGGGAACAACAAGAGACAAGGCAAGGATACGCTACCAGGGATAGGAAGAAACAATTTCTCAGTGAAGAAAAAGACTTGTTTTTATTGTGGAACACCTGGTCACATTGCCCGAAAGTGTCCAAATCGCTCATACGTTCCTTACTATGCACAAGGGTGGCAGAACGCGCCAAGAAGGAGACACTTCAAAAGAAACCCCTCAAGGTCACGTTCAGACAATGCCGACTGGAATGCCATGAAGACCAAGAATTCAACTCCCAAGGCCAAGAATCAAAATTCAAAGGACAAGAATAAAAATCCCAAGGGCAAGAAGGGAATGTTGGTCCAGAAGTCTAGTTCAAGAGATGCTCTTGTGAAACCAAGACCGGTTAGGTCAAAGTCATCTAGGCAGACGGCTTCAAGTTCCAAAGCAAGTGCCGAGGCACCCATCAGATCGAACAAGAAATGGGTTAAACCCGAATATAGATGGGTTCCAAAGGTGAAAACTCCCAACTCTTCTAATGACTCTAATATTTCATCGTCTTTTGTTTGTGATAAGTAGGATATGTCATGAGAGAAAGTACCCTGCATTGATGACAAAGGTCGACCCAGTTTCAAAATGGATTGGGTTCCATAGACCAATTAATCCCGCTCTGTGTCGGAGCAGCTATGGAGGCATATCATCAGACTTCAGTTTGTTGGTAGTGGCTGCTCCTGGCATATGATTGGGGACATATCTCAACTGTACAACACTCAGAACATTATTTGAGAGTATGTGTCCTTTACGGGAAGGGAAGAAAAAAAGGGATCACATGGGGTTAGTGCTTAATGATATGAAAAATTTTTGGATCTGTTCTGAGATTATGCTTGCTGTTCTCAGACCTTCTGAATGCAAATTCAATCGGTGAATTACGGTTTGCGTTTTCTTCTCTATACTCCTGAGTTTTTCTTAACCTGATTCGCTTTAAAGACTAATTTTTGTTTTAGGATAGTTTAAATTTGCGCATTTACTTTCGTTTCTCTCTTATGCACAAATTTAGGGGGGGAAATAAAAACAAAACAAAAATTTAAAAATTTAAAAAAAAAAACCCAAAAACATTAGAAAATCATAAAATAAAAAAAAAACAAAATGTTGGTTATCAAGTGTGCTTGAGGGAGATGTTTTGGGAAGTGATATTATCAAGTGATAACAGGCAATCTGAGTCTGCGTAACGTACCCAAAGTTGAAGGATCTATGCTCTGGTTTGATGCGTCGGTAGGCACGAAAAATTTTAAAATGGACATGACTAGGATAGTTGAACTTAGGAAATTTATAGAGTTGACAAATCTTGACCTAGTTAGATCCATTCAGCCTGACAATAAGACGCTCGGATAAGTTGAGCAGGGGGATATATACAGGAATCTACTCGTCACATTAATTAAACCCGTACTTGGAACCATGGTTTAACTTTTCCTCGATGTGCGAATTCTATCCTTAATTCCGGTTGGATGGGGCGACTGGTAAATTCCGATAAATTAGGTCTGTAGAAAATTGTTTTCTTTCTTTCTTTCTATCTGTTAGGCATATGTTGCACCCTTTGCATGATTGGAAGAGATCCGACCTGGATTGAAACATATGCAACTCTATTTCTCTACATGTTATATCTATGAAATTCCTCCTATTTATTAGCCATATGTTGTCTCCTTTGCGTGACCTCAAATCCGACCTGGTACACAGCATATGCAACTTTCTACTTCTCAACCCCTCTAAAGTGATAAGTTATTAAATTCTGAATCTATCTTTTCTCTGAATGGTTGTCTGCTCACCTGATGTAAGGAGTACTCTGGAAGTCCTTGATGGCTGGGGCATATCAGGAAGCAGGAAACACGTTCTAGTACACTTAAAATTGAACACATACAAATTGTCTATAGATCTTGCTGCTCAATTTAGGTGGACAACAATATCCCTGGTCGTCGTAGCTGAATGGTCCTTAAGATATAGTATCGAGGAACTTAGGATCATATATAATATCTAGGAACTTAAGTTCACCTTGTCTTGTAACAAATAGTATGTCCTAAATTTGTCACAATTTTTCGTGTTTAACTGGACAACAATACCAATGATCGACCAGACAAAGACGTGATGATAGAAGGTACCGACAAGTGGATAAAGGCTGTCTAAAAACTTTGATCTCAAATCACTATTAAAGTTAGATATCATTTTTAATTTTGTTAAATTTGTCATAGTTTCTTCTAATTTAAATATTAGGGGAGAATTAAAAATTAAAAATAATAAAAAAAATCAGAAAAATTCAAAAATCAAAGAAAAGTCAGAAAAATTAAAAAAATCCAAAAATAGTGTTATTTCTGTTTTATTTCTTGTTCAGAAAAATCAAAAATCCAAAAATATTTTTGTTTCTGTTTTAATTTGTGTGCTAAGTTTTCTTTTAGTTTTGTTTTTGTCTTGAATAGTGATTTCAGGTATAGATAAGACTCATGGAGTTTGTGTTGAAGATTTCTAAGCCAATGCTTCCTCCGTGAGCATCGAAGAATTCACATTCGAAGGAGCAAGAAATGAAGATTATTCTTTCAACATTCAATCCTTCAACCCCAGAAGCAAGGTGAAGCAGAAATTAAAGATTATGTGACGGATTACATTGAAGCCTTCTCAATCAGTCTGCTGCTATTGTTGTACCTGATGAAGTGATCTAGAAGATTTGTTCTCTCTGATGTTCTCTCTGAAGATTTTCAAGCTGAAAGCACTATCTTTCAAGAATCAGTACGTCAAGCCTCCTCACCCAATGTGTGTTCAATGCCAAATTCTGAAAAAAAAAAAACCTCAAGTGCTCAAGATGAAGTCATTCACTGAAGATTAATATGTTCATCCTGATGCTGTGAAGAAATCGAAGGTTAAAGCTGAAGCCAAGCTCTTATTGAAGATTGAAAAGAAGAGCTAGCTACCTTTTAGGGGGAGCTTGTTGGGTCATTAAGAAAAGAAAGCTATAAACCAAAGGGGAGATTGTTGGGTCAAAATATGGTTTATACTTTACTTTTCTAGATAATTGTATTTTTCTGTAATATTGTTTGAGTTTACCGCCATGTTTACGGTTGAGTTTACGGCCGTAAACTCATTTATGGCCCATGTTCCCCTAGTATAAATATAGGTATTAGGGTGTGAGGAATAGATTGATGAACCCTAAGGAGTTTACAGCCAGAGAGAAAGGAACGTTTGTGTGGGTGAATATATTCAAGATTCATCTTATTCCTCTTCTTCTTCTCTTCTATTTTATCAATATATTCAAGATTCATCTTATTCCTCTTCTTCTTCTCTTCTATTTTATCTGACATCATCCGTTTGATTGGGATTCCCCACCATCAAACGGATTTGATTGATACACAGGCAAATTAGGGACTTACAGCATGCAATTGATAATATAAAAGCATAAAATAAGTTTTATAAAACCATTGAACATAATTATTATCTAAGAAAAGATTGACTTGATGTTAATCTATAAAACGGTTTGAAGGCATGGGTTTGATAAAACAGTTTAAGTATAAAGAAACACTTGTTTGAAACACCATTGTAAATGAGTTTGAAATGAAACATACAGAATAAAATGTACAGTTTAATAAGTAGTTTTAACATGTAAAGTGTTTATGAAAAACATTTGAAGGAAACTGTTTGGTAAAACTGCTAATGAGTAGCCAATCATTTGAATGCTGCTTATTAATCACATGTGATTGATATAATAAGTAGCATGATTCTACTTGTAACCCCCCATAAAGCATTTAAAAACATTTAAAACATTGATAAAGGGGTATGAACTCACCTGTTGTGGGTGATACGAATGAACTGAAGAGGTAGGACTGCTAGGTGTCAAGTGAAGTCTTGAACACACCCTGTCATCCTAGTTAACATATATTATCACATATATGTAACAAATTAGTCTATAAACAACTAACAAATAATTCAATACACCCTAGGACATGTTAAACACCTTTATCAAGTGTTATTAGCCTCTAGGATTGCATCTAAGTGTTTGTAGGGGAAGCTATTGTGTGTAAGGTTCAAGGAAAACTCCATAAGGAGTTCACGGCCCTAATGGCACTACCAAATGAGTTCACGGTCGTAAACTCATGAGTTTACGGCTGTAAGCTCATACTTATGTGTCCATTTGATGTTTGATGCATTTTAAGGCCCTAAGAAGCAATTCTACTTAATGGCTTGGTCTATGGAAGAGTTTAGGGCATTATATAACTCCTTTTAGGAGTTTACGGCCCTGGGACCAAATCCCATGGAGATTACGGCCGTAATCTCCCTTGGATGGGCGTTTTTGGTGTTTTCAAGTCCCTAATTTAACTAGGAACTAAACTAGGCTAGTGTACAAGGCTTTAGAAGAGTTTATAGCACTATTTAGCCCTATTGTTTGGAGTTCACAGCCCTGGAACGTCTTGGGCCGTGAACACCTTACTCTTGGTGTTCTTATGGTGTTTGATAGTCCTAAACACATTAGGATACATGTCTAAACTAGTTTCATTGCTCAAGGAAGGTACTAGTGCATCTTTTGACCCTTATAGAAGAGTTTACTCCCCAAGGTGTTCTTGGGCGGTAAACTCTCAGATCTTAGTGTTTTCCTATGATTTCTAGTTTATTAATCATATATGAAGCTTTAAAACAACAATAGATAGAAGTACTCACTTTCCAGAATGAAAGTCCGATGATCCGTGAGAGAGAATTCGGCTTTTCTCTAGTTGGAAATGTAACTAATGAATAAATATGGTTCAGAATCCTATATATAGTCCTGGGATTTTTGGTAGAAAATATTTTTATTCATCCAATGAACTCTAATATCATAGGGTTTTGGAATAATAGTGTTGCACAAAACCCTAGTGCATCCACTCTCCTGATATCTCCTTAAGTGTATATCCTGAAATACTCAAACTTATATTTAAAAGTCTGGAAATTCTCTGTAACTGTTCTAACTTCTACTGATTTGATATGGTTTGTACAGAATGGAAATTTCGGGTTGTCACATGAAAGACCCAAACTTTCATACTTGACAATACAGTTACTCCAAAATATGCTACTTGCATATGATGGATTTTAGCCATAAGAACTTTCCTATGTGCGCATGCAAAACCCTAATGCTTGGATCTAGGCTTTCTAATTAAACATGCTTTGAATCCAAGACTTCTAATGGCTAATTAGGTTATATAACAACATTGAAACAGATCTAGAATCATACCTTTGGATTCCTTGTTGATCTTGTTGTCTTGGAGCTTCTAGAGTCACAAATGTCACTCCTCTAATGGCTTACAAACACCAATAGCAAGTAAGATGATTTAGGAGAGAGGAGAAGGGAGGAATTCGGCCAGAGTATCTCTACTTTAGATGGTGTGTCGAATTCCCTCACCCCTAGGGTCTATTTATACTTGTAGACTCCTTAAGGATTACAGCTTTAACCCTAATTGGATAACTTAGACTTTAAGTTGATCCATATCCTTTCCTTGATAACCCTATGGACGATTTTGGCTTATCCAAGCCCTAGAAATCGTCCATCCTATCTAGGATAAGGATTTATAGTCTAAAGTTTAACTATCAAACAATTGACAGTTTATACCCTCTAATTTAATTAATCCCTTTAAGTCACCAAATTAATTCCAATTAATCTATGACTTATATTAATCAAATAACCATATATTATTCCTTATAATATTTACTCTCTTTTAACAAATCATCCATCAAGTTGCTATGGTGAAGGCAACCCAAAAGGACCATGCACAACCGGATCAAATACTTGCCTAATATAGTTGCAGCCTTAGACACTATTCCAACAGTCTCCCACTTGGATAAGTCTAGTAACTATACAAGTACAATTCGGTTTGCAATCGTAGCTCTCAAAGACGCTATCAAACTCTGATCAAATCAATCTTGTCCTTTAGATAAGGGATCGTACAGTCCTCTGTTAGATATCATGCTGACAATCTTATGGAATGGTTAGTCAAGCATTTAGATTTCTCGATCTCTGATTTATTTGACATAGAACTTAATCAAACACATCAATTCAGTTCTGACCGGGCCTGACACATAAGTCAAATCAAATCATCGAGTGGCCAAGATATCTCTTCTACCCTCTTAGGATAAAATTTACAGATAAACTTCGACTTATATGCATTTACTTATTCATTAACCAACTATACACAACAATGCGTTTTATAACACCAAGTTACTGATGCGTTTTCGCATTATCAATGTACAATCAATTAACAAATAATAAATCATATATCTAGGTTTTAAGACTATATGATATTATCGTCTTGCGATCACCTTTTATATCGTATTCCATAAAGTGATTCCAGCAAGCGCGGGTTTATTCCAATGCTCAAAACCAGTTCATAAGCACTCATGAACGTTGCAGCAACCCTTGCTATGTCTAACACCATTTAGACATTCTACACACCAATTCATGACAATCTTCATTCATATCTACTTACAACATATGAACGATTGTGGACAATTTGAATAATTCGATTATTCCTAATAAATTCAATTATTGTGGAAGTCAAAACATGCAAAGTGAAACAATAGTTAAACAATTAACATATGACAGTAACTTTACTTATAAATAAAACTCCTTTATTTAATCATCATATGTTAATTACATTTATCTATTATACGTTTCTAATACTATCTAATCTATACTAATATCATCCTTCAGCCCAATACTCCTAGCATGCTGCAAGTGCTTAACCCTACTCAGTCCCTTCGTAAGCGGATCTGCTGGGTTATCTTCTGATGATATCCTCTTCACTACGAGTTGTCCTTCTTCTACACGATGTCTAATGAAGTGATATTTTCTGTCGATATGTCGAGATCTACCATGATCCCTCGGTTCCTTGGTCAGGGCAACCGCACCTTCGTTATCACAGAAAATCTCCATGGGCTCCTTTATGGCCGGCACAACTCCAAGATCACCAATGAAGTTCTTTAGCCATATTGCCTCCTTCGACGCTTCGCTCGCTGCGATGTACTCTGATTCGCACGTTGAATCAGCTACGGTTTCCTGCTTGGAACTTTTCCATGTCACTGCTCCTCCATTTAGGGTAAAGACCCAGCCCGACTGCGAACGATAGTTGTCCCTGTCGGTCTGAAAGCTGGCGTCACTATACCCTTGCACCTTCAAGTCATCACTCCCTCCGAGGACTAAGAACCATTCCTTCGTCCTCCGAAGGTACTTAAGTATGTTTTTCACCGCAATCCAATGTGCTTTGCCAGGATTCCCTTGATATCTGCTAACCATGCTCAAAGCAAAGGCTACATCAGGGCGAGTACAAGTCATAGCGTACATGATTGAGCCAACTGCGGAAGCGTATGGTACTCGGCTCATTTATGCTATCTCAGCTTCGGTACTCGGACTTTGAGTCTTACTCTACTTGGCATTTCCTTGTATCGGTAATTCTCCCTTCTTTGAGTTTTCCATACTAAAACGTTTTAATACCTTCTCTAAGTAAGTATTCTGACTAAGTCCAATTAGTCTCTTACTTCTTTCTCTTACTATCCTTATTCCCAAAATGTAAGAAGCCTCTCCGAGGTCCTTCATAGCGAAACACTTCCCGAGCCGGGACTTGACTTCCTACAAAGTCGGGATGTTGTTTCCTATGAGTAATATGTCATCGAAATATAGAACGAGAAAGCTTACTATACTCCCACTGGCTTTGACATATACACAAGATTCGTCTTCGCTTCGTACAAATCCAAACTCTTTGACTTTCTCATCGAAGCAAAGATTCCATCTGCGAGACGCTTGCTTAAGTCCATAAATGGACTTCTCAAGCTTACACACTCTATTCGGATGCTTCGGATCCACAAACCCCTCTGGCTGAGCCATGTAAACATCCTCAGCCAACTTTCCGTTAAGGAAAGCGGTCTTGACATCCATTTGCCAAATCTCATAATCATGAAATGCGGCAATTGCTAGCATCACTCTAATAGATTTAATCTTCGCAACTGGTGAGAAGGTCTCATCATAGTCAACTCCGGGAGTTTGAGTAAAGCCCTTCGCGACCAATCGCGCCTTATATGTGTGTACGTTCCAATCCACGTCGGTCTTCTTTTTGAAGATCCATTTGCACCCAATGGTCTTATGTTCGGGCACATAATCAACCAAATTCCAAACTTGGTTATCGTACATGGATTGGATCTCGCTATCCATTGCCTCTTTCCATTTCGCAGACTCCGGGCCTGCCATGGCTTCCTTATAGCTATTAGGTTCATCAAGATTTACTAGTGTACCATCACTAATATACGTGTCTCCTTCGGTAGTAATATGAAAGCCATAAAACTGGGGATGAACTCTAACTCTATCGGAACGTCTAAAAGGTAAGGATTCGTCAATCGGTTCAACCGGAGTTTCCTCCTCGGGTTGAATGCCAGCGGTAGAGGTTCCTTCATCTATCAACTCTTGAATCTCTTCAAGTTCGATTTGCCTCCCACTGTCTCCTTGGCTTATGAGTTCTCGCTCTCGGAAAACTCCTCTCCTCGCAACAAAGACAACATTGTCTTTCGGTCTATAGAAGAGATATCCAAAGGATGTTTGCGGGTAGCCGATGAAAATACATCGCTCACTTCGAGGTTCAAGCTTGTCGTGAGTATCTCGTCTTACGAAAGCCTCGCAACCCCAAACCTTGATATGTGCCAACGAGGGAGCTTTCCCTGTCCACATCTCGTGAGGTGTTTTGGCAACCTTCTTAGTAGGGACTTGGTTAAGGATATGGGCGGCAGTCTCTAAGGCATACCCCCAAAAGAAGATAGGTAGTGAAGCACAACTCATCATAGAGCGAACCATATCCAATAAGGTTCGATTACGCCTTTCTGCCACACCATTCAACTGCGGTGTCCTAGGAGGCATCAATTGCGAAACTATTCCACACTCCTTGAGATAATCGTGGAATTCAAGACTTAGGTACTCTCCTCCTCGATCGGATCGAAGCATCTTGATTTTCCTGCCCAATTGATTCTCCACTTCATTCTTGAACTCTTTGAACTTTTCAAAGGTGTCTGACTTTTGCTTGATTAAGTAGATATACCCATATCTACTATAGTCATCGGTAAAAGTCACATAGAAGCGGTTCCCATCCTTCGTGGTTGATCTAAAGGGTCCACATACATCGGTATGTATTAGGTCCAATAGTCCCTCACCCCTTTCACAAGTACTCGTGAAGGGTGACTTAGTCATCTTTCCAAGCAAACAAGACTCGCATGTGTCATCTTCCCTAAGGTCGAATGACTCCAACACTCCATCCTTTTGGAGTTGCGCTATGCATTTCTTGTTGACAGGTCCAAGACGACAATGCCACAAGGATGCTTTATCCATACTAGTGGAAGAATCAATATTCAAAACATCATTTCCTAAGTTATCAACAATCATAACAGTTTCATATATTCCATTACATGGTATAGCTTCAAAGTAAAAGACACCATTTAGATAAGCCAAAATAGAACCATTCTCATTATTAAAAGAAAATCTAAATCCTTGTCTATATAAACCATGAAATGAAATGATGTTTCTAGCCATTTCTAGCGAATAGCAACAATTGTTCAAATCTAAAACCAAACTATTCCTAAGCACTAAAGAATACACTCCAATCTTGGTCACAGGCGATGATCTTCTGTTCCCCATGATTAGATTGATCCTTCCTTGCTCTACATCCCTACTTCTTCTTAGTCCCTGCACATTAGAACAAATGTGATAACCACAACCGATATCAAGAACCCAAGAAATAGCATGATTAGAATCGTTAGATTTGATTGTGTATATACCTGCAAAAGATGGCTTGATCTTTCCTTCTTTGATCGCTTGCAGGTAATCCGGGCAGCTTCTCTTCCAATGTCCTATCTTGTGGCAGTGGTGGCACTCTGCCTCCTTTGGGTTGGAGCAGGGCTTAGCGGGATCAACTTTGGTCCCACTAGAAGAGGCACCATCTCGGGTTTTCACCTTGCGATAGTTATTCGATGAAGCTTTCCTCTTCTTTCCCTTCCCTTGACCAATAGCCAAGACAGGAGCAGCGGACGGATTGGGAGTAGGTGCAACAGACTTGTCCTTGAAGTTGCTCTCAGCGACCCTCAAGAGACCTTGGAGTTTGCTTAGGGTGACCTCTTCTTTGTTCATGTGGTAGGTCATCCTAAATTGGTTGTACATTGGAGGCAAAGAGTGAAGCACCATGTCGATCGCGAAGTCTTCAGCGAAGTCAACATTTAACTTGCGAAAGCGGTCGACATACCTTTGCATCTTTTGCAAGTGCACGGTAAGAGATTCTCCATGACCCATCTTAGCGGAGATCATGTTAGTGAAAATCTCGTAACGCTCTTGTCTCGCATTTTGGTGGTATCTCTCCAACAAGTCTTAATGCATCTCGTATGGATACATGTCCTCGTAGGACTTTTGGAATTCGGAGTTCATGGTGGCGATCATGATGCAATGTACCTTCGTTGCATCTCGCTCATGAGTTTCAAAGGCGGTGATTTCGGCGGGACTAGCAACTTCGGGGTTGATTTTCTCGAGCTTCTCATCGAGGACATACTCTTTATCCTCATAGCGAGCAATGGTGCGAATGTATCTTATCCATTCGCTAAAGTTCGTTCCATCGAAGGTGACCTTTTGGCAAAGGCTCATCAACGTGAAAGAACTAGCAGCAGCGTTGTTTGCGTTCGACATCCTCAATTAGAAAAAGGACAAAGATAGATTAGAATAAGAATCCCTAATTATCACCCAATAAGAAAAATTAGGGCTAGGATCCAAAAATAACATTTACATACTAGAAAAGGGATGCCGTAATCTAACATGCAAATAAATTGAAGGTAACTGAATGACGATTCACTAATTCTCCATTACAAAACTTAAACTATTAGTCCTAAGTGTTTTTGAGAATTCCTAGGTTCGGATGAGATTCATTGAAACTATTCAATGGCATGTTTAAATCTCGATATGCCCCTCTCGTTTGTGACTGGGATGCCGAGGATCACAAAGCGGGTGTGAATTACCATGCAAATTCACATGGTGCCTTCATTGTAACGATCACCTATTCGATGTGCCGGTAAACCACACACGCTCCATCGAACTATGATAAACAATGAATCACCCTTTGCCACCTTCGCTTAGAACCAATTAGTGTGCCGGTAAACCACACACGCTCCACTAACTTTTTAGCAAGGTGCAAAGTGTAATTTCATGGGATTGCATCAATTCACTTTTCCTAAAGTAACTAAGATTGGGAAATTTTTAAAACGTGTAGTTACTTTGTATTTCTTATTATACTTTTAATGAGAAGATGAGGTTGCCCTATCCTACCCGTTCGGCTAACGACCCTCCACCAATCAAGCAAGCGGTGGGTGTGAGTGTACACCCATTAAACGCCATTTTATAGGCCGCAACCTTATACCCACCTTATAGATCGGCTTCGTGAATGAGGCCTACTAACGGTAAGACTAGCATTTAGTTATACATATATATATTATTCTAGTAATATCATATTAGTAAAGGGTTGTATTTTAAAACCTTTTAAAATCTAGGGTTTGAAATTTAAGTTATCTAAATTAAAACTTTTAATCACAAATATAAATTTCAAAACTTTAGGGTAGGTTTTAAACATTTAAAACATGAAGGATCAAATAACAAATAATTCCAATTAACAATTAATATCCTAATTATCTTTATTTGATTTATCCAAGATTTCTTTTAAGATAATTATCAAAATAATTAATCATTTATCACATAAGGAAATTAAATATTTTATTAGATGATAAATATCTTTAATTAGATCAAGATTATAGTCATATATATAAAAAAAAACGGATTAGGGTTGATCTAATATGATTAAGGTAAGTTTCCATAAGATAAACATGAAAAAATCCCGGTTTTGCCTAATCCAGACGCCCGGACTCGCCGAGTACACAAAGGGACTCGCTGAGTCAGGCCTACTCGCCAAGTCCACTTTGGAACTCGCCGAGTCCATGACTCATAAACCCAAAATCAAATTTTGCAGGTTTGTTTCAGTTAATCAAGAAACAATTTAAAGAAAACCAAGTTAGGCTCTGATAACTCTGATGGATTTTAGCCATAAGAACTTTCCTATGTGCGCATGCAAAACCCTAATGCTTGGATATAGGCTTTCTAATTAAACATGCTTTGAATCCAAGACTTCTAATGGCTAATTAGGTTAAATAACAACATTGAAACAAATCTAGAATCATACCTTTGGATTCCTTGTTGATCTTGTTGTCTTGGAGCTTCTAGAGTCACAAATGTCACTCCTCTAATGGCTTACAAACACCAATAGCAAGAAAGATAATTTAGGAGAGAGGAGAGGGGAGGAATTCGGCTAGAGTATCTCTACTTTAGATGGTGTGTCGAATTCCCTCACCCCTAGGGTCTATTTATACTTGTAGACTCCTTAAGGATTACAGCTTTAACCCTAATTGGATAACTTAGACTTTAAGTTGATCCATATCCTTTCCTTGATAACCCTATGGACGATTTTGGCTTATCCAAGCCCTAGAAATCGTCCATCCTATCTAGGATAAGGATTTATAGTCTAAAGTTTAACTATCAAACAATTGACAGTTTATACCCTCTTATTTAATTAATCCCTTTAAGTCACCAAATTAATTCCAATTAATCTATGACTTATATTAATCAAATAACCATATATTATTCCTTATAATATTTACTCTCTTTTAACAAATCATCCATCAAGTTGCTATGGTGAAGGCAACCCAAAAGGACCATGCACAACTGGATCAAATACTTGCCTAATATAGTTGCAGCCTTAGACACTATTCCAACAACATATTCATAAAAACAATATTTTACATTGATAAAGGGGTTACAAACTACTGGATAAAAACCGACTATTTCAAAGTGTTATATATTACATAACTTCCCAGGATTCTATAGCTTATACATATGGGAGTGCAAAATACAATAGCTTCAAACTATTCATAATCTTCTATCAATACAATAGTCTCAAACTATTCAAAAATCTTCTATTAGTATATAACTATACTGGATGCTTATCTCCTGCAATTTGTTAAACATTCAGAGGGTAAGCAGTGACGCTTAGTGAGCTCAATAATAGATACAATATAATGTTATGCCATATATATATATATATATATATATATATATATATATATATATATATATATATATATATATATATATATATATACACACACACACACTTCAATATGGCAGAAGCAAAGAATAACAAGGATCAACAAGGGCATATGTGAATCATGTGTCAAACTTTCCCTATCAATCATTGATTTGATTCAAAGATATACAATCAGTGAGACATAACGATTTCCATACTTGATATACATCAATAAAGCTTTGGCCCAAATGGCACAGAAGATATACAACTTCAGATTAACATTTTGGTTGATTTCGGGCTTATAGCCCTATCTAACCTTCTGCCAACACCATAGAATAAAAATAATTCTCTTACGGAGACATGTTCTACATGGCCAGAGGCTATGTACCAGTACCAACGTGATCTAAGTCCTTTCACTTATCATATGGTCAAAGGTATTTCTTTGCTATTAAAAACAACGAGTAAAAATAATACGGGAAAATAACCCGTAATAATAACACTGAAAAGCACATAGCACATATAACACATAACATACAATTGTTCTTATATATTAAACTCACTTTGAAGTAATTGGGGGTTAAAATAGTAATTTGGGCAGCACTTCATTACTACAAATAACTTTCTTCTATAAAAACCGGGAGCTTTCTTGAAAACCGGGCTATGCGAAGGTAGGGCTTCAAACCGAAAAGATAAATTTATCGGGGTATTTGGGCTCTTTGGGGTGTGTTTCAGGTGCTAAAATTGATATCGGGGCTTCGGGGGATGTCAAAATACTAAAAATATTGAAAAAGGGATCAAAATTGCCAATTTCCTAAAAGTACCCGGCAATCTCGCGGGTCTTCTATTTATAGGGGCGAGCTTGTGAGGGTCGGATCCGAAGCAAGGAGGGAGAGGTGCGTGTCAGCAGGAGCGAAGGGCAGCTGGCACCGATGCCAGGCTCGGTACACGCGGCAGAAGGGTGAGGCTCGGAAGGCGCAGAGTCATCGGCTTCGGACACGTCATCGGCTGGGTCTCCGGCTCGGACACGGGGTGCACACGCATCGACTGCTGCTTCCAGATGAGTCACGGCATCGGACACGAGGCGCCGGCTAAGATCCGATGATGTGGCCTATTCCGGACTTATCCATGCGAAATTCCTCGGAAAATGAGCCAAAATCTTCTAAAATTCATAACTTTCGCATACGAGCTCCGTTTTTTATGTTCTTTATATGCATGCATAGTTAAATTATGCTATACAACTTTCGTTCAGACTTTGTTGGCTAATTTTGGGTTTAATCTTAATATTATTATTTTTAACAGACCGGGACAGGAAAATCCGTTAAAAATTCATAACTTCTTCATCCGACATCCGTTTTCGTCATACTTTTTACCGTTGTACTACTATTGACGAGACCTTCGATTCTCGTTTAGGTTGTGTCAGCTAAATATCGCTCAATCTTTATTTCGAGTTTTTAGTTGTCTACTACTATTCCAAAACTTAGAAAAATCATAACTTCCTCATACAAAGTCAGATTTAAGAGTTCTTTATATGGAAGTTTATTATTTTAACGATTTCTACAACTTTCATTTAGATTACTAAGGCTAAAAAGTAGTTTAGCGGAAACTCACTTTTTACGTGACATAGTGTTTGCCGGTTTTATCGCGGATCTTTGATTGATTATAACTTTTTTGTTATAACTCGGATTTCAACGAGGTTTTCGCCTAAACTTTTCTAACGAGATTCTTTACAACTTTAAATAATAAAATTTTACTTATTTCAAATTTTATATTTTCGCTAAATTTCACTATATGGCATTTGATTAGAATCTCATAAGACTTCCGATATTTTCTGAATGAATCTAAGCATAGTTTTACTTTATTTCTAGTAAAACCATCTGTTAGAACTCAACATTCAAATTTACATAATATTTCTTAATATTATTCATTTTTATAATTTACAATACACTATAACTGAACGTGTATGTTACAAATATCTCCGCCTTTTGAGGATTTCGACCCCGAAATTACATCGATTAAATCAAATGGGGATATTTTGTTTTTATTTCAGTCTTATTTTCCCAAGTATAATTTGGGCCTCGATGGTGTTCCCATTTGACATGCACCAATTTTACTTCTTTATTACGTAGATTAGTTGTTCTTTTATTCACGATCTCTTCAGGATCTTTTACACATCTTAACTTATTATCCAATTTCACCTCGGATAATGGAACTGTCTCATAGTAGATGCTCAATCATTTGCGCAGATAGCTCACATGAAACACATCATGAATACCTGCCAAGTTTTCCGGCAATTCCAAGCGGTATGCTTGTTTACCAACTCTCTGGATGATTTTGAAAGGACCAACAAATCTAGGTCTTAGTTTTCCTTTCTTCCCAAATCGCATAATGCCTTTCCATGGGGATACCTTTAGCATTATGAAATCACCCACCTAGAATTCTATGGGCCATCTCCTCTTTTTTGTATAGGAATTTTGTCGATCCTGGGCCACTTTCATTCTTTCTCGTACCATTTGAATCTTGTCGGTGGTGTCTTGAATCATTTCATGGCTTCCAAGGATCTTTTGTCCTATGACTCACCAACACAATGGCGTACGGCATTTGCGACCATATAATGCTTCATATGGTGGCATTTTGATTCAAGGATGGTAACTGTTATTATACAAAAATTCGACAAAGAGGTAAGTATTTATCCCAGTTACCACCGAACTCCAGGACACATGCACGAAGCATATCTTCTACTATTTGGATTGTTACCTCCATTTGACCATCTGTCTGGGGATGATAAGCTGTGCTGAGAGCAACTCGAGATCCCAATTCACGTTGCATACTTGCCCAAAAGTGAGAAGTAAAGCGAGTATCATGATCGGAAATGATCTTTAGTGGGACACTGTGTTTTGCAACAATTTCATCCAAGTATACTTGTGCGTACTTCTCTATTGGAGTCGTTTCACACATGGCAAGAAAATGAGCGATTTTAGTCAGGCGGTTGACAATTACCTAAATGTTATCATGTTGTCTAGCAGTCTTTGGCAATTTGGTAATAAAATCCAAGGACAGTTCTTCCCATTTCCATGCAGGAACACTAAGACTTTCTAGGGTTCCATAAGGCTTTTGGTGCTCTGCTTTGACTTGTAGGCATACTAAGCATTACTGTACATATCTTCTAATGTCTTTCTTTAATCCAAGCCACCAATAATCAGCACTTACATCATAGTACATTTTACTTGTACCAGGATGCATTGACAATTTAGATTTATGGGCTTCATCTAAAATCTTTTGTCTTAATCAACCAATCTTTGGAATCCATAGCTGATTCTTGAATACTTTTAATCCTCACGTATCATCAAGTAAAGCATCATTATAATGTATCATCCCTTCTTTCTTCACATTCGTGGCTTTAGGGCCTCTTCTTGCCATTTCTCTAGTTCATCTAGAATAGTAAATTTTACCGTGGTATGAGTAATAGCATAACACATACTATTACGATAAACTTTTCTGCTAAGTGCATCGGCAACTACATTGGTTTTTCCAGGATGATATAGGATTTCACAATCATAATCTTTGATCAATTCCATGGCTTGTTGTTGTCTCATATTCAAAGTTTGCTGACTAAATAAGTACTTGAGACTTTTGTGGTCGATAAATAATTGGCATTTTGTACCAAAAAGATAATGCCTCCAAAGTTTTAGGGCAAATACCACTGCAGCGAGTTCGAAATCATGAGTGGGATAATTCTGTTGGGTTTTGAGCATTCTAACACTTCCTAAGTGTACATGCAACCCTAATAAACCTTGGATCTATGTTTGTCTAAGATACATGCATATAATTAATTTTTCCAAGGTTTATATCCTAGCTAGCATGGCATGGGGAACATGAATCAAATAAAGCTAGGAAAAATACTTACCTTGAAGTTGTAGTTGATTGCTTGGAGTTTTTGAGCCTAGCACCAATAGTGTGGATGCCTCAAGTGGAAATCACAAATCACCACAAACTTGGAACTTTGAGAGAATAGTCACTACTATCTTGAAATTTTCCCTCACCTCAACAAGTGTCGACTAGTGTCATTTCAAGAACCAAAGCCTCCTTTATATAGTGTGAAGGATTAGGGTTACATCCCTAAAACCCATGTCTCATCATTTCCATGAGATCCATGGGTTAAAGCTCCATGGAGTATCCATGGACTTTTCCATGCAAGCCTAGCCCATTCCAAATAAGCTTTATCCCACACTATAAATATAGAAGCCCATATTTAATTAGTAATATCTTTGATCTCTAAATTAATCCTAGATTAATTATAGATCACTACTAATTAAATAATATGATCTTATATTAATATATTAGAACTTATAATATATTAATAAATCATAACTTGTACTATTCTCAAATATTATCCATAAATTGTTCAGGTGAAGTGCAACCCAAATGGACCATGCCGGGTCGGGTCAAGTACATACCAAATATAGTTATGAACTTAGACACTATATCCAACAGTCTCCCACTTGGATAAGTCTAATAACTATAGTTGCAAGTATGACTTCAGGAACTGATCATCAATCATAGCTCTTTAAACTCTGTTGAACTAGAACGCACCATTTAAGATAAGTGATCATATAATCCTCTGTTCTAGATATCAGCCGGACAAATACATGGAACATGGTCTTGCTTATTGTCCAGCATTTGTTTCCCGATTTCCGATTTGTTTGACATAGAACTTAACTGAACACATCAATTTAGTTATGACCGGGCCCAGTACATAGGTCAAAACATAATCATCGAGGGGCCCAAATATCAACTTCTAATCCAAGAAGGAACAGATAAACTTCGACTCATATGTTTGTTCTACCACTCATTGAATTACACACAAAGGCACGTTTTATAACATCGAGTTACCAATGCATTTTCGTACAATCAATGCATAACCAACTTGTAAGTAACAAATCATATCTCTAGGTTTGAAGACTTATATGATATTACCGTCTCACGATCACCCGAGATAGGATTCCATGAAGTGATTCCAGTGAGCGTGGGTTGAGTCTAATGCTCAGAACTTACGAGCACTCATGATTGTTGTAGCCATGTCCAACACCTTAGACCTCTGTAACCAATCATGACAATCTTGATTCATACCTACTTCCGACATATGACCGACTGTGGAGGTTTGAATAATATGATATACCAAACATAATTATTCTGGAAGTCAAAACATGCAAAAAGAAATAAAGAAAACGATTGACAAGAGATAGCAACACTTTATTCATAAATAAAACACCTTTTATTCATCATCAAATGTCAATTACACTTTACAAATTTCATAATTTATCTAACTACTAAAACTTATATCATCCTTCAGCCCTATGCTCCGAGCATGCTGAAGATGCTTAACCCTACTCAGTCCCTTCGTGAGGGGATCTGTTGGGTTCTCATCCGATGATACCCTCCTCGCTACAAGGATTCCTTCTTTTATTCGATGTCTGATGAAGTGATATTTTCTGTCAATGTGTCTGGATCTCCCATGATGTGGCAACCTGAAATTCCCCATTCTAATCAAACCATTTCAATCCAATAGAAGTAGAGCAGTTACAATGAAAATTCAGACTTAGAATATAAGTTTGGCAGTTTTAAGGTTTTACACCAAAAAGGGGTATTAGGAGAGTGGTTGCACTAGGATTTTGTGCAACACTGTAAATTCCATTACCCTAGAATCATTAGAATCCATTCCGAGAATAGAAATATTTTCTGCCAAAAATCTCAGGACTATAAATAGAATTCTGAACCAAATTGGTTCATTAGTTGAATTCCATTTAGAGAAAAGCCCATTTCTCTCTCACGGATCTTCGGGTTTTCATCCTAGATTGTGAGTCTACTTCCCTAGATGTGTTTTAATACTTGTTATATGCTTAATAACATTATTTATATGTCCAAAACACAAGATCCGGGAGTTTACCGCCCAAGAACGTTCTTGGGGAGTAAACTCCAAAATCAAGCCTAAAGGCCACCTAGTCCCATTTCCGTGTTAGGCATCTAACTAAGGACTTTATGTATGAACATTAGAGGCTAGAAACACTTCAAAATCATAAAGTTCTAGGAGTTTACGGCCAAGAAAAGCTCTTGGGCCGTAAACCCCTTTTTGAAGGGCTAAAAGTGCCCTAATGATCCCCAAAGGCTTGGACTCTATTTTTGGCGATTACCTTAATGTGTTTAGGACCTAAGAAACATGAGAAAAGCACAAGTATTGAAGAGTTTACGGCCAAGAATGGTTCTTGGGCCGTAAACTCCCATAAAGGGGTCAAATGACACCCTAAACACTTCCTAAGGCCAAGGGACAATTTTGACAAGTACCTAGATGAGTTATGGACTAGCTAAAACATTTAGAACCCCATGTTTGAGGGATTTTACGGCCCAAGATGTTCTATGGCCGTAAACTCCAAGAAATGGTACCAAATGGTGCCATAAACTCTCCCAAAGCCAAGTACAAAAGCCTAGAATTGTTCCTAGTTATAATAGGGACTTGATAGCACCATAATCACCCTCCCAAGGGAGTTTACGGCCGTAAACTCCAAGGGAAAAGGGTCTTTGGGCCGTAAACTCCCCAAAGGAGTCAATATGGTGCCCAAACACTTGTATATGCCTTGAAACAATTCCCACTAAGGTTGTAGTAATTGAAAGTACAACCCCAAGCCTTGGTTGGGAGTTTATGGCCAGGAACTTACTTCCTTGGGCCGTAAACTCCAAAGAATATGGTCTTTTGACCTTAAACTCACATTAGGGGGGCATTGCACTCCTTTGTTGCAACCCTTTAGCCTCCTAGCACTTGACCAAAAGTGTTATCCTCGCGCTTAAATGTTATTAATTGTATAATTAGTGTTATAATCACTAATTATTTATATACATATGTTTTCATATGTAATTAGGATCATTGTGTGTGTCTAAGTCTCCACTTGACACCAAGCACTTGTTCGATCCTTCCGTACGATAACAGTCCGTTCAATTCCAGTCACTTACCACAGGTGAGTTCATACCCCTTAACTAATGTTTTAAACTCTTTTTAAATGTTTTATAGGGGGGGGGGGGGATACAAGTAGAATCATGCTACTTATTATGTCAATCACATGTGATTAGCAAGTAGGATTATATTACTTATTACATCAATCACATGTGATTAATATACAACAATCAAATGATTTGGCTACTCATTAGCCGTTTTACCAAACAGTTTCCTTCAAATGACTTTTTATAACATTTTATACGTTTTAAACTCCTTTTTACACTGTACAGCTTACTCCGTACATTTCCTTTCAAACTTATTTACAACTGTGTTTCAAACAAATGTTTCCTTATACTTAAACTGTTTTATTAAACTTATGCCTTCAAATTGTTTTATAGATTGACACAAAGTCAATCTTTTCTTAAAATAATACTTATATTTCAAATGTCTTACAAATCTTATTTATGCTTTTATATTATAAATTGCATGCCTCTATATGTATACTTATATAAGAAATGTTTAAAAGACTTAGGAAGACTATCCACCCTATTTCCTTTTTGCGCCTTGAGATGTGGTCTGGTGGGATTTTGGGTATTCGTCCGAAGGTCGTTTAAATATTAGTTATATATCATGTACACATATATAGTCATAAAAGGTCCTTCCAGTTCATCCTATGCCCTTGGGTAGCAAAGGTATACATCCATGTCCATACGTACACTTAGATTACTAGAAAGCTACCATATGGGTAGTTCAGGAAGATACTAGAACCATTGCTAGAACGCGATATCATTCAATGAGTCAGTTCATTCATGAGTCAATACTTTCTAGAACTTTTCAGTACATTACATATACAGCTATACTCGGACGAGAACATATACAACTATACTAGAATGATTACATTACTATACTTGCTAGAGAGAGAGAACACACATTACAGCTAGCACACGTAGAACATTATAGTACACTGCTGTACTATTACATGATCGCTCTTACTTGAGTACAATTACATGATCACACTTACATATACATAGAACAGACGTCATTAGGTGCTATAGCATGGAACAAGTTCAGGATCTAACTATACTGATGAATCACACCACAATTGTGATAGTTATATCGAGTATACATGATCATTCGGTAATGTGGATGCTCACGGCTTGCGTTCATGCAGGGGTCGTGGGTAGGTCCCAAAATCCCTTTGATAGGGGAGCGTATAGTCTGGGATCTAGACATCACATTATACCTTATCCCTCAAATAAGGCAGTTGAGTACCGATGTAGTTATTTTTATTAAATACTATAGTACTTGGAAGTATTACCCTAGATTTAAGGTAATAAGTACGGTTGTAGTTGGACACTACACCATAGTACTACATTGATTTTCCATTACATATTTTTAGTGATAACCTCACTTAAACATTATTGTACAAACTATATTTTTGAATAATGATAGTTATATTTTGGAAAATACATCCTCTTACAAGAGACACACACATTCAGAACAGTTAGGTCTTGGTAGAAGACTACATTCAGAACAGTTAGGTCTTAGTAGAAGACTACATTCAGAACAGTTAGGTCTTGGTAGAAGACTACATTCAAAACAGTTAGGTCTTGGTAGAAGACTCCTTTTGTTATTAATAGGAATCATATGGATTCTAGGGTTTTTCAAACACTTACATTTCATATACACTTTCAGTACTTTTAAGTACATATACTTACATTTTCTCACATACAAATTAAGACACTAAATACTTATGATCTCACCAGCTTTAAACTGATACTCGCTTTCAAAATTACTTGTATCCTCAGGTCATCATAGACAGGTACCGATGCAAGGAGAAAGGAAGATGGAGCTTGTTCAAGACTTATCTTTCATTTTGATTTATGCTTTAGTGTTTATCAAAATTTGACAGAACACATTTGTATAATAATTATATTATTAATGCAATGGATGATGTTGTTGCTTGTTTACTACTTTACATTGTTGTTGATATTATACATGACGTCCTCCGCCCCAGAACGTTTCCGCCGTTCCTGGTTTTGGGGTGTGACACATGATCTCTTGGTTCCTTGGCTAAGGCAACCGCTCTATTGCTGTCACAGAAAATCTCCATCGGCTCTTTTATAGCTGGTATAACTCCAAGGTCTCCGATGAAGTTCTTTAGCCATATAGCCTCCTTTGCTGCCTCGCTTGCTGCTATATACTTTGATTCACAAGGTGAATCAGCCACTGTCTCCTGCTTGGAACTCTTCCAAGTGATTGCTCATCCGTTTAAGGTAAAGACCCAGCCCGACTGAGAGCGGAAATTATCCCTATCATTCTGGAAGCTAGCATCACTATACCCTACAATTCTCAAGTCATCACTCCCACCGAAGGTAAGGACCCAGTCCTTAGTCCTTCGCAGGTACTTGAGGATATTCTTTACCGCAATCCAGTGTTCCTTGCCAGGGTTCCCCTGATACTTGCTAACCATGCTCAAAGCAAAAGCTACATCAGGTCGAGTACACGTCATAGCATAAATGATCGATCCTACAGCTGAAGCATAAGGTAGTCGACTCATTTCTGCTATCCTAGCCTCAGTACTAGGGCTCTGTGTCTTACTCAATCTGGCATTACTCTGAATGGGTAACTCACCTTTCTTGGAGTTATGCATGTTGAATCTTTTCAACACTTTGTCCACATAGGTGCTTTGACTAAGTCCAATTAGTCTTTTACTCCGGTCTCTCAAGATCCTTATCCCTAGGATATAGGCAGCTTCACCAAGGTCCTTCATAGCGAAACACTTCCCAAGCCAGGACTTTACTTCCTGCAAAGTTGGGATGTCATTTCCTATGAGTAGTATGTCATCCACATACAATACCAAGAAGCTGACTATACTCCCACTAGCCTTGACATAAACACAAGATTCATATTCACTCCTAGAAAAGCCAAATTCCCTAACCTTTTCATCAAAGCAAAGATTCCATCTACGAGGTGCTTGCTTCAATCCATAAATGGATTTCTCAAGCTTACACACTCTATTAGGGTACTCGTTGCTGACAAAACCTTCTGGCTGACTCATGTAAACATCTTCAGCCAACTTTCCATTAAGGAAAGCGGTTTTGACATCCATTTGCCATATTTCATAGTCATGAAATGCAGCTATGGCTAACAGAACCCGAATAGACTTAATCTTGGCTACTGGAGAAAAGGTCTCATCATAGTCCACTCCAGGAATTTGAGAGAAGCCCTTTGCAACAAGTCTAGCCTTATAAGTGTGTACTTTACCATCCATGTCGATCTTCTTCTTGAAGACCCATTTGCATCCTACATTCTTACGACCTGGTACATTCTCAACCAAGTTCCAAACTTGATTGTCATACATGGATTGTATCTTGCTATCCATAGCCTCTTTCCATTTCGCAGACTCGGGGCCTGCCATGGCTTCCACGTAACTGTTAGGTTCATCCATACCTACTAGTGTCTCATCACTAATAAGTGTCTCACCTTCCGCAGTAATATGAAAACCATAGTAGTGCTCAGGTGCATTCCTAACTCTCGTGGAACATCTCAGAGGTACAGAATCGTCAATTAGCTCAACATGAGTTTCCTCCTCAAGTTGAGGGCTAGGGTTGGAAGTTCCTTCACCACTTGACTCTTGAAGTTCTTCAAGGTCAATTTGCCTCCCACTGTCTCCTTGTCTTATAAATTCTCTCTCTCGAAAGACTCCTCTTCTTGCTACAAAGACCACATTATCACTAGGTCTGTAAAAGAGGTAACCAAAGGATCTTTGTGGGTAGCCGATGAAAATACACCTCTCGCTTCGGGGTTCTAGCTTATCATGAGACTCGCGCCTCACAAAATCTTCATAACCCCAAATCTTGATGTGGTCTAGTTTGGGTACTTTACCAGTCCACATCTTGTGAGGAGTTTTGGCAACTTTCTTTGTAGGGACTAGATTAAGGATATGGGCGGCAGTCTCTAAGGCATACCCCCATAATGAGATTGGTAGCGAAGCTCGACTCATCATGGAACGAACCATGTCTAACAAGGTTCGATTACTCCTCTCAGCCACACCATTCAACTGCGGTGACCTAGGAGGTGTCAATTGTGAGACAATCCCACATTCCCTTAGATAGTCAAGGAACTATGAACTAAGATACTCACCACCACGATCGGATCGAAGCATCTTAATGTTCCTGCCCAATTGATTCTCGACTTCCTGTTTAAATTCCTTAAACCTCTCGAAAGTCTCTGACTTATGCTTGATTAAGTAGACATATCCATATCTACTGTAATCCTCAGTAAAAGTCAAATAATAACGATTAGCATCCCTTGTGGCATGTTTGAATGGTCCACACACATCCGTGTGTACAAGGTCCAACAAACCTTCACCTCTCTCACAAGAACCTGTGAAGGGTGACTTTGTCATTTTTCCAAGTAAGCATGATTCGCAACTATCATCTGACTTTAGGACAAACGACTCCAAGACTCCATCTCTATGGAGTTGGCCTATGCGCTTCTTGCTTATATGTCCAAGTCGACAATGCCATAACGACGCTTTATCCAAGTTATTATTAATAGAATCACTACACATCACATTATTTCCTAAGTTATCAACCACAGATACTGTTTCATACACGCGATCACAAGGTAATGCTTTAAAATAAAGAACATTATTAAAGAAAGCATCAATAGAACCAACTTCATTATTAAATGAAAAGGTAAAACCTTGTTTATACAATGCATGAAAGGAAATAATATTTCTTGCCATTTCTGGCGAATAACAACATTTATTCAAATCTAAACTAAACCCACTACTTAGCGACAAAGTATAAACTCCAATCTTGGTGACAGGTGTAACTTTCCTATTCCCCATGATTAAGTTTATTCTTCCTTGCTCCACATTCTAACTTCTTCTTAGTCCCTGCAAGTCACAACAAATATGAATACCACAACCGGTATCAAGGACCCAAGATTTAGAATGGGGTGAGTTATTAGAAATGATAGTGTAAATACCTGCATGGTTGGGTTTAACTTTCCCATCCTTTACATCTTGCTGGTACTTTGGGTAGTTTCGCTTCCAATGTGCCTTTTCATGGCAATAGAAGCATTCAGCCTCTTTTGGGTCAGAAGAAGGAGTGATGAAACCTTTCTTGGTTCCACTTGAAGAAGAGCCATCAAGGGTCCTAACCTTGGTACCCTTCGAAGAACTCTTTCTCTTCTTCCCTCGTCCTTTCCCGATTGCCAAGACAGGGGTGGAGTTTGTAGAAGTAGGAGTAGTAACAACCGCCTTACCCTTAAGACCACTTTCCGCGGTCTTTAAGAGTCCTTGAAGTTTGCTGAGTGTGACCTCTTCCTTGTTCATGTGGTATGTCATGCGGAGTTGATCATAACATGAAGGTAAGGAGTGCAAAATGATATCTATTGCAAGCTCCTCAGGGAAGTTCACATTTAGCTTCAGCAAACGGTCCACAAATCCTTGCATTTTCTGCATGTGGCCCGTGATGGGTTCACCATCCTTCATGCGAGTTGTTATCATGGAGGAGATGATTTCATACCTCTCTTGACGAGCACGTTGATGGTATCTTTCCATCAAGTCTTGGTGCATCTCATAGGGGTTGAAATCTTCATAGGATTTTTGGAGATCCGCGGTCATAGTGGCCATCATGATGCATGCCACTTTGGTGGCATCCCTTTCATGTGCCCTAAACTCAGCGATCTCTTGAGGAGTAGCAACTGTCTCATCAATCTCCTTAAGCTCCTTATCAAGGACATATTCCTTGTCCTCGTAGTGAGTAATCATTCTGATGTTTCTGATCCATTCATTAAAGTTGGATCCTTCAAAAGTGACTTTCCCACATAAGTTCATAAGAGTAAAGGAGCCATTGGGATTAGAGCCAGAAGCAGTAGTGTTTGCAGACATCTGAAAATGAAGAAGGTTTTAGTTTAGATATAGAGATAGTCCTTAATAAAACACCCAAATGTATTATTAAGGCTACGATCCAATCACAATATATTATAACTTAGAAGAGGTATGCCGTAGTCTAAGTAATAACATATTTGAAAGGTATGTGAATGACGATTCACCAATTTCCACCAAAAAACGAAATAGTAAATATTAAGTTTTTTTTGATTTGGTACTTAGAAATTCCTAGATTCTTTTGAGATTCAATGAACTTTTCAAAGGCATGTTTCAATCTCGAGTGTGCCCTCCAAGTTTTGTGGCTGGGATTCCGAGGATCACAAAACGAGGTGTGAAGTAACCATGCAAACTACTTGGTACCCTTAATAAATTACCCCTCAATCGATGTGCCGGTTAACCACACACGCTCCATCGATACTATGATAAATATTAAGTCACCCTTTACCTACCTTGTTATGTCCAAGTTAGTGTGCCGGTTAACCACACACACTCCACTAACGACTTAGACAAAGTGTAAAGTGTAATTTCATGGATTAGCACCTTATTCACATTTTTCCTAAAGTAACTAAGATTGGGAATTTCATAAAACATTTAGTTGCTTTATAATATTCATCATACTTTTAATGAGAATTTATAAGTCCTTGTCTTTGTAATAGCCCGGAATTTCAGGTATTGCTTTAAAACTATTTTTGGGGCATTTTTGGAAGGGACTCGGCGAGTTGGAGCCAGACTCGCCGAGTAGGACCACAGACTTGGTCGCGGGTTCGCGACTGGACTCGACGAGTCCAGATATGGACTCGGCGAGTCGACGCTGTTCAGCAGAAACCCTAGCCGTTTGGTTTTGGATCGTATATAACGCCTTTTAGGCCGTCATTGTCCGTCTTTTGGCCGATTGAGAAGAACCTAAGCGTCTGTGGACATCTAGAGCAGGAGTGAAGGCTATTGGAACCTTGAAGAATTTGTTAGGCAAAAAGAGGAAGGGTTTTGGCCAAAGGAAGATCAAGGGGATCGAGTTCTGAGGTTTGGGGACACAGAGAGTACGTTTTTCAGGTAATACTTCGGATCATTCCTGTTATTTTGATGTGTACACGGATTTAGGGTTTATGAAACCCATTTGGTGATTAGATGGATTATTATGTTGTTACCCAAACGTTATACCCCAGTAATAGGATGTTTAGAGGTCCAGAAAGTCCCATGATTGTGTATTTCGGGACCATACGTATTTCAGGAAGCAGTTGATCGACTGCATGGCATGGACTCACCGAGTCCAATGAACAGACTCGGCGAGTAGCTTGAAGATTCACTGGGACTCGCCGAGTTGTTCTTCAGACTCGGCGAGTGGAGTCGGGGTGGCCCCGCGATTCTTCCACGTGGATCTCGTCGAGTCAGGGGGGGATACTCGACGAGTAGAAAGGGAACATCAGGGAAAGTTGGAGAGGACGTCTCGACTCGTCGAGTCACCTTTGCACTCGACGAGTCCGGTCCAGTTGACCGGTGACTAGAGTTGACCTGCATATAATTTCTTAGGGTCAGTTGTCTTGAATGATAAGAGTATTAATAAGGGTATATGGTATTATAGGGAGTTTGCAGATCGGCGGATCGAGTGCGAGTGATTTCAAGAGTTGATAGTTTTCATTACCACGAGGTGAGTCTTCTCACTATACTACACCCGGAAGGGTTTGACTGTGAGACCGGAAGGTCGGATATGATATGTGTTATTTATGCTATAAATAGAAAGGTAGTTGCTATGCATGCTATGTGTGTTTATGGGCCGGAAGGCAATATGTTATGTGACAGAAAAGTCAGGTATGATATATGATACATGTGTTATATGAGTTAGAGTAAATGTATTATGTGCTGTATATGTTTATGGGCCGGAAGGCACTACGTTATGGGCCGGAAGGCGATATGTTACAGCCTGGAAGGCAATATGTTATGGGCCGGAAGGCGATTATGTTACGGGCCGGAAGGCGATGTGTTGTGAACCGGAAGGTCAGGGCCTGGAAGGGCGTATGTGTGTAAGTCGTATACTGGGGAACTCACTAAGCATTTATGCTTACAAGTTGTTATGTATGTGTTTCAGGTACTAGCGAGGACCGTGGGAAGGCGCCGGCATGATGCATACACACTGCTGCTATTTGAGATCTTGGGGATTTTATATATGTATTTGATATGAAACATGGAATAAATACTATTGGTTGAATGAAATCACTATATTTTAAATGAAAATTTTATTTGAAAATTTGCGTTGTTACAATTGGTATCAGAGCCAGGTTTGAGGGATTCGGGTGTAGCTTCGGGTGTAACTGAACTCAAACCGAGGATTTGAGGAAAAATCTTTTAAAAATAATAAAGACATAAATTTTTATAAATAGTAAAGTGGTAAACAAGAACGGAGCAGTGTGTACGATCAGCCAGCGCCCGAACGGTAAAGATCCCCTGAATACCTTACAATGTTATGTTATGCACTGAATTATGAATTGTTATGCATGCTAGAAGACTAGGTATTCATGATAGGACTAGAATGGCCTGTTTTGTGATGCCTTAGTCTAGGGAGTTTGCTTATATGAGATATTCGATAGCGTGCAGGTAGATAGTGCATACTAGAGGTAGAGTACTCACTATTCGGGGTTTGGGGAGGAAGATTTGGGACGAATGCTGATACGGTGTGGTATGTAGTATTGGGCCCGTACCACCGAAGACACCGGGTCGGTGGAAGACCCAAGTAAGAATCCCTGGATATCGGAGACTGAGTAGGGTTGCGTAATCGAGTACAATTGTACTTGATGGAGTCTCTGATAATTTTATGGTGTATTTCAGAGACATCATGGTTACCACACGTCATGGGGCGAGTTCGAGCAGTGTGAGCGACGAGGATATTCGTCAGATGATTTAGGAGGAGGTAGCTGCAGCGATCCGGGCTGAGATCCCGGAGATGTTTGGGTCTATTAAGACCACACTGATGGAGACGTTCGAGGAGCGGTACGCCGCACTGACTGAGGTTGCAGCCGCTGCCGCTATCGCAGCCGTGGCCGCTGCCAGGCCGCAAGGGGGCGATTCGTTGCTGTTCCGGGAATTCAGCAACACGAAACCCCCTGAGTTCGATGGGACGCAGGATCCGATTGCTGCGATGAGGTGGATTGCCGACATTGAGGGGTGCTTCTACACTTGCTCATGCCTGGAGCACCTGAGGGTACGGTTCGCCTTGAACCAGCTCCGTCTGGGAGCGAAGGATTGGTGGAAGTTCGTGACGGCGAACTTCACTCTGGCGGAGATTACAGTGGTGACATGGGAGAGGTTTACTGAGATGTTCAGGGACGAGTACGTTCCCCCAGTGGAGAGGGAACGATTGATTCAGGAGTTCTTGACCCTTAAGCAGGGTACTGATTCCGTTGCGGTGGTCACACGGAAGTTTCACGAGAGGGCGATGTTCTGCCCAGAGCTGGCATCTACAGAGCAGTCATGGATGAGCCGGTATTTAGGCGTTTTGAGGAGGGATATCCGGGAGTTTGTGTCAAACTCCACCTATCGTACTTTCACTGAGCTTCAGGCGAATGCCAGGAAGCGCGAGATCGAGTTGGAGACCCAGGCCAGGGAGGAGGCCGAGTCTCGGCAGGTGGATCGGCGGCCGGCTCAGTCTCAGCCGGCAGCCAAGCGGATCAAGTTCGCTGATTCGAGGATGGGAGGTCCGAAGGGCCGCACTTGCGGAAAGTGCGGCAAGGGTCATGAGGGGGCGTGTCGAGCTGGTGGTTGCTACAAGTGTGGCAAGGAGGGACACATCACCAAGGATTGTCCTAAGGGGTTTATGGTTTGCTTTCACTGCAACCAGACAGGCCATCGGAAGGCCGAGTGCCCGCAGCTTCGTCAGGGATCTACACCTACTACCAGGACTACTGAAACCCGACCGGCGAAGGTCGAGGCCCCGAGGGCTCGCGGGAGAGCCTTTCAGCTGACTGCGGAGGAGGTCCGCGCTACGCCCAATGTTGTGGCAGGTATGCTGTAAGTCACGTATTTACTTTAAAGTCGAAATGTTATGCTTATGTTAATGTATGTGTAGGTACTTTTCTTGTGAACTCTATGCCTGCTCTAGTGTTATTTGATTCGGGTGCGAGTAGATCCTTTGTATGCTTAGCTTTTAGTCAGCATATCAGCATTAGTCGTGAGCCGTTAAGTCGGCCTCTGAGCGTTTCTATAGCGGCCGAGAGGGTGGTTTGTGCCACGGAGGTTCTTCGGGGATGCGTACTAGAGATTTTCGAGGTTGCGTTTCCGATTGACCTAATTCCTATTGCGATGGGGGATGTCTGTGTCATCGTGGGCATGGACTGGTTGAGCCGATTCAGCGCTGTCATCGACTATGAGCGCCAGCTGGTGACTATACGAGACCCTAGTGGGGGAGTTCTTACGGTATACGGCGAGGGTACCCGTTCGGGATCAGCTTTTTGTTCGACCGCTAGGGCGAGGCAATGCCTACAGCAGGGATGTAAAGGTTTTGTGGCGTATGTGATGGATACGCGGGAGGCTTCCGAGAGACCGAGGACAGTGAAGGAGGTTCCAGTGGTGCGCGAGTTTCCAGATGTTTTTCCCGAGGAGTTGCCGGGAGTACCTCCTGCGAGGCAACTAGAGTTTGGTATCGATCTGATTCCGGGGGATGTGCCTATTGCGAAGGTGCCTTATCGTCTTGCACCTCCAGAGATGCAAGAGTTGTCCTCGCAACTCCAGGAGTTGCTGGGGAAGGGATTTATTCGGCCGAGTAGCTCGTCGTGGGGAGCACCGATTCTGTTCGTCAAGAAGAAGCATGGTTCACACCGGATGTGCATTGATTACCGGGAGTTGAACAAGGTGACGGTCAAGAACCGCTATCCGTTACCTAGGATCGATGATCTATTCGATCAGTTGCAAGGGGCATCTTGGTTTTCCAAGATCGATTTGAGATCAGGGTACCATCAGGTAAGAGTGCGGGATGAGGACGTCCAGAAGACAGCATTCAGGACGCGGTATGGGCATTACGAGTTCGTGGTGATGCCTTTCGGGCTCACCAATGCCCCGGCAGTGTTCATGGACCTCATGAACAGGGTATGCAGGCCGATGCTGGATCGGTCTGTGATTGTATTTATCGATGACATCTTAGTGTATTCGCGAACTAGAGAGTAGCATGAGGGACATTTGAGGGAGGTCCTTGAGGTATTGAGGTCGGAGAAGCTATATGCAAAATTCTCCAAATGTGACTTCTGGTTGCGGGAGGTCCAATTTCTTGGACATGTTGTTAATCAGGCAGGGATATTGGTCGATCCGGCCAAGGTGGAAGCAGTGATGAGTTGGGAGGCACCGAAGTCACCTTCCGAGATCAGGAGTTTCCTTGGGTTGGTGGGGTACTATCGGAGGTTTATTAGGGACTTCTCCAAGATCGCGGTACCGCTCACCAGATTGACCCGGAAGGGTGTTGTATTCACATGGGGACCCAAGCAACAGACTTCCTTCGAGACACTTCGTCAGAGGCAGTGTGAAGCCCCGGTATTAGCTCTCCCGGAGGGGATGGAAGATTTTGTTGTATATTGCGACGCATCGATTTCGGGACTAGGTGCAGTGTTGATGCAGAGAGGCCATGTGATAGCCTATGCATCGAGGCAGCTAAAGCCTCACGAGGCGAGATATCCCACGCATGACTTAGAGTTGGGGGCAGTAGTGTTCGCTCTCAAGATTTGGCGTCACTACCTGTACGGGGTTCGTTGTACTATATACACGGACCATAAGAGTTTGAAGTATTTGATGGATCAACCCAACCTAAATATGCATCAGAGGAGATGGTTGGACGTGGTTAAGGATTATGACTGTGAGATCCTATACCACCCAGGCAAGGCTAACGTGGTAGCCGATGCATTGAGTCGTAGGGCGGAGAGCACTCCATTGCGAGACGTATGTCTGAGATTGACGGTGATGTCTCCAGTATTAGATGCTATTCGTGGGGTACAGGCCGAGGTTGTGAGATCCGAGATGCAGAAGAAAGAGCGGGTCGTTGGGTTAATTTCAGAGTTCGTTAAGGATGGACGAGGACTTCTGACGTTTCAGGGTCGGATTTGGGTACCATTCGTGGGCGGTACGCGTGCTACTTTGATGGAGGAGGCTCATAGATCGAAATTCTCGATCCATCCCGGTGCTACGAAGATGTATTTGGACTTGAGGAAGAAATATTGGTGGCCTTGTATGAAGAGAGACATCGCATGGTTCGTTGAGAGGTGTTTGACCTGCCGTAGGGTTAAGGCCGAGCACCAGAGACCGCATGGTAAGTTGCAGCCCTTGGAGATTCCTGAGTGGAAGTGGGAACAGATTACTATGGATTTCATCACCAAATTGCCGAGAACTGCCAGGGGAGTCGATGCAATTTGGGTGATTGTGGATAGATTGACGAACAGTGCACACTTCCTTGCCATTAGCGAGAGTTCATCAGCGGAGAAGTTGGCGGAGTTATACGTGAGAGAGGTAGTATCTCGGCATGGAGTGCCGATCTCGATTGTTTCAGACCGTGATGTACGCTTCACTTCCAGGTTCTGGAAGAAATTCCATGAGGAGCTGGGTACTAAACTGCATTTTAGTACCGCATACCATCCCCAGACAGACGGTCAGAGCGAGCGGACGATTCAGAAATTGGAAGACATGCTTAGAGCGTGTGTGTTAGACTTCGGGGGTAGCTGGGATGCGCATTTGCCTTTGGCTGAGTTTTCCTACAACAACATCCATCATTCGAGCATTGGTATGCCACCTTTTGAGTTGTTGTATGGTAGGAGGTGTCGGACTCCCATTTGCTGGGGAGAGGTGGGACAGAGAGTGATGGGCAGTACAGAGATCGTACTCCAGACGACAGAGCAGATTCAACAGGTTAGGCAGAGGTTATTGACCGCCCAGAGCCGACAGAAGAGTTATGCGGACAGACGCCGGTCCGAGCTGGAATTCCAGGTTGGCGACTTCGTTCTCTTGAAGGTTTCTCCTTGGAAGGGAGTGATCCGGTTCAGAAAGAGGGGCAAGTTGGGGCCCCGGTTCATAGGTCCATTTCGTGTAATTGCAAGGGTAGGTCGGGTAGCTTATCGGTTGGAGTTGCCAGCAGAGTTGGGACATATTCACAATCCCTTTCACGTATCACAGTTGAGGAAGTGTATAGCCGATGAATCGGCAGTGGTTTCGTTAGAGGATATTCAGGTGGATGCGAGCCTGAATTACACCGAGAGACCGGTAGTTATCAGGGATCGGAAGATCAAGGTTCTGCGGAACAAGGAAGTACCTCTGGTGTTGGTTCAGTGGAAACATCGGAAAGGATCGGAGATGACTTGGGAGTCGGAGCGTGAGATGCGGGAGCAACATCCGGAGTTATTCGCAGAGTGAGACTTCGAGGGCGAAGTCTAGTTCTAGTGGGGGAGAGTTGTAACAACCCGGAATTTCAGGTATTGCTTTAAAACTATTTTTGGGGCATTTTTGGAAGGGACTCGGCGAGTTGGAGCCAGACTCGCCGAGTAGGACCACAGACTTGGTCGCGGGTTCGCGACTGGACTCGACGAGTCCAGATATGGACTCGGCGAGTCGACGCTGTTCAGCAGAAACCCTAGCCGTTTGGTTTTGGATCGTATATAACGCCTTTTAGGCCGTCATTGTCCGTCTTTTGGCCGATTGAGAAGAACCTAAGCGTCTGTGGACATCTAGAGCAGGAGTGAAGGCTATTAGAACCTTGAAGAATTTGTTAGGCAAGAAGAGGAAGGGTTTTGGCCAAAGGAAGATCAAGGGGATCGAGTTCTGAGGTTTGGGGACACAGAGAGTACGTTTTTCAGGTAATACTTCGGATCATTCCTGTTATTTTGATGTGTACACGGATTTAGGGTTTATGAAACCCATTTGGTGATTAGATGGATTATTATGTTGTTACCCAAACGTTATACCCCAGTAATAGGATGTTTAGAGGTCCAAAAAGTCCCATGATTGTGTATTTCGGGACCATACGTATTTCAGGAAGCAGTTGATCGACTGCATGGCATGGACTCGCCGAGTCCAATGAACAGACTCGGCGAGTAGCTTGAAGATTCACTGGGACTCGCCGAGTTGTTCTTCAGACTCGGCGAGTGGAGTCGGGGTGGCCCCGCGATTCTTCCACGTGGATCTCGTCGAGTCAAGGGGGATACTCGACGAGTAGAAAGGGAACATCAGGGAAAGTTGGAGAGGACGTCTCGACTCGTCGAGTCACCTTTGCACTCGACGAGTCCGGTCCAGTTGATCGGTGACTAGAGTTGACCTGCATATAATTTCTTAGGGTCAGTTGTCTTGAATGATAAGAGTATTAATAAGGGTATATGGTATTATAGGGAGTCTGCAGATCGGCGGATCGAGTGCGAGTGATTTCAAGAGTTGATAGTTTTCATTACCACGAGGTGAGTCTTCTCACTATACTACACCCGGAAGGGTTTGACTGTGAGACCGGAAGGTCGGATATGATATGTGTTATTTATGCTATAAATAGAAAGGTAGTTGCTATGCATGCTATGTGTGTTTATGGGCCGGAAGGCAATATGTTATGTGACAGAAAAGTCAGGTATGATATATGATACATGTGTTATATGAGTTAGAGTAAATGTATTATGTGCTGTATATGTTTATGGGCCGGAAGGCAATACGTTATGGGCCGGAAGGCGATATGTTACGGCCCAGAAGGCAATATGTTATGGGCCGGAAGGCGATTATGTTACGGGCCGGAAGGCGATGTGTTGTGGACCGGAAGGTCAGGGCCTAGAAGGGCGTATGTGTGTAAGTCGTATACTGGGGAACTCACTAAGCATTTATGCTTACAAGTTGTTATGTATGTGTTTCAGGTACTAGCGAGGACCGTGGGAAGGCGCCGGCATGATGCATACACACTGCTGCTATTTGAGATCTTGGGGATTTTATATATGTATTTGATATGAAACATGGAATAAATACTATTGGTTGAATGAAATCACTATATTTTAAATGAAAAATTTATTTGAAAATTTGCGTTGTTACAGTCTTACCCGTTCGGCTAACGACCCTCCACCAGTCAAGCAAGCGGTGGGTGAGAGTGGACATCCATTAAGTTGCCATTTTATAGGCAACAACCTTATACCCACCTTATAGAGCGGCTTCGTGAATGAGGCGTACTAGCGGTAAGACGACTTTGTTCTTATATATATATATATATATATATATATATATATATATATATATATATATATATATATATATAATTATTAAATCATAATAATATAAGTATAAGGGTTGAATTTTAACTTTTTAAAATTCTAAGGGTTGGAACTAAAGTTTTTAATATGACTTTACTTGTTCCAAAACTTGAGGGCAAGTTTTGTAAACTTTCAAAACTTTTCATTTCTTGTAACTTATGAGTTTAATAGAGTAATAAAATGAAGACTCTTCATTTTTCTAACTCTTGTGTTCTTTTAATGGTTTTTTAATCCAATTGACTTTTGGTTTTCCATAACTTGATAACAAGTTATGGACTCCATTAAAACACATTATGATCAAAATTAATCTACCACATAGGTTACAAATAATTCCTATGATCATCTAAACATCATAAGAACAAGAACATGAATATGAACACTTTCATGAATCAAAATCACACTTAAACTTTGTAATTTTGATAACTAGTTGTTGTAAATGAATTAGCAATGACATTACACCATATAAAACTAGTTTTCAAGTACCAAAACAGTTTAGGGTAATGTTTCTAATCCATTTCCAGCAACTAAAGTCGAAAATCTGCACTCTGTCGACCCTACTCGCCGAGTGCATGAACCTACTCGACGAGTAGGTTGAAGATACAAGTGAACTCGATGAGTCCCCCCATGGACTCGACGAGTCCAACAATCAGACAGCAAGTTTTTCGACTTTTTCAACTATATTGCATCAAGTATCAAACAAACAAACCTAGGCTCTGATACCACTGTTGGGTTTTGAGCATTCTAACACTTCCTAAGTGTACATGCAACCCTAATAAACCTTGGATCTATGTTTGTCTAAGATACATGCATATAATTAATTTTTCCAAGGTTTATATCCTAGCTAGCATGGCATGGGGAACATGAATCAAATAAAGCTAGTAGAAATACTTACCTTGAAGTTGTAGTTGATTGCTTGGAGTTTTTGAGCCTAGCACCAATAGTGTGGATGCCTCAAGTGGAAATCACAAATCACCACAAACTTGGAACTTTGAGAGAATAGTCACTACTATCTTGAAATTTGCCCTCACCTCAACAAGTGTCAACTAGTGTCATTTCAAGAACCAAAGCCTCCTTTATATAGTGTGAAGGATTAGGGTTACATCCCTAAAACCCATGTCTCTTCATTTCCATGAGATCCATGGGTTAAAGCTCCATGGAGTATCCATGGACTTTTCCATGCAAGCCTAGCCCATTCCAAATAAGCTTTAGCCCACACTATAAATATAGAAGCCCATATTTAATTAGTAATATCTTTGATCTCTAAATTAATCCTAGATTAATTATAGATCACTACTAGTTAAATAATATGATCTTATATTAATATATTAGAACTTATATTATATTAATAAATCATAACTTGTACTATTCTCAAATATTATCCATAAATTGTTCGGGTGAAGTGCAACCCAAATGGACCATGCCGGGTCGGGTCAAGTACATACCAAATATAGTTATGAACTTAGACACTATATCCAACAAATTCTTTTCATAATCTTTCACTTGTCTTGAGGCATAGGCTATCACTTTACCACATTGCATCAACACACAACTGAGTCCCAATCTTGAAGCATCGCTATATACAGAGAAATCATCATCACCTTCTGGGATTGATAAGATTAGAGCATGAGTCAAAAGATCTTTTAGAGTTGAGAAAGCTTTCTCTTGGGCTTCACCCCATTCGAAATTAACTTCCTTCCATTTAAGACTCGTAGGAGGTACAGCTATACGAGAAAAGTCCTTAATGAATCTCCGGTAATATCCCGCGAGAGCCAAGAAACTATGAATTTTGGAAGCATTACGTGGCACTTCCCAATTTTGAATAACTTCGATTGTAATAGGATCTACGGATACACCATCACTAGAAATAACATGGCTGAGAAATTGAACTTGGCGAAACCAAAATTTACATTTCGAGAATTTAGCATATAGTTTCTCTTTTTGAAGAAGTTATAATATTGCATGAATATGAATGGCATGATCAGCTTCAGACTTGGAATAGATTAGAATATCATTAAGGAATACGATGACTAGTTTATCGAGCATTGGGCGGCATACCCGATTCATCATATCCATGAATATAGCAGGAGCATTTGTTAAGCCAAACGACATAACAAGGAATTCATAATGCCCATATCGAGTACGAAAAGCAGTCTTTGGTACATCCTGATCGTGAACTTTCAACTAATGATAGATAAATCTCAAATCAATCTTCGAGAAATAGCTAACACCCTAAAGTGATCAAATAAATCATCAATGCAAGGTAGTGGGTACTTGTTCTTGATAGTCACCTTATTCAGCTCACGATAATCAAAGCACATCCGCATCGATCCGTCCTTCTTCTTGACAAACAATACCGGAGCACCCCAATGAGAGGTACTCAGTCAGATAAAGCCCTTTTCAAGTAATTCCTGCAGTTGGATCATCATTTCTTTCATCTTAACTGGCGCGAGATGATAAGGAGTCTTTGCAATCGGAGCAGCGCCAGGGACAATGTCAATTCAGAATTCTACTTGCCTGTTTGGAGGAAGTCCAGGCAAGTAATCGGGGAAAACATCAGGATATTCGTTAACAACAGGAACATCGTTTACCGTTTTCTTCTCCTCTTTTGAGACATCAACGGTGTAGGCCAAATAGATAGAACATCCTTTCGATATGAATTTACGAGCTTTGAGGAAAGAGATTATTTTTAAGATTCTTTGTTCACCGTAGACATAGATAGGATTCTCCCCTACAATAGGAATGTGTACTATCTTTTCATAGCACAAGAGTTCTGCATGGTTCTTTGATAACTAATCCATACTTAGAATAATATCAAAGTTAAGCAAGGAGATAGGGATCAGGTTAGCAAGAAAATTATAGCCTTCAATTTCTATAACACAATCCCAATAAACTTTATCATCAAGTAATGATATACTTCCCGCAGTATCTACGTGAAATGGTTGCGCGAGTACATAGCAAGCAATTTGAAAGGAATGCGCAAATTCATAAGACACAAAAGAATCTGAGGCACCAGAATCAAATAAGATGTGAGCAGGTCTAGAGTTGACAAGAAATGTACCCGTCACAACATTCGGGTCCTCGCATGCCTCCTATAAGGTAATCTGGAATGCACGACCTTTAGCTTTTGGCACCTCATCCTTTTTAGTTGGAGTACCCTTTGATTGTTGAGCACGGACTTGACTTCTAGCCGGTTGTTGAACAGAAGCTTGACTTCTCATCATCTGACTAGTAACAGTAGGGCAAAAACACTTCTTGTGGCCATAAATACCACATGCATAGCAAGTAACATCCTTTTTTGGGCAAGCTGGCTTTATATGACCCTTTTCTCCACATCCATAACATACAATGGATTCCTTGGGTATTTTACATTGGCCCGGATGATTCCTTCCACAAACACGACATGAAGGCGATTGAATAGAAAAAGATTGTGATCTACCGCATCCACGAGAGGCATTTTGAGTTTGCACTTGATTACCAGGTTCAGTCCGAACGGATTAAGCTGGTAGAAAAGAAGGAACAGTAACTGTTCTTTCAGTACGTGGATGCTTCGAAAAAGTAAAAGTGGCACCACGTATTTCTAAGTCATGATCACATCTTCAAGCATACTCGATGGCTTTATCGAATGACAAAACTTCTCGATTGGCAATGAAATCATGGATTTCGTGTCGTAGTCCCTCCATGAATAGCTGAATTTTCTCATATTCAGCTGGAATATACTTTGTAGCAAACCTTGCTCTGTGATTAAACTGAGTTTCATACTCATTCACAGTCATTCCTCCCTGTTTAAGCTCGAGGAATTCCTTCTCCAATATCCTCCTCATGTCTAGAGGACAATACTTCTCTAGAAAACAAGTTTTGAACATTTCCCAGGCTAAATTCTCCTGGTCAAACCCGTTGAGAGCTTCATATGTTGCTTCCCACCAGACCAAGGCTTCTTTAATGAGCATTGCAGAAGCATAATTAGCCTTGTCTTCATTATCCACATGAGAAATACGAAACACTTTCTCTGTGTTCTGGATCCATGTAAGAACCATAATGGGATTAAGAACACCGGAAAACTCTGTAGCACCACCACTCTTGAAATCTTTGAACGAAGGACGCTTCACCTCTCCTTTTGAAGATTCTCTAGTGGCTTTCTCTTTTCCTTTATTGTCATTCTTTTTGTGTTCTTCGAGAGTCTGTCGAATAACACCGGTAAGTTTACCCAAGAGTCGCTGCTCACGAGGAGATACTGGAGTATTCACTTCCTCGAGTTGAGGACCTCCACCAACCTCAGGGGTATGGCTACTAACCTGTTCAACCATTACTCTGCAATATGTAGTAACATCGTATTTTAGAATATTAGGGTTTATCATTATTTAATACCCTACTTAATTCTTTCCTAAGGTTTGTATCCATATAATTATAATGAATCAGTTCATATATTAAACTTCCAATAGTTTAAGTCTACGCCAATCCATGGTATTTAGTTCGCTTAAACTACTGCTCTGATACCATGATTGAAAGACCCTCACTTTCATAATATTAAAACAGTTGTTACTCCAAAACATGCTACATGCATATTCACAAATAATATTTTACATTGATAATTTATTTACAAACGACTGGATACAAATCGACTAAGTTTAAGTTTATTATAAAACTACTTAGGATATTGTATATTTTATACATACTAAAACTTAAATACAAAAGTAATAGTATAAGCTATTTTAATTCTTCCAACAGTATAAAGCTATACTGGTTGCTTATTGCCTACAATATATTAAAGCATTGAGAGGGTAAGCGGTGACGCTTAGTGAGTTCAACAATAGATACAATATAACGTTATGCCATATATATATATATATATATATATATATATATATATATATATATATATATATATATATATATATACACACTTCAATATGGCAGAAGCAAAGAGGAACAAGAAACAACAAGGGCATATGTGAATCATGTGAGAAACTTTCCTTATCAATCAATGACTTGATTCAAAGATATACAATCAGTGAGACATAATGATTTCCATACTTGATATACAACAATAAAGCTTTGACCCAAATGTCACAAAAGACATACAATTTCGGATTAACATTTTGGTTGATTTCGGGCTTATAGCCCTATCTAACCTTCTGCCAACACCATACAATAAAAATCATTCTCTTACGGAGACATGTTCTACATGGCCAGAGGCTATGTACCAGTACCAACGTGAATCTAAGTCCTTTCACTGATCACATGGTCAAAGGTATTTCTTTGCTATTAAAAATAGTGAATAAAAATATCACTGGAAAATAACGCGGAATTATAACACTGAAAAGCACATAGCACATATAACACATAACATACAATTGTTCCTATATATTAAACTCACTTTGAAGTAATCGAGGGTTAAAATAGTAATTTGGGCAACACTTCGTTACTATAAATAACTTTCTTCTATAAAAACTAGGAGATTTCTCGAAAACCGGGCTCTGCGAAGGTAGGGCTTCAAAACTGAAAAGATAAAATTTTCGGGCTTCTCGGGCACTCTGGGGCATGTTTCGGGTACTAAAATTGATATTGGGGCTTCGGGGGATGTCAAAATAGATAAAATATGGAATTAGGGGTGAAAAAGGGCAAAATCTCCAAACTACCCAAGAAGGCTCGCAAGCCACCCTTTTATAGGCCGAGGATGCGAGGGTCGGCTGAGAAGGGTGAGTCAGCGAAGGCAGGTGGCAGCAACGGAGAGACACGCAGCTGATGCAAGGCGTCTTAGACGTTGCCTAGGACACCGAAAGGCGCGTCGAATGCTTACCAGACCAAAGTTCGGTCCAATCGGAAGGCGACACACGACTATTGTTCATGCGAGGTGACATGGCATCTCCAGATAAGAGCCTTATCCTTGCAAAAATTCTCAAAAATTGTGCCCAAATCTTCTAAAATCCATAACTTTCGCATACGGGCTCTGTTTTTTACGTTCATTATATGCACGCGTAGCTAAAATTATGCTCTACAACTTTTATTTAGACTTCGTTGGCTAATTTTGACTTTAATTTTAATATTATTATTTGTAATAGACCGGGATAGGAAAATCTGTTAAAAATTCAAAACTTCTTCATCCGACATTTGATTTCATCAGACTTTTTACTGTTGTACTATTAATGACAAGACCTTCAATTCTCGTTTAGGTTGTGTTAGCTAAATATCGCTCAATCTTTATTTCGAGTTTTTAGCTGTCTACTACTATTCCAAAACTTAGAAAAATCATAACTTCCTCATACGAAGTCAGATTCGAAGGACATTTATATGAAAGTTGATTATTTTTATGATTTATACAACTTTCATTTAGATCACTAAGGCTAAAAAGTAGTTTATCGGAAACTCACTTTTTACGCCACATACTGTTTGTCGGTTTTATCGCGGATCTTCGATTGGTCATAACTTCTTCGTTATAACCCAGATTTCGATGAGGTTTTCGCCTAAACTTTTCAAACGAGATTATTTACAACTTTAAATAATAAAACTTTACTTATTTCAAATTTTATATTTTCGCTAAATTTCACTATATGGCATTTGATTGAAATCTCATAAGACTTTCAATACTTTCTGGATGATTCTAAGTATAGTTTTACTTTATTTCTAGTAAAAACGATCTGTTAGAAGTCAACATTCAAATTTACATAATATTTTGTAATATTATTCACTTTTATAATTTACAATACACGATAACTGAACGTGTATGTTACACTTGAGCTTAATGTCGACTTCTATTCTGGATATTGATTGACGACCCCCTACATCCTCCTGAAGTTGTAATAACGAGTTCAACTTCTTGTTGAGAATATTGAACTATTTACCATATATTAACATATGATCTGGTATGTTTTCATCTTCCGGATCAAACTCGATATCAACAAATGTACCCATAAGCTCACCATCTTCAATGGTGTCATCATCATTAAATGTTTTGGGGCCTTCAATGGACTGGGATGGAAATAGAGAAGTGATAGGTTGTTGAAGGATGTGATCAAAAGTTGGAGAATGAGTAGTTTGTGGTAAACTGGTGGGAATAGTAGAAACAAATGGTGGTAGAGAGATATTGGGTGAAATTTTAGATGTTTCGAAAGAAGAAGAGATAACAATATTATGATTACCTTGAGCTTCATTGTTCAACACTCATTCACCCATGTTGACATTTGTGTCCATATGAGATATGGTCACAGGGATGCCTGAAGTTCGAACCGCCTCAATAACTGATTCGGCATTCAAAACTCAGGGTGGTGTGACAATAGTCTTCTCAAGAGTAGATACTTTTGAGTGATCACCTTGATTAATGGTTGTGTCCACAATAGATATTTTCATAGAGCCATCAAAACCTCCAGTCTCCTCGACATTCGAATTGATTAGAGAATCCTTCGTTGGTGATGGAACTATCGTATTATAATCAAGAATTGGTGATTCAGGTACAACTTCATCTTCATCTTCAACTAACACTCTCTTTTTTCTCTTAGAAATCTATTTGGCCATAGCTTTATCCCTTCGCTTTTTAGGCATAGGAGTTGGAATTTCATGAATCAAAACACCTTTGCGATTGATTTAAGGCTTACGAGTGATGTGCGATACACCTTTAGGAAAAAAAACTACTAGACCTCTCAGGAGAATGACGAGGCTTGTGAGCAATTTTCTTCAGTCGTTTCAAGATCCCAGATTTCGAAGGCATGAACTCCTTCGCAGGTGAAAAAGATTTTTCACCAACAGGCATTTGAACTTTCTTAAGTGGTTTATCAGAATTAACAACCTTCTTTGGAGTAACTTTAACAACCTTTTGCACTTGCTCAGGACTTGGTTTTGAAAGACTCCCCTTAGCATGTTTCTTTGATTCCTTTCTCTTTTTCGATGTCCCACCATTGCTCCGTGGAAGTAAAGCACCAGTTTTAATTGAAGGATTGTTAGTTTGCTTGTACGCCACTAAAATAGTATTCGTGAGATCAACCTTTTGAAGCATCCCATCCGGAATTCGTGTAATAGTTGGAAACATATCCGAACCATCTTCAATAGTCTTGGGAAAATGATATAAAGAGAATTCAAGTTCATCTTCAGGAACCAAACTACCTTCCTTTTCATAACCATATTGGAGAATCAAGCTCCAGTAACGAGCACATGAACTCCCATGAACAACATTTGTATTTCCAATGCTTTTCACAAACTCATCGAATAACTGAGTAGTATAATCAACAGGTAAATCTTAGTGATACCTGCAACCAAGGCGTAAATTTCCAGCTTTGCCTTATCTAATCCAACGCTTTGACTAGTCAAGTAGCGAAGGTAAATACCAAACAAAAAGTTCCAGATACAAGGTAAGCAAGACTTCTTGAAATCAATTATCTTGGTAAGAATTAGATGATAACCCATCGCGTTGAACACTTGAAGCACTTGTTTATTCGATACCTCATAGAAAGGTTCGACATTACGGACATTCAAGATTTTTGCAAAGAGCTTATTGTTGAGTTTGAACTTCTTATCATTGGTCAGTTGAAAGGTAACCAAGTTGATCACCTTGCTATATACCACAGTTGAACCAGCAAGAGATAACCATGACATGGGGAAATAAAAAGAAGAGAACATTGCTTTGGATAAGACCGAATTTTGCAAAGCAACGATAAGCATCTGCAACTTTTCAGGATATTGAATAACATCAGGATTAACTTGGAAATTGGTGCTTTGAATCTTCATGAGAGGTTGTGAAGTAATATCATCAGTCGTTTGAGATGCATCAACATTAGTATTCTTGGCTGCCATTGTTAGGGTTTGAGAAATTGTAAAGAAAACAGAGCATTCAAGAGCAAATTAATTTGGGGATATTTAGATTGCGTAAATTTGGAATGAAATTCCCAAAACCCATTTTATATGTAAACCCAAGTTTGAATTTGAAGCGGTTTGAGCATTAAATGCATAGCTATGTGTCACCAAGAAAACCGGACCTGTAGCCATAAAGTTATCCATGTATAAAAAAGTGATGATCACTTTTCCTTGAACACTATGTAGTAACTAGAACGTTACATCCAACAGTCTGTTAGACTGTACCAATGGGATAAGAACCTTCAGAAACCTTCGGCATGGAGGTAAGGCTCTTTCACTTTTGGGTTGAAAAGCGAAGACATATACCAGACTTTTCGAAATCATCAACCTGATTTGGTATTACTCAGAACCTCAAGGATTTTTGTATGTGATAATGTTTGTCAAAGAATGTCATGAGATCAAGATAAAAAAAATTTAGAACTTTGATGTCAATAAAAAATCGACATAAAGTATTAAGATCCCAATCAAAGATCGTTTCGTTTTACACCAAGAGAGATGTCGAATAACTTGTGTGGTTTCCAGTGAATTACAATTGAATACTCATAGAGGAGTATCAAAGAGGATCTTTTGAAAAGCTTTGTGGGTCAGCTTAGATTTTGTTACAAATCACAACATAACATAAGTGTGAGAAATTGTAAACAAAATTACCTGTTTGACCAGTGTAGTCAGTGACAAGTAGGATTTTAAAAATTTATCAAGTAACAAAGAATTAAAATTGATATCTAGATAGAAATCATATTCCAAAACAAAACTTGATTCTGGATCTTGTTGGGTAAAAATGTCATGGGTGTCGAACATTTTAGCAAGACCAATCAAAACGAAGGAATATGATTTCGGATATCGAAAAGTGGTACTGAAACAAATGTTTTTTCATAATCTTGAACACAAATTTCACCTTCAATTCATTGAATGTTTCGAAAAGATGGGTTTCACCTCCTTCACGGTCTCATGAATTGGGATCATAAACACATAATTTTAAAATGCCTAAATCCTGATTGGTTTATACAAGATATATCTTGGACATATGTCATTGTGTGTGAGCGTGTAAGAATATTGGATGAAAAAGATTGGTTTGAGAGACGAAAGTACCTCTGCAATAAGTGAGACCAAGAAGAATACTCTTAACTCATGTGAGAAGAGTAACGTAGCTCAGGAACTAATGCGGATATAGCCTAATTGGAAAGGAATCCTCGTGATGAGAAAACCATTAAGGCTTCGACACATTGAGTTATGGACGCTTGGGTCGACATGTTGCATCATGCTTCTAGGGACATCTTAACTAGTACAAAGTATCGAATGAATACCTTTCCCAAGCGTTGCAAGCCATGTTCCACTTAGAAATCTTCGACAGACAACTATACAAGCTCGTTAATCAAACAAAACAAAAAAAATACTTTTGGATTTTTGAGGTTGCAATGAGAAAGACAAAATTAAGAAAATCTTTTTGATATTTTTGATTTTTGAATGAAAATAACAAAAATAAGAAAATCTTTTTGGTATTTTTGATTTTTGAATGAAAATAACAAAAATAAGAAAATATTATTGATATTTTTGATATTTGAATGAAAATAACAAAAACGAAATAAAGGTACCAAACTAGCAAGGAAAAGAAAAAAAATCAACAAGAGAATAAAAATATCAACACTACGCGTTGAGAGAAAGTAACGAACCTTTTGATAAATCGTTCAGAGGAATGTTGAAAGTGAAGCATGTAGAAGGTGGCACGATGAACAGTAACCTCTGAATGAATCAAAAATCCGACACCAACAGTCTTTATAACAAATGTAGATCAGGAACAGCATTCACATCTAACATGCCTAAGCTCACCAAAATTCCTAGAAAACTTTTTTCATCCAACGGTTTTGTAAAGATAACAACAAGCTGATCACAAAATGAATTTCAATGTTGTCATCTTCAATGTGATCTTTGATAAAATGATAATGAAGTGCAATGTGTTTAGTCTTCGAATGTTGCACAGGGTTATGACAAATGCGTATAGCACTTCGTCAGTCACAATACAACATAATTTTTCTTCATGTTGATTGCATAATCACGTAGTTGACTTTGAATCCAAATGATTTGAGAAGTGCAAGCTGCAACAACAACATATTCTGCTTCTGTTGTACAAATCTAAACTAGGAATGGCAACGGGGCGGGGCAGCATATCCCATACCCGAACCCAATATATATATTTTTCCCGAACCCGACCCGAAACCCGACGGGTTTCTTATCGAGGCGCCCCGTCGGGGCTAAAAATATCCTCGAACCTAACCCTAAACCCGAAACCCGATATAGACCCGAAAATGGTGGTAGAAAATATTTAGAAAACTACAATGAAATAATTGAGAAATTAAAACCTTAAAAAGACTTAAAATACAAATAAATTCTTAACAGAAGTGAACCAAATAGAAATTACTAAATTTATCACAATAGTACATTACATGTAAACATTAAATCAAACTCAAAATCAAGCAACATCATCCAAGCTTGTTGTCCAGCTTTCTTTTGTAGGGTTAAACAAACTCAAAATCAAACTAAATCATTCTTGCAATCTACACCCAATACTTTAGAGCAATGCTTGCATTTTGTTTTGACTTCACCATTCAATTTAATTTTTGTAAAATGGGGATATGTTGGTGTACGTGTTGCCCTTTTTGAACCACAAATTCATCTCCATCTTCATCAAACATATCATTAATACGTGTCCCACCTTCTTGATCCATTGAATCAACATAACAATGAATGTGATATTAGATTCGATAGTTCCAAAACAGATCAGTTAAATAGTTAAACAAGAGGATTTTAGATAGGATTTTAGACTAAACAGCTAATTAGATTAGGTAATCAGATTCTAAACTAATCAGGTAAAAACAGATTAGATTCAACAGTTCAACAACATGATTTTAGACTAACCATGTAAACAACAGGTCACAGTTTCAATGGGATTCTAAACTAATAAACATATCAGGTTAACAATAGGATTCTAAACAAATCATATTCATCAACTATAAAAAAATACGTAGTGGACACTAAACATTTGAGGTTCAATTTTAACGGTTAAAACGAGATTGTGGCCACTGAGTAGGTCATAGGTGTGCTTTGAATATAATCAACAAAAAAGCATACTTATTCTTACCTGAATTCAGAGTTGGTCGTCACATGTGTTAATGAATCTGCGAGGCAACGGGAAGGTCGACTGTGATTTTGCGAGGCAATGAGAAGCATCGAGTGTCGACTACTTGATTTCGACTCTTCGATGAAAACAAAAAAGTGAGAACATAGAGGAAATTTGGATGTTTTCAATTTTGAATTTTCGATTGTCCGTAACTGGGTTATCGAGTGGAACTTAGAAGAGAAGCGATAGTGGGAAATTGGGAATACGTATATATATATATATATATATATATATATATATATAATTTTTTTCGGGGCGAAGCGGGTCGGGGCATGCATACCCCACTCTCTGCCCCGAACCTGAACCAAAAACCCGATAATGACCCGCAACCCGATAAGAGTGACCCGACCCGCCCCAAAATCTTCGAGGTTTAGGGTTTTTTGCCATCCCTAATCTAAACACATGTTTGTTTCTTGGATTGCCAGCTCACAAGCTTCCCATCCAAAAGTTGACACCCGCCACTTGTACTTTTATGATCAAGTTGACAAGCACCCAAGTCCGCATCGGAAAACGCTTGAATGAAAAAACCTTGTTTTTAAAGGATACCACAATCCAAATGAAATAGTACCTTTGAGATAGCGAAAAATATTCTTGACAATTGTGAGATGAGGTTCCCTGGGATTCGATTGGCACCTAGAATAATTACAAACAACAAACATTATATCAATTCGACTAGTTGTAAGATATAGTAAAGAACTAATCATGCTTCGGTATAATGTGAGATTAACAGCCGGTTTATCTAACGAAGGACCAAGTCTTGTTCCAACAGCCATCAGCACTTGCAATTTTGAATTATTCGTCACCCAAACTTTTCAAGCAGATTTCGAGAGTATTTCTCTTGGTTGATAAATATACCTTCTCTGTTTTGACGAATATTTAACCCCAGAAAATTGTTGACTTTCCTCATCATGCTAATCTTAAATTGACTTTTCATAAGATTCTCAAATTCTTTTGACAAAGCAGGGTCAGTAGAGCCAAATATAATATCATCAACATAAATTTGAACAAGCATTAGATGAATCCCAACTTTCTTTCGAAAGAGAGTAAGATCAACTAATCCTTTTTTAAATTTTGATTGCTTTAAAAAAAGTGTTAAGAATTGCATACCGGGCTCTTGGTGCTTGATTTAACCCATAAACAACTTTATATAAAATATAACAATGATCAGGGTATTCGTCACTAATAAAACCTAGAGGTTTCTCAATGTACACCATTTCTTCAAGTTCACCATTTAAAAAGGAACACTTGACATCCATTTGATAGACATCAAAATCCTTGTATGTTGCATAAGCTAAAAATATTCGAACAACCTCAAGTCTTGCGACAGGGGCAAAGATTCCCTCATAATCTATACCTTCTTGTTGCGAATATCCTTTAAAACTAACCTAGCTTTATTTCGAACAACATTTCCATCTTTGTCAGTTTTATTTTTGAAAATCCATTTTAAACCCACAAATGAAACATTATCTGGTTTAGGAAGAAGTCTCCAAACATTGTTTTTTTCAAATTCAGCAAGTTCGATTGCATAGAAACAACCCGATCAAGATGTTCCATAGCAACCTTTATGGATTTAGGTTCGATTTTGGAAATAAAAACATTGAACATGAAAAAGTATTGATGAACATTAAGTATGTCACACCCCCAAACCAAGGATGGCGGAAACGTCCGGGGGTGGAGGACTTCATGTAGAGTATCACAACAATGAATATAATAGTGCTCAAAGTAATTACAACCATCACAAATATAATTGAAAACGTTACATCAAAGCACATGTTTACATGATTCACATCAATTACATTATGATACAAAATGAACTGTTTGACGATTTATCGTTCCATCCTCAAAACGTTGTTGATTTCCTGTTTTCACTGAATTCCTGAGAATACAAGTAGTTTTGAAAAGTGTTAACACAAAGGTTGGTGAGTTCATAAGAGATTTCGTTAGAAAAGTGAATCGTTTTCCTTGTAAAAGCGTTAGAATATGTATCCAGAAAATCCGATATTTTCTTTAAAATCTGTGTAATGTAGTCTTATGATCGAAGACCAAAATGTATTAGTAACCTTTCTTATTAATAGAAAATGTTATGTACTTAAATGGACATGGATGCGTTTGAATTAAATGAAATTTCTGTACGTTCTCATGTTTGTTAATACTTTATATATATGTAGTCCTAAATTAGAGGACCGAGCAATAACAAGTATTGACCATACTTAAAGGTATAAATGTGGTTTCAAATGATGTGTAGTCGTAACTACCAAAACCAAAAGTGTACAATAATATCTGTACTCATTGAGATAAAAAGTGATTTTAAATCGACATAAAACTCATTTAGGTTTTTAAAAATAAAATCCCGTAAACTTATGGATTGTTATATCCCTATGTGAGTCGCTATAATCATACTATGACTATGTGAACCTGCCAAGACGTTCTCAGGCGTCGCGAAAACTGAAATGACATTTGTCACCCGTAGACCTGCAGGTCCCACTGTAGCTAGCAGCAAGGTGTGGGGTGTCAAACCCAATATAGATCTATATACAAGTATCACGTTCTCCCTCAAGGAGATTCTGATTATAACTACCAGGAATTATATCCCGCACTCGGACGTACGGGGAGAAAGAGTGAGAGAGAGAGAGAGAGACAGTCTCACAATATAGGTTAACAAGTTTACGTGAAATGTGTGTGAATATAAATCTTTTCTGTATGAATGTACCCTTTCTGTACGAGTTTGTTGAGTGATGTATCATAAACTATACCTATTATAGTTTATCTAAAATGTATGTAATATGTATGAACTATTTTATGGAAATGTATTAGTGTTATGAATTTATTAAACTATACTTTTATAGTTTAATATACGTGTTCTAAAATGAATGATTAATATTTATTATGAATGACTTAGTTTCAGTTCATGATGACAAACTAACAAGGAAACACATTCAATAATTAGAACTTAGGATTATACACTTTGCTCAACATAATACAAAGTGTTATGATATTTACATGCTGTTGGCTAACTTTAGCCATTCAACCCTGTTTTGGAAAAATCATACGAAGTCGAAAACAAGATCCGTAAATTCTGAGAGTTCACAAAATGTGTCTAGTTTACTCATAAATTTTTATCACGATTTTTAATGACCTCCAACTTGGGTGAATAAGTCCAAAATCACAGACTGGTCCGGATTGTTGTTTGAAATGATAGGCAGTTTTGTAAAAATCACCATAAATTGTAGAAAAATCGTATGGAGATGTGCAAGTAGTCATTTTAAAGCTAAAAACTTGAACTATTTGCACCTTGTACAGTTTTGAAAACAAAAATGTTTAAGATGCCCAAACCAGTCCGTGAATGGAGTTGAACTTTTCTGATGAAGGCTGTTAGAAAAATTTAGTTATGTTCTTAGTGTTTTAACTTGTATTCCCCCCCTGAAAACTTGAGAAAACATGAAAATGTAGGGGTATGAACTCACCTTGAGTGATTTCAGTAGATAAGTGTTGAAGAAGAGAAGTGTTCAACCCAAGAACACTTGAAGATTCGAAGCTCTAACACAAATATAATGGAGTTTGTGTAAGATATCCATGATTTGAGTGGAAATAAGTGAGATAATCATAAAGAGAATGGATTATGCTTACCAAATGTGGAGGAAAAACTCAAGATCAGCCCTTGAATCTCGAATTTCTAGAGAGAGAAAGTGAGAGAGGAAAGAGTTTGATCTTCTTGTGAAATGAGAGCAAATGAGAGAAGTGAGGAGAGAGGATGAATATTCAGCTCTCAAAAACGTGGGAAAGAGTGATAATTGAGTGGAAAGGACATTGATGTGACCTAGGTAAGGTGGGGAGGTGTGGCTGGTCATAGAGTGGGTGTGGGAGTGGTTGCTTGTATCATAAGGTAAAGCAAAGTCAACACTCCACCTCTTTGTACTTTACCCACTTGCTTTTATTATTTAAATAAAGATTTTTATGAAAATATGATTAAATTGTGAATATTTAGGGTTTTATTATGTTAAAATATGATTTTGGGTGAAAATCCCGCGTTAAAATAATTAAAAACGGGCCTTAAACGCAAAACTACGCGAAAACCAGGAGAAAATGAGTTCCCAGCGAGACCTCTCGGTCCTAGGATGAGGTTCGGTCCCTAGGCCGAGACTCGGTCCACGCTGAGGATTGTAGCCGGAAACGAACAGACAGAGGAAAACGAAGGGGCGAGGAGGCGAGAGGAGGCGAGGAAGTGAGAAGGCGCGAACCGGAAGTGAGAGGCGAAGGCGAGGGTTCGGTCCGGAGATGAAAGGCGAGAAGTAAGACCCGAAATGAACCGAATGAACAGTAGTGAATAGTACCTTCGGGTTCGGTTCCTACTGGGCTCGGGTTCGGTTCCACCTGCTCTCGGGTTCGGTTCCTCCTGGGCTCGGGTTCGGTTCCACCTGCTCTCGGGTTCGGTTCCTCCTGCTCTCGGGTTCGGTTCCTCCTGGGCTCGGGTTCGGCCCTCTTGCTCTCGGTCCCTAAGAGGACCTTCGGGTCCTAAGAAGCTTCTCTCTCTTCTCGAGAGGTTTCAGTTCCTAATGTCCATTTTTCTCGTTTTTACCCCGTTTTAAGCCGTTTTTGACCCGGTTAAGGGTCGGAATGACCCGAATGATTCCAAAAAGTTACGGGAAACTTTGAAGAGAGATTTAGGAGAGATTTCACGTACTTGGAGAGATTTGGCATTCTTGGAGAGATTTCTCATACAAAGAGATATTTGAGAGAGATTTCACATACTTAAAGAGATTTGGGAGAGATTTGACATTCTTGGAGAGATTTTTCATACAGAGATATATTTGAGAGAGATTTCACATACTTGGAGAAATTTGGGAGAGATTTCACATACTTAGAGAGATTTGGGAGAGATTTCACATACTTAGAGAGATTTCTCATACAAAGAGAGTTTTGGGAGAGATTTCACATACTTAGAGAGATTTCACATACTTATAGAGATTTGGGAGAGATTTCACATACTTATAGAGATTTGGGAGAGATTTCACATACTTAGAGAGATTTCTCATACAAAGAGAGTTTTGGGAGAGATTTCACATACTTAGAGAGATTTGGGAGAGATTTCACATACTTATAGAGATTTGGGAGAGATTTCACATACTTAGAGAGATTTCTAGTAGAGAGAGATAGAGTGAAAACGATTGAGAGAGGTTTCAAGTGTGGCATTTGTGAGTGTCCGGCTCCACAATGCAAGGTCCGTAAACACCGTTAAGCCTTGTTTAAGGATCTTACACACTCCCGATGAGTATGCAACATTGTTTTATCGGTTTGGCTAGCCACGTACCACAGTTTTAGGTTAAGGAGATCTAGATGTTCGCACTTTTTGATTTATGATCTCTCATTAGAATAGAGAGTTGTGTAGAAATTTCATAATGTAAATTCTAGTACCCAAGGGCAAATTGAGTCAAATGGTTTGACTTGTTGACTTTAGTTGACTTTGACTTGACCGAAATTTGATAGTTGTCACAAAGTACATCATTCTTTGCACGAATTTGAGATCTTGTTAACACTCCCTCATGAGGATCACCAATAACTTGTTCTTTTGGATAATTTCTAGTCGACTTATCCATCAGAGGAAATGCAGGATCAGAGTCCAATGGTGCATCTTCGAACATTTCTTTAGTTTCTGACCATTCACCTACATTTGACATATTATTAGATACGTCATGAAAAATATTAGTATGAACATTCGAAGGATTTGGTAAAACTTCAATTTGCTCCCCCTCAACAAGTGGATCAATATTAATATGCCCCCTCGACATAAAAATCCAGTTGATGTTGCTCCCCGTTGAAAGGATGCTCTTCCTCGATATTAATCATCAAACTCAAGTGCTCCCCCTCCACACGAGCATTAGGTATTTATTGTACACTTTCCTTGATTGTTGAAGAATTCATATCTTTAGCATCTTGTGTTATAGTCAAATCATCTGAATACTTCAATGCTTCAGGTACTTGATAATCATTAGCATGAACTTCTGCAATAATTGCCCTATTAGGAACACCAAAAATTAAATAATAATCAAAATCTAACGAATTCTTACTTAAAGATTCATCAGTAGATTCATTAATGATTGATTTTTGTTCAAAATATCTTTCGACCCTTTTAACATAATAATCATCAAAGGGAAGATTAAAAGTTTCTTTGATTTTCCTAGTTCGTTTGTTTAACACCCTGTATGCAATACAATTACGAGAATATCCTAGGAATATCCCTTCATCAGCTTTTGACTAAAATTTCGAAAGATTATCCTTAAGATTATAATGAAGCACTTGCAACCAAAAACATGGAAAAATTTAACATTTGGTTTCCTATTGTTAATAATCTCATATGGGGTGATATTAAAATGACGATGAATAAAATATCAATTTTGAGTAAAACAAGCAGTCAAAATTGCTTCAGCCCAAAGTTATTGTGGAAGATTTATATATGTAAGCATAGTTCTTGCTGCTTCCCAAAGAGACATGTTCTTTCTTTCGATAACACCATTTTTTTGAGGTGTGTAAGGAGAGGAAAAATTATGCGAAATTCCTTTGTCAGTTAAGAATGAATCAAGATCCTTGTTCTTGAACTCTAAGCCATTGTCACTCTTGATCTTACAAACCTTTTTCTTCAGACTTACTTTTATGTGCTTGATGAAGGCGATCATTGCTTTAGTTGTTTTTGACATTAATTGAAGAAAATATACCCAAGTAAACCTTGAAAAATCATCAACAATAACCTATATGTACCTCTTTTTGTTGAGTGTTTCAACAGTCGAAGGACCACAAAGGTCAATATGAAGAAGTTCCAAATGTTCAACAATCTTCGAATCAATGGCAATTGGATGACCTTATCTATATTGTTTTCCTTGTTCGTAAGCTACACACAAAGTATCATTATCAAATTTTAATACTGGAAAACCTTGAACAAGATCATTTAACACCAATTTATTCAGATTTTTGAAATTTAAATATGAAAGTCTTCGATTCCATAGCCAACTTATTTCAGATGAAGCTTTCGAAATCAAGCAGACTGCAGGAACACCAACAATGGGTTTTATGTCGAGGGTAAACATATATCCTTTTCTTTTAGATTTGAGCAAAACTTCATTTGTGGTGATATTCTATATCACTCTTCCTTCTTCATTAAAAACAACTTGATTTCCAGTGTCCACAAGTAGTTGCGAAACACTTATCAAATTGTGTTGAAGACCTTTGACATATGCCACCCTGTTAATAGTAAGCTTTCCATTGGTTACTTTACCATAACCTTTCACATAACATTTGTGATTGTTACCAAACTTCACCACTCCAACATTATCTAGACTTCGATAATCATGCAAGTTTTTCTTCCTTCCAGTCATGTGACAAGAAAAACCACTATCAATATATCATTTTTCATCATATTGCTCATCACATAAAACCTACAATCAGTGAAAGAATTTAGGTCCCCAAGGTTTTTTGGGTCCTTGGTTATTAGAACGAAATGCATGATGAAATGAAGATCCTAAAACCCAGTTTCAAACTTTTGATTTCAAATTGCCAATTAAGTCAACTTCATTAGTCAAAGGTATTGAAATGAAATCATTTGAAGGTTTAGAATCAACATTGACGTTCCCTTGAACCTTCGTAGTTCGTGACAAATCAACTTTCTCCTTTGGAACATCTTTCCACTTTCGAATCATTGGATTTGACTCTTTGGATGATGAACTTCCACTTGATGAGTCATTCAGGTAACTTTCATAAGCATACCCGATCTCTTCTTGAAAAAATTTCCCACTTTGTTAATGTTTTCCATTTCCTTCTAACCAATGATTGAGATTTTTAACATCTGTTTTCCTTTTGAAAATGATGTGTTATGTGGTTTCTTGGAAGGATGATTAGGAAAATGAGGTTGAGTTGGTTTGAAAGTCTCATTTCTTTTCACATTTAACCTTTCAAAATGTGGTTTTGAAGAATCAGATTTCACATGTGATTGAAATCGATTTTGATAACCAACATTTGATCTTTGATAACTTGTGAACCATTTGAAAATCGCTTTTGATTAAAAATTTGAGAAAGATTCATTTGTCTACTCGTTTGAAAACCATTCATTTGAAAATTATTTTGTGAAAATCTTTTGTTTTGATAATTATGAACAAAATTCTTTGTTTGTTGATTTTTTCACAAAATTCTCTTTGTTTTGATTTTGTGAATTTGATTTAGCTTTGAATGACGAAGCTTTTTGTGGACTTTTTACAACATCTTTTTGTGATGAGCTTTTTGACAAAGCTTTTTGTGATTCAGCGTTTGTTTTCTTTATAAAAGACTTATTTTGTTAATTTGTCTGAACTGTGGTGGACTTAATTGATTTAGACGATTTATATGTCAAAACATATTGTTTCTTTCGAGACTCAATATTTTTCCAATAAACCTTATTCCTCTCTTTAGTCATTGAAATCCCAAGTTCTTTTTGAAATCTTTTCAATTTGTTCTTTGAAAATTTGAACCTCTTGATTTGACTTTTGAGAAATTGTTTCTTTTGTTTAATTTTCATCTTTTGGTTTGTTTGTTTTAACAACCCAGTTTATTTGTGGTTTTTGTCTTTGAAAAGAGAATGAATTCTTGTTGGGATTGTTTTTGACAGTACTCTGATTTGAGAAAAATCTTTCTTTCGAAGCATGCTTGTTATCTTCTTCAACAATTTTGTTGATTTCAGGTTTGACTTTTTCACCATTCCCTGGTGTAACAAACCCCTGATTTAGAAAGATAAATTCATCAGTGCATACGAAATTTGGATATAAAACTGAGTTTGTTTCAAGATAATGAGAACCTTTTTGCTTCATTATTGTTTCAAACTTCTCAGATTCCTCATAAACTTGATCAACTACTACTCGTGGTATAGTTGTTTCTTTCAAAGTATCATCATCACTGTCTGTTTGACTATCTTCGACAATCACATAGTCAGGATCATGAACTTTTGAAGCTGAGGGTAAATCAATATTAATCTTAACCGAATAATCATAACAAATTTCGTTCCCTTTATCCATTGAAGTGACATTAATGATTGATAACTGAGAACAGTCAACAACTTCCTCCTCATTAATTTCGCTAATATCATCAGAGTCATCTTCGATATCAGCAAAATTGTTTTGAGATTCAGATCTCGAATTCTCAGTTCTTTTTAAATATTCGATTTGTTCATCTTTGGTCAAGGTCTTATTAACAATATCAACAAGATCATTTACATCTAAACATTCATTAATTGTCACAATTCCATATGCATATCTATTATCAAGAACCTTATCAAACTTAGAAATTGTCATCTCACAATCATAAGAAGTTGATTCTATTTTCTCCCTTTCGAAAGCTAAGAAAGGTAAAAGCTTCATATGTCGTTCTTTGCTAATTTCAGATGAATGATGAAAAGCAGTCAATTTACAATATAATCATTTACCTGAGTTACAGTAAATATTTCTTTGTTTCAACAAGATCTTATTATCAGCACTCAAGCTATCCTTATTACACATAATGTTCATAATTTGTAAGTTTAAATGATATATCTTTGCTTTCTTCGACTCCAACAGCAATTGAGTACTAGACTTTTTAGCATCATTACTAGCAGAGATAAGCAAATCATTAACATAAGTAATTACATCATCAAAATCAGATAAAATCTAATTATATGCATTAGAAAGAGTGTTAAAGGATTGTAAAAGAGAACATATCTTTGAAGTCATTGGTGATTTGTGAGTAGATGTTGAAACAAAACAATTCTCAGTCACTTTCTCTTCCTCCGTTTCCTCATACTCTGTGAACATAGCCCCATGTGTAGGGTTTCACATTTCTTCGTTATCAGACCTTGAGGACCAGATTTGGTAGGTTCCTTCTTCGTTATCCATACCCTTGGCTACAAGTGACATTCCCTTTGTCTTAGCTTTGACTTCCTCAAGCCTTTCCACATAATAGGCATCATTCTTAACCTTGTTCTTCTTCTCATATTTCTCCACGTTCTCATCTTCAGATATAATTTCCTTCTTTACTCGATTGTTTGAGTAAAAAGCCACAACTTTGTCATCAGAGTTGACGATCAGACCTTTATCTCCTGAATTTTCCTTCTCAACAATTTCTTTCTTAATATTTCTTCCAGCAACCTTCAACACAAAAGCAAGAGGACCACCTATACTGATCTTTGATTCATCAGCAATCTCGTTTACTTCAGATTCATGAGCTTTTAGCACATTGTAGAGATCATTCACTAAGAATTAGTCTAAACTTTTTTGTGTCTTTATCATGAGACTAACATTTCGCCATTCTTTTCAGATTCCCATGATAAAAGTGAGATTGAACTCCATTGTTGATCTTATTACATCGTATCTGTTACACTTGAATATGATCTCATTCAGACGATCATAATAAGACTCAATTCTTTCTCCTTCCTTCTACTTAAACTCTCCTGATTCCAACATACACTGTTTGACTAAACTGATTTTTGTCTTATCACTTCCTTGATACTTCTCCTTTAGTATATCCTAAATTTCCTTTGAAGTTTTACAACTTTTCACATAATTGTACACGATTGGTGGAAGAGCACCACATAGTTCTCGCATACATTTCTTTTCATTCTTCAACAAATTTCCTGCCTGTTCTGTAACATTTTGATTATTGGAAGAAGTTCCAACACTTTGAACAATAGGAGGAGGATGAACAACTTCTGTGATTCATTTCCAGAGATCCTCATCTATTCCATTCAAATATTCCTCCATATGATCATCCAATTGATCGTAGAACTCTGGAATCAACATAGGAATTTTAGTTGAAGAACCAAGAAGATGAGATTATGAAGTCATGGTGTTCATGTTAAATTTCGTCATTGTTATACGAAATATTTTTGAGAAAAACTTCAAAAATTGAGAATTAATGGATGAAACTTTCATAAATCAAACACAGAATACTTGATTAGACAACCTAAACACAAAATCGAATCAAATCTAAAGATCTATTAAGATTTTCAGAATCAAAAGAGCAGAAACTTTTGAATCCAAACTGAGACTCAAAATACTTTTGGAAATTGAGAAAATCAGTTCACTACAGAATGATTCATTCTCTGATACCAATTGAAGAGTTGAGAGTTGAGTGAATCGAGTATGAAATACGAGATTAGAGTTAAAAATATAAATTAAGAACACAAGATCTAAATATAATATGATTGGCTCATTTATGCTTTCTAAGAATACAAGAACGTTTTTAGAGAGAACAATATGAAAGAAAAAATCTACCCTCTAACTCTAGCATTATCCCATATTTATTGGGATTAGGAAAGAATACAAAAAATATAAGGGACTAAGACATTAAAACCTTCGGTATAATATGCCCTTAAAATAAACTTACATACAAAACATTCGACACTAGAAAAGACATAGACGACCTTCGATACCTAACAATAATAGTTAACCTCCACAGATTTGTAACGAATGCCTGATGAGGGTGGTACTGACGTAGTACATATAAGGAAATAAAATGGTATTGTTGTTGCCGATATAAACAAAGACGATGGTGGTGTTGTTTTGGTGGCATCGATATAACAAGGAAAGTGCAAGTCATCAATATAAGGAAATGAAAGAGATAAGGAATGAGATAATTTTGTGTCGGTTACCAAAACTAGTGGAGCTTTTATATATATATATATATATATATATATATATATATATATATATATATATATATATATATATATATATATATATATATATATATATATATATATATATATATATATATATATATATATATATATATATATAGTGTCGGTCACATAATAATTGTAAGTTTATATATGACCATATCTCTTTTCATGAGAATGACCATAAAATACAAGTACATAACTAAAATTTCCTTAAGAACGAAATAATTAATACAAAACAAAAAGCATAAATTACAAGCATAATTCTAAAATTTTCATGAGATTGAATATATATATATATATTACAAGTATAATATAACATTCTCATGAGAATCGAATAAATATAAGAAAAATCATTCATTCAACTACATGTCTAACACCAAAAAAAAAAAAAAAACTTTTGCACGCTTGCATTCGAGAGCCAATAGAAGGAAAAATAAAGCCATTTTCATGCCTAGCCTATTTTTATTTTTCTTTGTTTTTCTTATCCAAGTACCAAAAAAAAAAGAAATTGAATCACATATGTTCGACTCACTTCCCTCTTAATCGAATATTTTCTAAAATGAAAAAACCCTCTCCCCATTTTTTTAATCGATCATCTTCGTGAAGCTATATCAGATGAATAGAAGGGTTACGTTTCTATGTATCTAAAAAATTGATTTACAAGGATCCCTTCCCGTGGTGGTGATGATGTTGCTCTTATAAGAAGAGAAAATGGGTTGCCGATGTTACCGATATAAGTAGAAAAGATTATGGTGTGGTTGTGATGGCGAATGTATAAAGAAGGAAGAGAGAGATAGTCGTCGATATAAGGAGAGAAGATAGAAGGGGAAAGGGGGGGGAATGAATGAGATAATTTTAGACTTAATTACCCAAATTAGTGAATTATATATATATATATATATATATATATATATATATATATATATATATATATATATATATATATATATATATATATGGTTAGGTTCATTTGAGACCACCTATATTTTGTGAGACCGTGAGACGTATTTTTTTATTTTTTTTTATTTTTTTTTAATTTTTTTTAGTTAATTCATGTTCCGAAAATAATATTTAAATTTTTTTTTTTATTTTTCCATTTATTTGCATTTTAAAATTATTTTTAGAATATGTACAGTGTAATATTCTATTTAGAATATTTCACGTATTTTAAAAAAAAATAGAATTTTTTTTATTTTATTTTTATTTTTTTAGTTAATTCAAGTTCCGAAAATAATATTTAAAAAAAGAATTTTTAGATTTTTCCATTTAATTTGCATTTTAAAATTATTTTTTAGAATATGTCAGTGTAATATTCTATTTAGAATATTTAACGTATTTTTCAAAAAAAAAAAACGGAATATTTTTTTTTTTTTTTTTTTAATTAATTCAAGTTCCGAAAATAATATTTAAAAAAAAGAATTTTTGGATTTTTCCATTTATTTTGCATTTTAAAATTATTTTTAGATTTGGTCTCACGGTCTCACAAAATTAGAATGGTCTCAAATGAACCTGAACCTATATATATATATATATATATATATATATATATATATATATATATATATATATATATATATATATATATATATATAAACTTGTAACATCTTAAAAATTAAGGGTAAAATTTCATTTGTATTATAATCAAAACACCATTACAACTTTATCCAAACATTTAAAAGTATTTCAAATAAGACAATTATCAGAGTTCATTACCACAGATCACACAAAGCGGAAAACACGGGTGTATGCGTTGCGATCAAGTCGGACCCTTTCCTTTCAAAATGGAAGTACTTGAATACATAAACCACAAACTATAAGCACAAAGCTTAGTGAATTCCCCAAATACCACATACGAGACATATCAAATGAGCCTTACATAACATACTGTAACGCCCGTAGATCCGGGCTAGTCAAATTAGAGGCAAGAGGGGTCGAAAACGACTTTTCGACAAAAGATTATTTAGAATAAATAATCTTAACCAAGTTGTGGAATATGTCTCAAGGTTTCCGTACATATAAAGAACGCCGAAATCCGAGTTATAACGAAGAAGTTATGGTCCGCCGAAGTTTTACGGCAAAACCGGCACGGCACCGGGAGACGTAAATAGTGAATTTACGATAGAAGACTTTTTAGCCTTAGCAATCTAAACAAAAGTTGTAGAATATGTTAAACTAAGAACATCGATAAAAAGAACGCCCAAATCTGACTTCGTATGAAGAAGTTATGATTTTTCTAAGATTCGGCTTAGCAGTACACGACCCGAAACTCGAATTTTAGTTCGAGCTGTTTTTGGCTTACGCGACCTAAATGAGAGTTGAAGGTCTCATTAATAGGAACTCAACGGTGAAAAGACAGACGAAAACGGAGTCCGGATGAAGGAGTTATGAACTCTTCGCGGTCATTTAACAGTCTAAACGCCTCCTACTGTTAAATTTGAGATCGGTCGAGAATTAGCTGACGGAGTCTAAACGAAAGTTGTAGATCTCGATTTTACCTACGTGTGGATATAAAGAACGTCGAAAACGGAGCTCGTATGCGAAAGTTATGATTTTTCTAAGTTTGAAGGCTGATACGCGATAGGGGGTGACGTGGCACCACCAGAATTGGACACGTGGCACCACCAGAAGGCCACCACATGGACCAACTCGGTGAGTAGGTCCCCCCTACTCGGCGAGTAGACCAGTCAGCACCCCTATAAATAGAGGTGCCGGGTTCCATTCATTCTCACACCTTCCAACTTCTCTTTCTCTCTCTAAACTCTCTCTCTAAGCCTCCCTAACCCCCCAAAGCCTAGGGTAACTCCCTAGCACGAGGCGGAAGCCCCGGAGCGCCCGATGGCTCCGAGAAAAGAGCCTTTCGGCTCGGGAAACGCTGCTCCAGCGAAGCCCGGTTTTGCGAAAAACCCGCTGTAAGTGAGCTATGCCTACGCTAGTTTTAATATATTTTCTAATTAATTATAGTAACATTATTAGGACCTGAAAATAATTATTTGGGCTATTATTATGAGTTATATTGAGTGTTATTTAACGCTTATATAATAATAATAATAGTCAGACTATTAATTTGTCGCGGATATCAGTAGACTAAACCTTAGTGGTGTTGATACTAGGTTTTATCAAAGGAATATCGTTTTGAGAGTATCGAAGCGCTGTCCGAGTGCTGAGTCACCACCTACTCAGGTGAGTGCATAGTCCCTTTCATGAACATGATTTTAATACAAGTATTGATTGAAGTATTAATTATATGTTTATGTGCGAGTTAATTGATGTTGCTTGAAATTCGTGTTAAAGAACATACCTGATTATATTTGATAATTTAGGATAAAGAGTAGACCTAAATTAAAAATGAGGAATATTGGGTAGTATATTCTTACGAGTACAAGTGAGTTAAACTCAGAGAATAGAAGTTAGTATATGTCACTTATCCGGGAGTATGGATTAGACATAGTCATTGTCCCTAGTCCGAGAATATGGATTAGGCATAATCATTCGTTATTAATCCGAGAGTATGGATTAATCATTGTCCCTAGTCCGAGAGTATGGATTAGTCATTCTTCCCTAGTCCGAGAGTATGGATTTGGTAAATTCGTTCATTTCTGATCCGAGAGTATGGAGTAGGTAAAACGACTAATCTTAGGTCCGAGAGTATGGATAGCCTCGTTGCGAGGATCGACGGGGTGGGATAAGAGTTGTTTATATATATGTATGGTGAAATTGTATATTTGTGAATTTTAAACTGTATATATGGTATAACATTGTGGGATTGAAATCCCTATGTACTCACCAGGTTTTCCAACCTGACCCACTCGGTTTATTTATATCACAGGTGTTCATATGAAGTCACATTACACTGAGAGATCAAAGAGATGTAGATCACTAGTGTAAATAAATGTAAGTTCTGTTTATGCTTTTGTTCCTGTATTGACGATGACATCCCAAACGTTTTAAAATGAATAAAATACATTTCTTCGAAAATGTTTTAATAACGTATTTATTGTGTTTTTCTGGGAACGAATTCCGCAACATTTTTATTAAAAGAAGAACTCTGATTTTTATAAAGCATAAACAAAATTGGTCTTTTGTGGCCGTGAAAATGGGGATGTCACAGTTGGTATCAGAGCATTAGTTTAAGCGAACTAGGAATATGGATTTATTTCTAGACTTAAACTTAGAATGCTAAGCAATGATTGTGAGGAGTGTGCACTAGATTATTTTAGGAATTATGCCTAAAATGCTTTTATGTGCTAAATGTTGTATGCCTTATATGCTGTTATTTATTCGGATCTATGGTCTGTTGCCGACCGGATCTGGAAACCTTATGTGTTTAGGATTTTAAGCGTTTAACTACGATATTAGAACTAGCATATAAACGTTTCGGAGTGATAAGGATGATTTAACCGTCAATCCTAAGTAAAGGTCTAGATTCACCTTATTCGGTGTATAGATCAAGATGGCAAGAAGCCGTAGCGGAAACGTGAACGCAAATGGGAACAGAAACCAACCCCCAGTGATCAAGCAGATACCGGTTGTGGTAGCCGCTACTGAGCCAATAACGATGGCCGGAGTGCAAGCGATGATCCAGGTGATGTTGGATCGTCAAATGGAGGAAACAAGGCGTTTACTTCAACAAGCTCGAGAGGAACTTACGATGCCTATTGAGCAGCCCGAGCTGAATGACGGGAAGTCTGAGGAAGGGAACGACAGCAGGACCGTTGGTCAAGCTGATCCATCGGTGATTAGAAGGAACAATCAAGATGACAAAGTCGAGAGGAATGGATGCAAGTACAAGGATTTTCAGACCTGCAAGCCATCGACTTTCACTGGAAAGGAAGATCCGATCGGGGTCATGGATTGGATCTCAGAGATGGAGTTAGCTTTCATGACGTGTGGTTGCAAAGGCAAACTACAAACAACGTTTGCGGTATGCCAGTTCAGAGGAGGCGCGGTTCGTTGGTGGAACACTCTGGGGAAGACTCTAAGCCCCAATGAGCCCCTGCAACTGACATGGGCAGAGTTTTTGGTGCAGTTCAAACGTAAGTATTGCTCAGCCCAAAATTTGCTTGAGCTAGAAAACCAATTCCTTACCTTGAAGAAAGGAAGCACGTCTATTGATGAATACACCAACAACTTCACAGAGAAGATGGAGTTCGCCTTGCGTCTTGTTCCGGATGAGCTGACGAAAATCGACAACTACGCAAAAGGACTTCCATGGGAGTACGCGGTGCCAGTGCGTCAAGCACCTACTCTAGAGGCAGCTATCTGGGCTGCCAAGTCTGTTGAAGATATGATCAAGGGAAGAGTCGCCAGCAAGATGGAGGTTGGCGAGAAGAGAAAGTTTGAAGGATCTTCAAGGTGCGGCGAGAAGAGAAAATTCTCGAAGTCTGAAGAAGGAACGCAATGGTGTGACAAGTGTAGAAAGAAGCACATCGGGAAATGCTCTAAATATACGACATGCTTTAAATGCGGGAAGACTGGTCATTACGCCAGCGAATGCACAACCAAGAGAGAAGTCTGCTTTAAGTGTGGAGAAGAAGGACACTTCAAACAAGATTGCCCAAAGAGAGAAGGGGCTACAAAGCCAAATGTGCCACCAAAGCCAAAGGCGAGAGCATTTCAAATGATCCTTGACGAAGCAGATGACAATGCGAGGATTCAAGAGTGAAGGCTTGACATCCGAGGATCGAGTTATGGAGTAATCGTGTAGATAGTACCTCACGATGTAGCCCGTTAGAGGCATAGTCTAGGGTGAACTTGAACACCTATGTAACAGTTTCAAAAATAATATAAAACCTTTGTTTTGTTATCTGATGTGTTAAGTTGTTGTATGGTTTTCTTGTATGGTGACTTGGAAAAACTACGGGACAATACTTGGGGCGAGTATGAGTAGGTGTGAATGGTAGTAGAGGCCTATACTACCGAAAGCACAGGACTCACACTTGGATCAGGGAAAGTCACAAGGTTACCAAGAAGCCAGTAATTGATTTCGTTTTATTCAAGTATATCGTTACCATTGTTTCGGTAATGACTAAGAAGATTGTTTTTATCCCGACCCTAGTGGTCATATCACATTGAGTCCGACTACGATGAGTAGGTTACGTGGTTCAGAAAACCAAGCTTGATGTAGCGTCCGACTTAAACCAAACGATTGAAATCAAAGTGATCAATAGAAATATCGCGCTCGTTGTTAAAGAAGTTGGTAGCTAGAAATGCCTAATGTTAAAGTGTGATTATATCACATTAGAACATGAAGGAAGGCATAGTCTGTTTTAGAATTTAACACTAAGAGACCTAAGTCTAAGTGTTGCAACATACGATGATAGGTCATTAGAATATGACACATCGATCTATAGTAGTAATAAGAGAAATCATCTCAAGTTCGTATCCAGTAAGGATAGAGATTTTTACTCGAAGGTCATAATTTGGATTCTAACCTTAGGTAGAGAGCAGGTGCACGATCGAGTATTGCTTGCAGTCAACGAGTCTAGGAGATAGACTTGAAGGAATGTAGAAGTTATAATTATTACCTAGGATGAAGAGATAACGTATGGAGTCATTATACGACCCTTTTTCGTTGATGATTCCGGGACGTAATCATCCTAAGGGGAGATAATTGTAACGCCCGTAGATCCGGGCTAGTCAAATTAGAGGCAAGAGGGGTCGAAAACGACTTTTCGACAAAATATTATTTAGAATAAAGAATCTTAACCAAGTTGTGCAATATGTCTCAAGGTTTCCGTACATATAAAGAACGCCGAAATCCGAGTTATAACGAAGAAGTTATGGTCCGCCGAAGTTTTACGGCAAAACCGGCACAACACCGAGAGATGTAAATAGTGAATTTACGATAGAAGACATTTTAGCCTTAGCAATCTAAACAAAAGTCATAGAATATGTTAAACTAAGAACATCGATAAAAAGAACGCCCAAATCTGACTTCGTATGAAGAAGTTATGATTTTTCTAAGATTCGGCTTAGCAGTGCACGACCCGAAACTCGAATTTTAGTTTGAGCGGTTTTTGGCTTACGCGACCTAAATGAGAGTTGAAGGTCTCATTAATAGGAACTCAACAGTAAAAAGACAGACAAAAATGGAGTCCGGATGAAGGAGTTATGAACTCTTCGTGGTCATTTAACAGTCTAAACGCCTCCTACTGTTAAATTTGAGATCGGTCGAGAATTAGCTGACGGAGTCTAAAAGAAAGTTGTAGATCTTGATTTTACCTACGCGTGGATATAAAGAACGTCAAAAACGGAGCTCGTATGTGAAAGTTATGATTTTTCTAAGTTTGAAGGCTGATACGCGATAGGGGGTGACGTGGCACCACCAGAATTGGACACGTGGCACCACCAGAAGGCCACCACATGGACCAACTCGGCGAGTAGGTCCCCCTACTCGGCAAGTAGACCAGTCAGCACCCCTATAAATAGAGGTGACGGGTTTCATTCATTCTCACACCTTCCAACTTCTCTTTCTCTCTCTAAACTCTCTCTCTAAGCCTCCCTAACCCCCCAAAGCCTAGGGTAACTCCCTAGCACGAGGCGGAAGCCCCGGAGCGCCCGACGACTCCGAGAAAAGAGCCTTTCGGCTCAGGAAACGCTGCTCTAGCGAAGCCCGGTTTTGCGTAAAACCCGCTGTAAGTGAGCTATGCCTACGCTAGTTTTAATATAGCTTCTAATTAATTATAGTAACATTATTAGGACCTGAAAATAATTATTTGGGCTATTATTATGAGTTATATTGAGTGTTATTAATGCTTATATAATAATAATAGTCAGACTATTAATTTGTCGCGGATATCGGTAGACTAAACCCTAGTGGTGTTGATACTAGGTTTTATCGAAGGAATATCGTTTTGAGAGTATCGAAGCGCTGTCCGAGTGCTGAGTCACCACCTAATCAGGTGAGTGCATAGTCCCTTTCATGAACATGATTTTAATACAAGTATTGATTGAAGTATTAATTATATGTTTATGTGCGAGTTAATTGATGTTGCTTGAAATTCGTGTTAAAGAACATACCTGATTATATTTGATAATTTAGGATAAAGAGTAGACCTAAATTAAAAATGAGGAATATTGGGTAGTATATTCTTACGAGTACAAGTGAGTTAAACTCAGAGAATAGAAGTTAGTATATGTCACTTATCCGGGAGTATGGATTAGACATAGTCATTGTCCCTAGTCCGAGAATATGGATTAGGCATAATCATTCGTTATTAATCCGAGAGTATGGATTAGTCATTGTCCCTAGTCCGAGAGTATGGATTAGGCATAATCATTCATCATTAATCCGAGAGTATGGATTAGTCATTCTTCCCTAGTCCGAGAGTATGGATTTGGTAAATTCGTTCATTTCTGATCCGAGAGTATGGAGTAGGTAAAACGACTAATCTTAGGTCCGAGAGTATGGATAGCCTCGTTGCGAGGATCGACGGGGTGGGATAAGAGTTGTTTATATATATGTATGGTGAAATTGTATATTTGTGAATTTTAAACTGTATATATGGTATAACATTGTGGGATTGAAATCCCTATGTACTCACCAGGTTTCCCAACCTGACCTACTCAGTTTATTTATATCACAGGTGTTCATATGAAGTCACATTACACTGAGAGATCAAAGAGATGTAGATCACTAGTGTAAATAAATGTAAGTTCTGTTTATGCTTTTGTTCCTGTATTGACGATGACATCCCAAACGTTTTAAAATGAATAAAATACATTTCTTCGAAAATGTTTTAATAACGTATTTATTGTGTTTTTTTGGGAACGAATTCCGCAACATTTTTATTAAAAGAAGAACTCTGATTTTTATAAAGCATAAACAAAATCGGTCTTTTGTGGCCGTGAAAATGGGGATGTCACACATACATAATCATGAGCCATACATATCACACATAATCATAATCAATAGGTGTGCTATGTGCCAACCATAATCTTGCCATTATGCCATGAACTGCCTCATGGTCTTCCTTGCCAGAATGGGGGCCATAACCCTAGGTCTTACAGGCAAATGCCAAGAGTCAACTCATGGTCTTCCATGTAAGTATCATAAAGACAACTAGCATACAATCTACTACAATTTACTAACATTTGGCAGGATCCGCCTCCCGGTATTTCATACAAAAATGTCAAGGGTCACCTCCGAGTCTTCCTACCATACACAACCAAATGGGTTACTGCCCTGACGACACGTCGTTTGTAGAAGCTCACTGAAAGAATTCCCAAGCTGCTGCCCTGACGACAACTCCGAACTATCAGATCAAAATAATACCTAATTAGCAACTGGAATCCATCCTAAGGCCCACCAACAAACTTGGGGTAAAATGACCATTTTACCGCTGACCCCAACATGAACCAAAATTGAGGCCTGATTCCAATAACCAATAAGGCCAAAAACCAAAAGATCAACAAAGGCCCACTAATGACCCAATTTTTCCAAAGTGGGCCCAATCCCATATGGGCTTTATCCTAAGCCCATATTTTCCTTAGATCCAACTCAGATTACTTCAAGCACCCCCTCCCCCCTGAATTAACTTAGTCAAAGCCATAAACCAAAAGACACGATCCGTACTCCATATCGACCCAACTCGCCGATTTGTGTAATCAACTCGCCGAGTTGACCGACATCAACTCAAAAACGGGATAAACCAGAACAACTCGCCGAGTTGACCCACCAACTCTTCGAGTTCGCCTAAGACCCAACATATTTACCCCTAGGAACCATCTATATGGGTCCAAACCCAAACCATTGACTTGAAAGAGTGAGGGTTTAACCATTAAGCACTTAATCATCAAAGATAATACCTTAAAATGCAGATCTGACCCCATAAGGCTAGATGGTCACGTAAAGTTTCCATCTTTACACTTAAGCATGACTTGAAGAAGCTCAAAAGCTTAAAAGGGCTAAATGAAAGACTTAATGGATGCATGAAGCCCTTGAACCCATAAAGTTGGCATCTTTATGCCAAAAGAGCTCATGTAGACCTTAGATCTGAAAGAATAATCACTTAGGACTTTTACTTCCCCAACAACCACCCATCCATGTCTAAAAGCATACAATCTTAACCCAAGAAGAGATCTAATAAAATATTAAGCAAGGTTAGAACTTTATACTTGAAATGTGTTGGAAATGAAGTAGAGAATCAAGATCTGAAAGCTCCTACTTGAACCACCACCTTGCACCAAGCTTTTCTTCCTTCAATGAGATTTAAACACATCAAAACACTCCCACAATGAGCTCACAACACCCAAGGAGGCTCTAGGGTTTCGAGATTAGGGTTAGGGGCTATGGAGGTTGAGAATGAGGCCAACACCTAGGACTTAAGGTGTTTAAATAGGGTGCAAAACCCTAAAATTAGGATTTCTCAATCATCGTCCAACTTGTCGAGTTCCCTTCACCAACTCGCCGAGTTGGTTCATAAAAACCCGCGACCCACAAGCCTCCAACACATCGAGTTTCCCACCATCAACTCGAAGAGTTGGTCCTTAGAAAAAGGAGATTTATTCCACAGTTAATCTTCTAGATTCCAGATGTTACAAAACTGATAGATTAATATGTTAATTTTCAATCATACCTATATCAGGATTTTTAAATTAATAGATGAGAAAGATAGACATGCTTGAAATATGGTTTAAGTATGTAATAATAAGATATATAAAAATGTTGACGCGGAAGAGATATTGTTTGGAATGGAAGAGATTTGAAAGATGACACTCCCACCCTAAAAAAGTAAAGGTTTAACGAACATATTTCACAGTTCAAAGGGAACAAGCCTAGGGTTGTGTATAATGGCAAGCCAATGAGTGGGGCAACTTAGGTGATCACACATGACCTTCAAATTTGTTGGGGTCCATTTTTATGTACCCTTTTATGTTAGTATATAAAAACTGTAGTATATCGTGTATAACGACTAAGAGAAAAAAGAACAGAAAATGTAGCCAAAACAAAATCAATGAAGAAGACTAAGGAATGCGCGTTTCTTCGAGAATAATCAATGCATTAGACTCCATCGATCGAATATATCTATGAGTTGATTTTGATTTTTTTAGCAACAATAAACAAATCGATTCCTAATGAACTAATTCTTTTTTTTTTTTTTTTCATGTTGTCTTCCGATTTCAATATTTCTTAATAATCAATTCTAGTAATCTAGTTTCACACATCTTAAAAAAACACTCAATATTGTATTTGTGTTATTCTAATTTTTGTCCGACTCATTTATTTATATTTTTGATTTATGATAAGTGTTAATATGATTGATGACTTGTGTTAAGCTGATTTTTGGTTCTTGTTTAAACTGATATATATATATATATATATATATATATATATATATATATATATATATATATATATATATATATATATATATATATATATATATATATATATATATATATATATATATATAAATTGTAAGGTTTTGTTATGTTTTTCACTTCTTTTTATGTTAGTTTTATGATAAAAAGTTAATTTATATGTTTAATTTCTGATTTTATGTACATAACTTGAAATCTCAACATCACTAATTTTGAATTGTTGAAAAATGATTCGACATCAAAAGTTCAGGTGTTTTTTTTTTTTTTTTTTTCTTTACTTGTTTTTTCTTATTGACATTGTTTTATAAATTTAAAACAATAATATGTTGTTTAGAAAATATTTACTATATGATATGATAGTGAGAAAAAAAACCAAATAACTATTACCATTATAAAAATAATCTATGGACAAGTTTATAACAAATATGCCTTTTAATAAAAAAAAACAGAAACAACTGCCATATTTACTACTGTTTCTATCATGACAATCTACAAATGTCATGAGTTAATACTAAAAGTTAATCAACAACTTCCAAATATAAAAATTTAATTTTTTTTATTTTTTTTATTTTTTTTATTTAAAAGTAAAGTTGAATCCAAGGTTTGACTAGAATATTTGGATATATACAACACCCAACTCCCACCAACTTTTGGTGATAAACTTGAAAAGAAACTTGCATGGCATTGCAAACTTCACACAATTAATCAAAGTGTTACTTTGGTGGACCGTTACTGTATTCTCTTTCAAATAATTATTATATCAAAAGATGTACCTGTCCAGTGTACGAATTTCAAAGTATTATTAGTCTAACATACGATATCTTAGATTGAGTGCTGGCAATCTTATTATATAAAATAGACGAATGTTTTAAAATAATATTTTAAAATACTGAAAACTATATATGAGATTAAAATTATTATGTTATTAATATTAATATACAACTTGACATAATATATTTTACATTAAGTTTATATATAAAATATTACTATTTTAAATAATATTATTCAGAGAACTTTTTTCGTTATTTGTATAAATAAAATTAAATATAATTCTCGTTTAGTGTTATTTTTTATCAATTTTTATAATCGTTTAATTTAAAATTTATTTATGTGATTATATTTTAATTTCAATGATAGATATAGATATAAATAATCTTACATTATTTTTAATTATTATTGATAAATAACTTAACAATCACTTTTAAATATTTAATTACTAGTTTATAACCCGTGATTACCACGGTTAGAAAATTAATTAAACTTTCTAAGTAAAAACTCAAAACTATTAATTAATAATTTTAAATATCTTATTAATTAAAAGATATTTTTAGTTATATATAAAATTATAATCGTTGATTGAAATAAGTACGTAAAATATATCATCTTATAATTTGTATAAATATTATTTTATTATATTTGGTATAAATTTTATTTTATTTTTATTCTAATATTATTAATTTAATGTAATTAAAATGTGATTTAAATTTTGAAATTTTAAATTTTAAATTTGAAATGGAAAATTAATAGATTGACAAGTGTCATGATATTAATTATAAGTGTCAATAGATTGACAAGTGTAATGATATTAATTACAATGCCTAACATGGTGATACATGGCAAAAACTACTGTTTTATTAGTATAGGAATTATAACATTTGTTTTTGGATAATATTTTGTATTTAACATATTTAAATATTTTAACTATAATTTTTTTTTTATCGATTTTTAAGTTTATTTGAGATTTTGGTTTAGGTTTAACATCTAATATCGTATTTAAATTAAAAACTAAAATATATATATATATATATATATATATATATATATATATATATATATATATATATATATATATATATATATATAATTCAAAAGTTGAATATAAACATTGTATACTTCACCGTATTTAAATTAAAAATAAACTAAATATATTATATTAAAATTTTGAAAAATATATCATTAATATATAACATTTTATATTTAATAAGTTAAGTTAAATAAGGTTGGAAGTTTAAAAGATAAGAGTTTCAAATAAATCAAATGTGATAAGCAATAATATATATATATATATATATATATATATATATGACATCCCCAATTTTTCAAAATCGAAAATTTCTTTTCTTTTCGTTTTAAATATCATATTATCTTTGTTTGCGGAAAATTCTAGCACAATAAAACAATTTGCGGAAAAGTGTCTCATTTTATTAAAATATATCGAGTACAAATGTTGTTTGAAAATAACAAAACCCTAATGATGTCATAATCAATACGTAACATATTTACCACGTAAAGACCTAACGGTCCTGAAACACTATTGCAGGCTTGTCTCTTTAATCACTTGGCATCCTATTCAAGTTCAAGTAGTCTTAGCATTGCTACCTGTGATGTATATAGTTTAAGTGGTGCAGGTTTGGGAACACCTTGGGAGAAACATAGGGTTTTCAATCTCATATTATTTTAATGATAATAAATCATAATTAATAAACATGCAAAACCAACTGTTATCCAATAACTCAACATAAATATATATAAGACATTTTACTGTTAATTACCTAACTCGTTGATCCTTACATATTGATCTCATAACAATGACCTTATGAAATCTATCTTGAGGGATCACTATAGGTAATAAGTTGACTATATTACTTCTGAGATTCCTTGGTAACAGACATTAGTCAATAAAGGAAACCATGAGGGATTATAGTACATCAAATGAACACACAATTATATTAATCTGGATCAGTATAATTTATTAATATTTACAAACTACAAGTCTGCTAATGATTCCACATGACTGATTTAGTCAGTGGTTGTCATCTTACTCCGGTAGATGACCAAACACCTAAAGGATGCCTGATACAGAAGCATTGTTTCTGGTTGTCTAATATAGGACTCCAGTACATAACTCGTACCTCACCAAACATCAGTGTTATCGAACATATTTCTATTCTTCATTCCAATCTTACATATACCCTTAATATGATGTTATCCAATATCCAAACTTGATTAAACTAAGCATCCCCTTTAGGTCTTACTGTATAACTAGACAAGATTACAATACCCGTAATCAACACAGATTTCCTACCTACGTAATATCTTTACAATACATGGTATAACAAATATTCTTTCAACTCTAACTAAATATCATTGAAAAACCTTAGTTTATAACTAGACCAATTCACTATTCATTTTCAAATATAGTCTTCCTGTTCCTATGATACTATCATGATATGAAGTATTACTATGCTATTATCCAACTTAATTGGTTCTAAACATCCTTTATACGTCTTATTTTAAAATATAAACAAGACTACAATCCTTGTAATCAACTTTCAATACTAACTGTGTTTAGACAACATTATCATAATTTAATGTATATACTTAATACAGAGTATAATGTATTTAATATACATTAATATCATAATTTAATGTATATACTTAATACAGAGTATAAGGTATTTAATATACATTAATCTTTTAAATAATAATACTTCCATTAAGGGTATCATGCAATAATATCATGTATACACTTTAACAAATATATAACCATATCTTGTTTGCCTAATGTATGTTGTCAAATATACTATTAACACATATTCTAGGTAATAAAAATTTAATCCACATATAACCTTTCAACTGATATTTAATATTTCTAGCGAAAAATCAGAAACTTCGCAAACAGAAGTTCGATACTGAAAGCTCTATTTTGCCAGGCTCTTAGACGCTCCAGAACTTCGCTACTAGTATGTAAAAACTCCTAAAGTACTGACTCAAAGTGAGGAAAAATATTTAGAGAAAACGAGGCAAAAACGAGTGCAAAATGAGGCAAAAACGAGTTTATTTAAAGAAAAATCAACATTATTGCGTGTCAGCTCTTGGTTATGCCACGTGTCGCGTTCCTGTGGTGCCACTTGTCTCATCTAGTAGGTAAGGGAAATGATCTATGGTGCTGTTATGTGTCGTGATATGGTGGTGGAACGTGTCGTTCACCAGGTGGTGCCACGTCACCTATTTTTAGGTATTTTTTGCAATCTTTGAAACTTCATAACTCTCGCATACGATATCCGTTTTTTTGATGTTCTTTATATCTCTGGTTTCATATCAACGAGTACTACAATTTTTGTTTAGATTTCATCGGCTAGATCACAATCAATTTTTAATTTTACAGTCCATAGAGGTTACAATGTAAATGACGCTGCGAAATTCATAACTTTTTCATACGTGCTTCATTCTCGATGTTCTCTATATCGACATAATAGACATCAACATTCATTTTAGATAGTTTTGTCTAATGAGCAGCCTATTTTCATTTCATAATTTATGACACACATGGTTGTACTGTATCGAACTCGAACTTCGAAAAATCAGAACTTACTCATACAAAGTCAGATTTTAGTGTTCTTTATACTCACGAAATTATGATTTCTATAAGTTTCGTTAAGATTATGTATCCTCAATAATCTTCTATTAAAATGTTATCTTAACGCTCAATGACAATAAGATTTTCTACAAATATTACATACTCATTAATATTTTTATACATAATGTGTAAAAAATAAATAAATTTTTATATAGTTCGTGGTGCGTATGACAGATTATTATTTATTTGTTAGCAATTATCCTATTCGGGGATTTATTATTATTCTATAAAATCAATATTCTTTTAAATGTCTAGTCTGAATTTATGGACGTTACACAACACACACACACACACACACACACACACACATATATATATATATATATATATATATATATATATATATATATATATATATATATATATATATATATATATAGACACACACACACACATAAACACACACGCACACTAGGCGAATGTCCGCGCGTTGCACAGAAACACATATATAGTTGAAGTCTTTAGAAATATATGTTTTTTTTTTAAATATAACAATAACATTGTTAAATTTTATATATTAATTTGTATACTAAATTGATATAATATATTGATTATTTTGAATTATATGATAATATATTCATCTATTATAACTTCATAATCTCACTCGTGTGAATGACTTCTACCCCCGATTTACACATAAATAAAATTAAATATAATATATGGTTTAATTTTTTTTAGTTGTTGTTATTGTTAATTAATTTTTCAAAATTTATTTGTTTAATGTTTCAATTTCTATAATTATAATTATTTTAAAAACAAACATTATTTTTTTTTATTTTAAAGGTAACAATATAATAATTTATATAGAGTTATTTTTAACTATTTTTATTGTAAGTTATTTATAGCAAATTATTTGGAAACTTTTAACGATTACAATAATATATTTAGGAAATATTTTAATTAAATTGAGATTACAATTTAGTTTTGCATTTATCACTACATTTTACCACTTTTAACTATTTATAAAATATTTTTTTGGTGTTTTAAGTGGAAATGAAATTTATATTTAAGTTGATATTGTAATGAGTAGAAATACCAATATAGTTGAATTCTTTATATATATATATATATATATATATATATATATATATATATATATATATATATATATATATATATATATATATATATATATATATATATATAAAGAATTCAACTATATTGGTATTTCTACTCATTACAATATCAACTTAAATATAAATTTCATTTCCACTTAAAACACCAAAAAAATATTTCCACTTATATATATATATATATATATATATATATATATATATATATATATATATATATATATATATATATATATATATATATATATAACAATAATGTTGTTGTTAAATGTGATATAATAATTTGTATACTAAATTGATATAATATATTAATTATTGTGAATTATATGATAATATATACATATATTATAACTTCATAATCTCAATCGTTTGAATTTTTCCCGCAAGCTACACATGAATAAAATTAAATATAATATATGGTTTATGTTATATATAGTTATTATTGTTAATTAATTTTTTAAAATTTATTTTCTTAATGTTTTAATTTCTATAATTAAAATTATTTAAAACAACAAACATTACTTTTTTATTTTAAAGGTAACAATATAATCATTTATATTGAGTTATTATTAACTATTGTTATAAAAAAGTTACTTTAAGCTATTTATTTGAATTTTTTTTAATGATTACAAAAATATCATTAGGAAATATTTTAGTTAAATTGAGATTATAATTTAGTTTTTGCATTTACTTTTAACTATTTATAAAATATTCATTAGTTTTTTTGGTGGAACTTAAATTTATATTTATTTGATATTGTAATGTTATATTTAAGTTAACAATTTAAGTATTTTATCTAAATTGTTCAAAAGTTTGTAGCTTTAAACTGATAATTGTTTACATATAACAACATATTAAATCTAATAAATTAAATATAATATATTAAAAGTTAAAGACATAACTTTATAAGTAGAAGTAAAAATATTATTTTAAAATTGAAATTTAGTTTATTTATGATTACACTTTAGGTTTTATATTTATTTAACCTTATTTTTAATCATTATTTGAAAGGAAATACAATTTATCACTTTTAACTATTTATAAAATATTTTTTGGGTTGTTTAAGTTAAACTAAAACTTATATTTAAGTTGATCATATAATGTTATATTTAAATTAATAATTTAAGTATTTTATACAAATTGTCTTCCAATATTGTATCTTTAAAATGATAATGGTTTACATCCAAGAATATATTAAAACTAATAAAAGTATAACATGTTAAAAGTTAAAAATATATAACTTTATAAGTAGAAGTAAATATATTATTTTAATATTAAAATTTAGTTTATATATGATTACACTTTTGGTTTGATATTTATTTAACGTAATTAACCAAATTATAATTATTATTATTAGAAAGAAATTGAAAAGTCATGGGAGTTTTAAATGAATGTGGTGAAAGAAAAAATGCATCGGAGTTTCAAATGAATGTGGTGAAAGAAAAAATGTTTCTTTTATAAGTATACTAGGCGAATGCCCGCGTGTTACGTAAAAACATTTATATAGTTGAAGTCTTTACAAATATTTGCTCTTTTTTTTAAAATAACAATAGCGTTGTTGTTAAATTTAATATAAGAATTTTTATACTAATTTGATATAATATATTAATTATTTTGAATTATATGATAATATATATATATATATATATATATATATATATATATATATATATATATATATATATATATATATATATATATATATATATATATATATATATATATATATGGCAAAACTGCAAGATTAGTCCTTGTGGTATTTAATTTTTTTTGGATATGGTCCTAAAAATTTTCAACTTGCATCGAATGTCAAAAATCAAGGTTTTTTTTAGGTTTTTGGTCCCTGGTACACTTAAAAAGAAGATTTTACCTTTTTCATTTTGTTATTTATTTATTTTGGTATTTAAATAATTAAAATTAAAAACTAAAATCTCACCTATCCCCCCCCCTCTCTCTCTCTCTCTCTCTCTCTCCACCCAACGTCTTCCCTACCCTTGTTCCTTTCTCGTTTTTTCTCCCATCTGTAACATGATACCACATTATTTTCAAATGTATTTGGGGCACAAATGACACGAGGTAGCTTTCATACTCCCTGACTGGATTCATGGCTACATTTTGGTTGAAGGAGAAAGTTAAGATTTTGGTTCCAATGTCTGATGGAACTTCTCTCTTGGTACGTAATTAGGTCAAACCCCCTTTATTCCTTCTTTTTCACATATGTTTTCACTTTAATTTGGGGAAAATAAAATTATAAAGCAGATAATTGAACACAGAGGACATTACATCGATCGAAAATTATTTTCACACATTTATGGTTCAACATCGTCTTCAACAATATATATGCTCCTGAAAGTCTGGCCATCAAGATGATCAAGCACGTTTACATAGAGTTACGATCCATGGTAACGATTAAATGATGTTTTAAATGTACTGAAAGTATTGATACTTTTTATCAGCACTTTTGTGAAAATGTTACAGGTATAGGCCGAAGTTGAGAGATTAGATGAATTGAAAGTGAGAAAAATGAAAGAAGTTGTTGTAAAGAAACTAAGTGAGCTCGAGGAGATTTGCAGGCGATCTCATATGGGTGTGTGTGCTCTTAAAATCCCTTCAGTTTCCTTCCCATTGGTAATTCAACTTGAAATGGAGGGGTGGTCCATGAGATAAACTAGAGGATGAGATACGTCGATGAATGTTCTAGCCTTCTAGGTTTGATTACTTGTATGTGTAGGTGTGTGTCTATGTGTCAAAGAGAGAGAGAGAGAGAGGGATATATATATATATATATATATATATATATATATATATATATATATATATATTTCCAAAAAAAAAAAACAAAAAAACAAAAGTTCTCCTTTTTTTTGGACCATTGGTCTTTCCTAGACACAGTTTTAAGAAGTGCAGTGATGGTTTTGATTTAAAAATGATGAGCATATTTAGAGTTTTTGAATTTTTTAAGTTCTCAAAAGAACTTAACTTTTCATAATACATCGTTTTGTTTGATATATTTATTATAATGTTCTTAAACTTCAACCCTAACTTGATTTACTTTCAAGATTTTCGAAATTTCACTATTATCTTTCTCTTACATCACATCTTTATGTTGGACACTTACTAGGCTTTATATATTATAGTTAAAAATTAAAATTGTGTAACAGGAAGATAAATATAAAATTTATATAAATCTTGGAATTAAATCAAGTTAGAAGTTGAATTAGAAGAACATTGGACAATTACAATATGTATATATGATACAAAACGAAGTAATATTGTGAGTTTGAGTACCTAAGCTTATATATCCTTAAGGGTATATTCAATTTCCCTATATGTATGGGAAAAGTGAATATACCCTTAAGGGTATATAAGGATAGGTACCATAACCAACCATAATACATCGTTTTGTTTGATATATTTATTATATTGTTCTTAAACTTCAACCTCAACTTGATTTACTTTCAAAATTTTCGAAATTTCACTATTATTTTTATCTTAAATCACATCTTTATGTCGGACACCTACTAGGCTTTATATATTATAGTTAAAAATTAAAATTGTGTAACAGGAAAATAAATATAAAATTTATATAAATCTTTGAATTAAATCAAGTTAGAAGTTGAATTAGAAGAACATTGGACAATTACAATATATATATATATATATATATATATATATATATATATATATATATATATATATATATATATATATATATATATATATATATATATATATATATGATACAAAACGAAGTAATATTATGAGTTTGAGTACCTAAACTTATATATCCTTAAGGGTATATTCAGTTTTCCATATATATATATATATATATATATATATATATATATATATATATATATATATATATATATATATATATATATATATATATATATATATATATATATATATATTAAACCTATTGAAGATGTGAAAGTGTATTATATCAACTATAATACATAAAAAGTTAGTATATTAAAACTTGAAAAAATTGTTTTACATCATATATATTAATTACAAGTTGATCCATCTCTCATTTGTTGCGTGCAAAACCCACGTTAAGTGAGATGAAAGGGCTTGCGATGCCAACCTCAATCTCCCACCAACAAGTCCCACAAAGCATGCTTCATGATATTTTTCAAACCCTACATGCCCATTAAGTGATTCTTTTATGTCAATAGTTTGACCCTCTTTCGTGACTTTTTATTTTCTTTTTTCTTTATGATATTAATGTTTTGTAAAAGACTAGGGGATGCTGGGATGCACTGTCTAAATATGTGCTCGGGAATATTAGCCTTCTAAATATGTTTTTAAAAATTTAAGATACGGAAATTATTTAAATTGAAATATTTTATTTAATTATAGAGTTTAATAAAAAAAATATATATACTGATATAGTAAAACATTACAAATATATTTAAATATTAGATTTTCTTATAAAAAGACACAAAAGCCCTGGCATTAGCCTGCTTAATATTAGCCTTCTAAATCTGTTTTTACAAATATAATTATTATCTTCTTAAAAAGATGTCACGAACATTCTTTACGGATTCGATAATAATAGTATCAGGATAATTATATAAAATAAAATAATAATAACCAAATTCGTGATTTGAAAAGGGGTTGCATTTTTCACCGCCTTGAACTTTTTTTTTCTTCATGTTGACCTGATTCAAGAAAAACTTTGTTATCGATCATAAATCTGTTATGGAGCCAGAGGCATCTCGTTGTTTTGAGGACCTTATACGAAAAATAAAAACGAGTTACGAGTCCCTAAATACAATTTTTATATATAAGCAAAATTTGTTAATACTATAATAATTCGTTAAATGTTATAACTTATTAGGATTCGTTTTGATTCATCCTATGATTTCTAGATATTTTTGTTAGTTTACTTTTATTAGTTATCCGATATATATATATATATATATATATATATATATATATATATATATATATATATATATATATATATATATATATATATATATATATATATATAGGTTCAGGTTCATTTGAGACCATTCTAATTTTGTGAGACCGTGAGACCAAATCTAAAAATAATTTTAAAATGTAAAATAAATGAAAAAATTCAAAAATTCTTTTTTTAAATATTATTTTCGGAACTTGAATTAACTAAAAAACAATATAAAAAAATATAAAAAATAAATAAATAAATAAAAAAAATTCCGTTTTTTTTTTAAAAATACGTGAAATATTCTAAATAGAATATAACACTGACATATTCTAAAATATAATTTTAAAATGCAAAATAAATGGAAAAATCTAAAAATTCTTTTTTTAAATATTATTTTCGGAACTTGAATTAACTAAAAAAAATTTTAAAAAAATAAAAAAAAATTCTTTTTTTTTTGAAAAATACGTGAAATATTCTAAATAGAATATTACACTGTACATATTCTAAAAATAATTTTAAAATACAAAATAAATGGAAAAATCAAAAAATTCTTTTTTTTAAATATTATTTTCGGAACATGAATTAACTAAAAAAAATAAAAAAAAAAAATAAAAAAATGCGTCTCACGGTCTCACAAAATATAGGTGGTCTCAAATGAACCTAACCCTATATATATATATATATATATATATATATATATATATATACACATACATACATACGTCGGACCCTTCTCTTTAGTACCGAAAGTACCTGAAACTACAAATATACACTGTAAGCAAACAATTAATGAGTTTTCCCAAAGTAGCACATACCAAACATAAATAGATAGTGCTATGGGCCAAACCATAGTCTTACAAGCAATTTCTTGCTGAGGGCAAAATCACAGTCTTCCATACAGTTGCTAGGGGCCATATCTTGATCTTTCATACAAATGTCAGGGGCCATATCCTGGTCTTTGATACAATTGCCAGGGACCGAATCCTGGTCTTTTATATACATATCTAAAATATAGATAACACCCTATATCACAAATAATGGGACGGCCTTGGTACCTTCAACCCATTGATACAGTGAGAAAACTCAACTTGGTTTGCTGATAAATAACTAACTGCTCGACTACCGAACCTGAAGATGCCACACTGAACATTCAAAAATTAGCCTAATTAGAGATAGGTTATATACCATAATCGTGGGCCTAAATCCCAAGTCCAGACTCCTACAATAAAGGCCCATTTTACCCTTCCCATAACGGGCCTGACCAAACTTGGCCCAAAACACAATAATGGGCCCTAAGGCCTAACAAGCCCAACTCAAACAACTTAAGGCCCACTAATAGAATTCTGAGGCCCACCTACTCTAAACATGCCAAAGACCAAAAACTCACTAAGGCTCAAAGGTCCGAAGTTCAACTGAAGTCCAAATGCGCATTGAGAGGTGTATGCTCGACGTATGTGTTGTACGCTCGGCATACACGACCACTTGTTAGTACGTGCTGCGTACCGCCTTGGTACGTTAGTGTACTGAGCTGCTTGCCACCTTAAGCTATTTGGTGCTTAATCCTTTCAACCATTTGATCCAACTTTTATTTCTCGAACATTATGGGGTTCTAAGACATAAAGTTGGCGACTTTATGCCATAGCATGTCCTAATGGAACCCAACATCCGTTTTTTTAACAAGGCTCACATTAAGTACTTAAATTCATGCATGGACTTATATCAACCATGAAGATGCCATTTTTATGCATCTAAAACATCAAAGGGACTGAGATCTAACACATTTAACTTCTGGAGTTGCCCAAACTCACAAAAAGAACCTATGGGACCAAGTAAACTCATTTTCAAGCCATAAATTCTAACTATCAAATGGATTGTCAAGGTAAGATCTTTTTACCTTTAAAATCTCCTAAAGTTGATGAAGAATTTAGATCTAGAAGCTCAACCCCAACAAATTCTTGTTCTCCAAGTTCCTTTTTCTTGAAAACACACCAAAATGCCACAAAAGTCACTTCAAAGCTCAAGAACACTCAAAAGGATGAACTAGGGCTAAATGGGACATAATGAACAGCGGAGGATAATGAGGGTAAGTGTCCAAAGGCCATAATGTTGCTTAAATAGGGCTCATTCCCTAAAAGTTAGGGTTTGGTCGTGGCTGTCGTACGCCCTACGTACACCATATACGCTGGTCCTAAAAGTTTGGGTTTGGTGTTGGTTGTCGTACGCCCTGCATACACCACGTACGCCCAACGTACATGGTTAAGTTCCTCGATCCCATGCACACATGTACGCTAAGCATACTAAATGTACATCTAACGTACGGGGGAACCATTTTCGCAAAATTTCAAACGTAAAGGACCAAACAAAAAGATACCTGGAATCGGATGTTACATGGAATTACTCTTTATAACACCCAATTATGAGATGCATTTGGTTAAACCAATGCACAACTGATTCTTAAATTACGAACTATATATCTCCGATTAAGAATAGTAGATATTACCATCTTAGAATTGCTCGTGACAAAATCTATGAAGTAATCTCCAAGCGTGGGTTTATCCAATACTTAAAATCTCCATTTTCAAAGTACTCATGAATATTGTAGCAATTCCAATTGCAATGTCTTAACATCAATTGACAATCTATAATCAACTCATGACAGTCTTAATTCACTACTTACTTCCAAAAGTACGAACAACTGTGGAATTTTTAAATAATATTAAAATTACTCAGGGAAGTAAACATGCAAAGTGAAACACAATAATAAATTAATTAACTATGGTTTAAAACTTACTAAATATAAATAATTCCTATTATTTAATTACCATAATAATTATGAATTTATTTATGGTATAATGTTTTGAGTAATCAACTAACCACTTGAATTAGATAACATTTGTCATGCCTATGTTATGAACATGCATACTATGCCTCTCTATGGTCCTTCCTTTGGGAATAGATCCATTTGATACTATTACAATGATGCACATTTCAGAATTCCAAATTCTTATTATTGTCTAAGATTTACTAGAATTTCAACTGTACATGCATTGTCTTTCTATGATGTGAAGGTTCTTAAGTCACTAAGCATTCGACATTATAGAATGTTCCACTGGAACTTGTCACCGGCAACAATTCCATGGTTATGAGGTCTTAAATTAAAGATACATTCCTTGAACACCTCTAATGTAATCTAGGTTCCAACTCACATGCAGATTTTACAAACATATCCCATTATGGAGACATTTCCATATTCCATATGACCACCAATTTTGACCAAGAATCATCCAAAACGTGTCACTACGGTCCGTCCTATTAATAGCATACTTCCAATTATCCATAAGCAATAAATTTTTTGGTAAAAACCTTAGAATGTTCTTGACAGTTGTTTGACAACTTCAGTCACATGAAATTCTAATCCTTTTCACATAGTGCTAAAAGCATTTGAAAAATAGAACATGTGAATATTATAGCAGATGTGATCGATCCTACACCCGAAGCATATGGGACTCAGCTCATTATTACAAGGGTCCAATATATGTTTATATCCTTGCTATAATATTTCCATATAATGAATCCCCAATGTTGAAACATTTCAACATGCTATTCATATATGTCATTGACTAAGTTCTATTAAACCATACAATCTAAACTTTTAGATTCATAACGAAGTATGAGTGCCCTCTCCTTTATGACTATAGTGAAATAATTCCCAACTTTTGCAACTTGCAAATTAGAGACATTATTCCCTATGGATAGCATTTTCAATATGCAATCAAAACAATTATGCTCCCGCTAGCTTCGCCGCATACTTAGAAATAAAATAGAATTCTAGAAATCAATACCATTTGACTTTCTAATGGAAGTACAAATTCCTAATTCATGATGCTTCGTAAAATCTCTAATTAGGCTCCTTAAGCTTATGCACTTTATTTGGATAGTGTATGTGTTCAAACACTTTCAAGACGTGATAAACATATCTCCTAGAGGTCTAAAAAATTCATTTCCATTCCTCGTAATTCAAAATATGAAGAGGGATGTTGTAATCATATTGTGAAATTGAGAATGCAATTAATACAACCAATATCCATATTGATCTTTATCAGATCTTTCAAATCTATCAACAAAAGTATTTCCTCATAACCAATTTCATGAATTAGAGAGAAATATTTTTCCATCTATATTTAAAGGTGCATATGTTCCCATCCATGTAGATCTATCCTTTCCAGCCTATAGTCATAAGAGAAGGACAAACCAAAGTCAAAATCCGTTTTCCTTCATGGACTGAACTTCACTACTTTTTATTTATAATTTCTTGCCTTCCAACTTAAGGGCCCACCAGTGCTTCCATCTTGTTAGTAGCTCACCCAAATTGACCAATGTACTTTCATAGACCAACATGCTTTTGCTTTTGTAGTTAAATGAAAACATAGAACTCATAAGAATTGCCAACTCAACTAGAAATGAACATAAATAAAAATGTATCAATCAAACACGACATGTTATCATCCTTAGGTCACATGCTAGTCATAAATAAAAGGTTAAATGTCTATTGACTCTTGAAACTCTCAAGACCAATATAACTCCCACTAACTTATTGACATATGATTTTTTTTCTCTCAAGGAACATTGCTTGACGAGCTAAAACAAACATTCAAAAGTTCGTCTGGATTCTCGAGAAGAAAATACTTGATATAATAAGTCTCATTCATCTTTGTTTCTCGATTAACAAAAATATCACAACTACAGTTCTATATATGATTAGAGTAAGAAAACATTACTCCATATATTACGATGCATTATTACCCTTTTTAGTTTGAATTGAGTTTCAAGATACGACTCATAGTTACTAGAGCATGGCTCTATAAATTGATTTGGAATGAAACATGACTCATCTATGATCGAACCATTTTGAACAACGTTCGATTCCTCTTCTTAGTCATACAATTGCATTAAGATGTTTTTGAAGGATTAATTGTGATAAAATTCCACAATTATTAAGATGATCATACAACATGATACTAAAATACTCTCTTTTCTATTCAGATTGGAGAATTTTTTATATTTCTGCCTAATAGATTCTTCTATTTGTTCTGGTACTCTTTGAACTTTTTCAAAAATATTAGAATTATATTTAATATTATAAATATAATCATATTTACTGAAACATCAACAAATCATGACAAATAGAGTTATTATCCATTATGGTGGATCTTAAAATCCCATATCAACATGTACTAGATCCATTAGTCATTCAGTTGCCTCACAAAAGCATATGAACAACAAATTAAGTCATAATTTTCCAATGAACAAGAATCTCATATATTATACAATACAACTTGTACACTACCAAGTATATGCCCAGTTGGTGACGAGATTTCTTTTCAGTTGGTCAGATATGACAATAGTACAAATGATATTATGAGAATTAATCCACAATTGACATTTCTATTATTAGAAACATAACTAACATTTTTCATTAATTCCATTGCAAGGAAATAAGGTAATGCATTTATGTAAACCAAAATGTCGCTCTTATTGAAATAAAAATGAATGTTGAAACTTGTCCTTACAATGCATGAAATGAAAAATATATTTCTAAACTTCTTTGAAGGGTAATAGTAATCTATTAAATTATTGTAACTCCTTAGTAGTAGATCTAAATTCTAACCATCGAACTGTGCGATCAAAGTCCATATCACGATCAGATGTAGCTCACTTTACTTAAGCTTCCTTCTTCCTTTTAGATTCTGCGATACCACCAAAATGTGATCATTATGTATTAAGCATCTAATAGTAGGAACTCATGGAGTTAGATAATGGATGTACTTGAAGTAGAGTCATACGAACTAACTTTACTATCTCTAAGATCTTCCAGGTATTTCGAGCAGCTTCGATTCCAATGTCCCTTTAGTTGGTAGTAGAAACAAATTGACTCATTAGTTTAGTATGTGGAATGATCCCACAATTGAACTTTCTCTTTACTATACGATTAAATGGTTTGATCTTGGATGACCCCTATCCATAGGGAAGAGAAATCTTTTCTGGATCATCAATGTTACCATTGTCAATGTCCATGGAACTCTTAGAGTTAGACCTTTTAAGCAACTTTGCTTCAGATGTGTTCTTAAGCATTTTTGCTTCAGCAACAACCAACATCTTGATAAAATCAATTAGGGTCACATTTAGATTCCTTATATGAAAGTTCTTAATGAACTGGCCACATGAATCAGGAAAAGAAAGAAGAACCAAATCAATCGTTTTCTATTTTGGGAATATAACACCCATCCTTTCCAATTTGTCAATGTACGAATTCATTTTCAGAACGTGTGCACACACAAAATTTCCATCTTCATGTTTACATGCCAATAGGGTTTAAGTAGTTTCATATATTTCAACTCAAAGAAAATGTGATGTTGGGAGAGTCATAGAAGGAGGAGGTGGAAGAATTGAAGAAGCATGATGTCCAGTTCCACCATTCCCCAAATAAGAGAAAACTTTTTCCTCTTTATCAGAATCTGGAATATCATCTTCAGAAGAACGAGGAAAAAAATTTCCAGAAGAACGAGGAAGACCATCATTGTCTTGATTTGAAATCTAAAAAATTTGGAGAAGATAAAATTCAAGTTGGTTGATTTTAATCCTTAATTATTAACCCCAAATTTAAAGTAAGACTAGGATCCGTATTTTTGATTCGACATATGAAGGGGGATGTCGTAATCAAATTCGAATCTATTTTAAGTAGGCAGAGTCATCTCACAATTTTAATCTCATGAAACTCCTAAATCTTAAAGATTCATTAAATCTTATCAATAACATGTTTAATCTCGATTATGCTCTTACCAATTATGATTGGAATGCCGAGGATCACAATTAAGATGTGAATAACCATGCAAACTTGCTTAAACACCCTCAGTTGATTTATAATCTCTAATTGATGTGCCAATTAACCACACAAGCTCTGTCAAAAATCATAAACACGAGTTGTTTCATCATTTCGCATTTATAGTCCCAAATTAGTGTCTCGGTTAACCCCACAAGTTCCACTAACGACTCATAAGGAAACAATGTGCGTTTTCATGGATTAGCATACAATGTCATATTTTTTCCTAAAGTAACTAGATTAAGATATTTAAAAGGTTTTGTTACTTTGTAGTATCATAGTTTTAGAGGTTATTTCCTATCAAATCCGTTTGGCTAACGACCCTCCACCATACAAGAGAGCGGTTGGTGAGAGTGGACACCCATTCAATGGTCATTTTTTAGGCCGTTATCCTTAACACCCCTCTCCTTAGAGTATGTCTTTGTGAATAAGGCCTACTAATGATTTGAATGACTTGTCTTATACGTATAATATATTAAAGTTTTAATCATATATAGTATAAGGTGTATTTTAAATCTTTCCAAAATATGAGTTTTAAATATTAATTATCTAAATTATCTTTTAATTAATTAATCAATTTAAACATATAATGAATTTATAATAATCCTTTAATTACATTACAATTAAATTAAATATTAAATTCATAAGGGATAATTCAATTTATTATAACTAATTAAAATTTATCAAATAAGGATATCTCTTAATATTTGTGGTAATAAAGATTATCACATAACACATTCAAAATTCGGAATTTAATAGAATCAATAATGGATAGTTACCAAAATTAACACCATAAATCAGATTAGGGATATAATTACCGAAATCTGGAAAAAACTATGCTCACTTCGTGAGATCAGTATTTTGAAAAAGAAAAAAAAAGTTTAGTACGATTCAACTCATGTGCAATCAATGTTTGACAAGCCTAAGCTCTGATACCACTAATACGTTTTATAGAAAACAAAAACTATACAATGCGGAAAACAATTAACAATTAATAAGGTACATGCATCCTATAAAAGATCTATGTCATACACTTTGATAACAACATACAATGAACAACTAAACCCAGTATAACCCTAGTGTAATTCGAAACTGTCAAGTGTAGAGTTATATACCTCTTGATTTGTTGTAGTAAACAAATCACTTCAATCTCCTTGTAGTGTAGGTCTTGGAAAGCTTAGAACCAAAATGATGATACCTCTGATGGCTCACACCCAAACCCTAGAACTATAACACAATATGAGATAAGATAATTTCGGTCAACTAATCTTCTTGGAAGAGTATGAATGAATTTTAGGTCCCAAGTGGTCCTATTTATAGTTTAGGTAATTTATGGAAAAAACAAGATTTGGATGAGTAAATAATCGATTTAACCCAAGTTCAATTCCTTTCCTTATTTACTACCAGGAGTCTTCTAGAAACCCTAAAATCCCTCCTAATTTTACTCACCACCTATATGGGTTCTAGAATCTTCATTCCTTATTCAATTATGAATAATCACAATCCAACTACTGGACCTTTAATTAATTCCAATTAACCACGAATTAATTCCATATTAATTCTTATTAAAAATTAATTAGTTCCTATTGATTTCATATTAATATATTAATCATATAAATTAACAAATGAATTTTCTATTTTCAATTATAATATTAATCACATAATATGTTAACAAATTTCCTCATAATTTCCAATTAGTTTATGTTGGAGCATGAAAATGCTCTACAATGATGTGTGATTTATTAGGCTAGAATATTCTTTTGTATGGAAAGCATAGTCCCCTACTAGTATATAAAGTGGAGGTGAGTGGTCTTTTATTTTAAGAATGAACTATGTAGACTTTAGAGAGAGTGTGTATTTGGATGGGGATTTTCCCTATCCATGAGTGTTGTTCATGTAACATTTTGTATCTCTCTATCTATTTATTTTTAGTTTACTCACGTATTATGTTCTTCATTGTTCATACAATTATCTTATTGATAATATTATTCTGCACCAATCCAATCGATAAAATAGGTTCCTACAATTGGTATCAGAGTGAGACCTTGAAGATCTCACGATTAGTTCAAGGGAATGATCCAAATTGGTTTATTATCTTGAATATTTTTTTCATTTATGAAGCTCTTCTCAGCCTTCGCAACTGAAAAATCTTTTGTAAGTTATTTACTGTTTTGTTGGTGATGTTGCAGGAAAAATAAATATTTAGCTGCTACTATTCATGCATTTTGTTTCTGTTAAATATGAGTTTATGAAGAAAAATAGTTTTTGCTGAAGAAGATGAAGTTTTTGTAAAAAATGTGGTGTTTCATCCTTGTTATCTCCATATAAAAGGTGTTTTGAAAAAGACAAAAACGGTGTTATGGGATAAAAGATTCTAGCTTGGGTATGGAGTTTGGAACTTATGAACTTTTAGTGTGTTATGGACCATGATTTTAGAGTGTACAAGGTGCTCAAGCATGTGTTACAATTTTTTATGCATTCATATTCAAAGTATGGATCAAAGGGACATTAAATGCTTGTTTGGTAATGGGAAACATTTTTTTTCATAATGGTTGACTTCTACATGTGAGGGAGATGGGGATGTGACAACTTACGAATTTTTCATCATTTTTTCCTTTTGCATTTAATGATCTGACATCTTTTTCATCTATTGTTGACCTATGACAAAAGCATCATGTCCAAAGAAGCCTCCCATACCAAAATTGCTCACATCCAAAGCCATCACCTTGCTTCGGACTTCGGTTCACATCTGATATACCTTTCGAGGTGATCACCTCCCTATCCGAGGCAACACTCCTGTCTAAGGAACTTTGCCTCCGAAGTACATGCCTCGCACCCCGTCTTGGATTGCTCTTCATAAGGACTTTGCCTTCCGAGATCCATTTCCATTCCAAATCATCCGCCTCAGATTTAACCTTCCAAATAACATGCTCACTTCACCCATCTCGGTTCGGTTATAGGTTTTGAGATCCCACTCCAAAATACCCTTCCCTCTGAGGCAAGCACTTCTGATATTATCTCTTTAGATCCAACTGATCCAGACTTGTCTGATTCACTTCGGATCCATCTTTAAACCATTTTTTGTTCACTTCAGACTCATTTAGTCCGATACTACTTTGTCCATTATTATTTTTTTTTTAATTTTTTAATTTTAAAAAACCATTTATTTTATTTAACACATACTATTTTTTTTAAAAACCAATTATTTTTTTTATCAAAACCAATTTTTTTAACACCAATTTTAGCCCCATGGTTCAAGGCTTCATTCTTCTTGCTAATTATGAGTGAAGACATAGTTGCTTCAGAGATTATTACTTTTGTGGTCTTCCTCTTTCCGAGCAACTCACATTTGAAGCCTCAAATTTTTATTCTTTAGAGATTCGGATCCACATATTTTCATTCGGAAACTTTTCTAATCCACAACGTTTTCTAAGTTTTGGATCTTTTTCGAGGTTCACATTTCACTTCCTTCAAACTGGTAATATATGGTCTCGAACCATCATTCAGACTGATTAGAGGTCTAGACCGGTTCACTTCAACCTTGATTGATGACTCATTGGTTGTGCTTTGGGAGTTCGGGTTTGCATTTCGGTTATCAACATTACTTCGGTTCAGCATTATGTTTCTTTAACAACGGTTTATCATATATATTCAACAATGTTTGTCAATTTCAGCAATACATCACTAAGTCTAGCAATGACCGAAAAATAATATCCTTATTTTTACAGGTAGATGCTCCATCATATCCGGCGCTTTCTCTTGTCCGGTTTCATGATTATTTTTTATCTTTATTGCATGGTCGATAAAAAATAAGGGGAGAATCATGGCATCCATTTTGAGTTTGTTATTGGAGTTTTGACGTTAGAGACATTTGAAGATGCATATCGATTTAATATTGTGATGTGGCACTGATTTTTTCTCTTTACAGATTAAATTTTTGGCATTACTAGATGTTTTTTGGATTACAATTATTTATCTTCAGACTCTACATTTTGGGATGTCTCATTTGTGTTTGCATCTGGATCAGATCTTATGATTTCTTGAGTTTGGATTTACGATATTTTGAAGAAGAAGATTATTTTGGTGATGTAACGTGGCACTTATTTTTGATCTTTGGATCAAATTTTTGGCATTGCTAGACCATGTCTTCGGACTCACATTATTTATTATTCGGACTTCACTTTTAGATGCTTCACATTTTTAGCAAGTTATTCTTCAGAGATTTTTTGGTGCATTATCACTTGAGTTCGGAATATTGAAGACATTGTGCTCTTCGGTTCAACAGTCGAGGGGGAGACTGTAAGCATGATTGGTTTTTGGGGACTGATCACATCGAAGATTGTTATTTCATATTTTTTATTCAGAGATTGGGTTCCTCTATATGTTCTTTGATGATAGAGATTTCATTGCCAGATTTCGAGATCACGAAAACTTCAGCTTTTCCGAGACACTTCAGCACAAGAACTACCGAACCTTCCTGTCGGATGTTATGCCTTTCATCACTGCTTTACCCTCATAAATTTCTGAGAATTTAGGAGGAGATTGTTGAATCATTAAAATGCTCTACAATGATGAGTGATTTATTAGTCTAGAATATTCCCTTGTATGGAAAGCATATTCCCTCCACTAGTATATAAAGTGGAGATGAGTGGTATTTTATTTTAAGGGTACACTATGTAGACTTTAGAGAGAGTGTGTGCTTCGCTGGGGATTCTCCCCAGCCATGAGTGTTGTTCATCTAACATTTTATATATCTCTATCTATTCATTATCAATTTACTCACATATTATGTTCTTCGCTATTCTTACAATTATCTTCTTGATAATATTATTCCGCACCAATCCAATCGATAAAATGGCTTACCACGGTTTATTAATCATATAATAATCTAATAAAGCACCATCTCTCTATAAATATCATTCTATAAAATTCTAGTTATGAAGGCAACCTAAAAAGGAATTTGTTTCTAATTACAAGCATATACCAATTTAGTTACCGGCTTAGACACCCTAATCTAATAGATCTAGCATGGGTTTCTCCTCTCGTTGGCTTTGGAAGTTGGATTTTCACTATATGACATTTGTTTTAAAAGTTGTCTCATGTAAAGTGAAATTACATGAGAAAGTGTGCATGGAAAATTAAAACACATTTAAACCTTTTGTGTTTGATACTTTTGCTTTCCTTGTGCCAAATGTTGTGGAATCCTCAATAGAGTTCAACGGATGATGCATAGTAATGTTATGATTCTAAAATCTATAGGTATGGTTTTTGAAAGAATAGATTTCGCTATCTAAAAAGGGGTAACGTCACAACTTGTTGCCTGTTTACCCGTTACGTCTATGTAAAACTCTAATTATTATTTTATTTTTATGGTAATATTTGTTGATTTATATAAATTTATTAAAAATTACTTATAGCTATCTCTCTCTCTCTCTCTCTCTCTATATATATATATATATATATATATATATATTTGTGTGTGTGTATGTGCTTGTATGTATACGTGTGTGTATCTCTCTGTGTGTGTGGATAACCTACTTTTACTCTCATTAACCTTTCTTCATATTTCTCCAAAACCAAGAAAACCCCCCGTATAAATCACTTAATGAAATTTAGCAAGACAAATATATAGTATCACTACCAGTATTTTTTTTCATTGGATTTGGGTTTGATTTCAATAATCCAAAAACAAAACCAATGTTTTTTTTATAATTTATTGTAGGTATTTTTATTAAGAAAACAAACTCAAGAACCCATTGATGGGTATATTTCTAAAAAGTTTAGAGTGTCCTGATGGTATATTTAAGGGATTATCGGTGGAATAATAGTTTATAAATTGTGATTAATGGAGCTTTACAAAGAACAAAAAATAAGATGATTATATAGCTTTATAAAATCAGGAGATTAATATTGGTTTCTTATGTGTGCTAAATCAAGAGATTAATATAGGTTTCTTATGTGTGCTTGTTTAGGTTGTGATTTGGAAGGGAAATATGGAAAGGGAAATAAACACTCTATGTATGTATACGTGTGTGGTGTATTTGTATCTATCAGATATGATAGAGATCAAAACCATAAGAAATATCTCACTATGGACCACTGATGCAAAATTAAACATTTTTAAACTATTAAATCAAAAGAAAACCATAAACCACAGAGACCATTTTAGATAAAATACAAAAATGGTCCCTATGATTTAGTAAAATCCATAATTTTGGTCCAATTTTTGATAAAAAAACAATAGATCGTATGGTTTCCATGTGGATTCAATTTCTTGTGATTTTGGTTATTGGTCAATGTAAATAACAATATTACAATTATGGAATTGATTTTGGCTCGTTTAATTAAAAAAAATAATTATTTCGTGTTACTTTAGTAAATTGGACCCACCCTCCAACCCTACATTCAAAACACATAATCTTCTTCCTTCTCCCCCAAAACTCTCGTTTCTATCTCTCCCCCTCTCTGACACACACTTTCCGTCCCTTTATCTTTCTAAACTAACTTTGAGAAAGTGCACATTTATTGATTTTCACATTCACAATACAAGGTCTAAAAACCTTCTAATCATCAACCCACCTTCCCACCCTTCATATGCCCCACTATGACAAAATCATATCCACCACCCCATCCTATTATGCTCATTTTCTTAGTTAGTATGAAGAATAAAAACATATACATATTGGTGCCAAACTCTTGATAAACACCCTTCTTGGTGCCAAACGTAAATTGCAATATGAAATTGTCTTCTTAACAAAGAATATGTATACACCTATATAATTAGGGATGAGCAGCAGAAGCGGGTACCTGCTTTTGGAACCGAACCGCTTCAGAACTGCCGGTTCTGGAACTGGAACTGCCTTAAGTGGTTCCGGTTCCGGTTCTTAAAGTTGCGGAACCGCCTTAAACGGTTCCGGTTCCAATTCTCATTTTTACAAAACCGATACCTGCTGGATACCCGCCGGTTTCGGTTCCAATACCGGGTACCCGGAACCGACGGTCAACCGGAACCGGAACCGACGGGTACCCGCCTATTCTAAATATATATATATATATATATATATATATATATATATATATATATATATATATATATATATATATATAATTTTTATATTATTGTGATTTTGTTTTTAAAAAATAGAAAAAGAACTTATATCTGATTACACCTTAGTCGTTTTTAGGGTTTTAGTGAGTCATTCTTACGAAAAAAACGCCGACACCCCACACTACACTCTCTTCTTCTCGTTGTCACTCTCGTCAATGTTGAAGGCTCAATCGCAACTACTTTCTTAGTCAGTCGGCTCAATCGAAGCTTCATCTGTGTTCACCATCTGAATTTTTATGTTGTTTTCGTTTTATGTACCATAATTTGTTGATAGTTTTGATTAATTATGGTTTTCTGATTTGTGATTAGGGTTGTGAAGAAGAAAGCAGCGCCGGCTTCGAAGAAAGCTCCGGCAACACCCTACACCACACTCATCATGTTCGAATTCTTATTTGTCTAACAAGGTATGTAGAAGCTTTCACCGGATACTCACTTTTTCCTCTTATATATCGTCGTAGTATGTGTGTGAATTTTCATTTGTGTTTGTGATTGATATTCAGATATTGTATTTTGTTGTAGTGGAAGAGATAATACACTGGCGTTTTGATTGTACCAACAGGAGTTGGTGCTTCGATTAGATGTTACGCCGGTGATGCTTTACCTGTTGCTCGAACCCTAGCTTCAGTAGCCGACTGCATCATTTCTCATCCCAATGTATGTTTTCTGCTTCTCTGTATTTCTTTTTCAAATTGTGATAATGTTGTGGTGTGATGATTCTGTTCACAGCAGCTATAATTTAAGTTATCCCTTCCCTCCAAAACCTAGATTTTCTTTAATAATTGAAAATTCACAGGTTCATAATGCAACAATGATCTACTGGCCAATGCCAAATGTCATGTACATAGAAGGTTATCCCCTATATTGATTTGAGTTAATACATACGTCATTACGTAATATATGGTTACATTGTCATGATTTTGTTCGTGTAATCAGGTGGGATTAGTTCTTGGTGTAGGAATTGAGGAACAACTACACATTCATCATCTCCAAGCAGCTGATGCAACAAGAGCATCACTTGGTTTACCAATTCTTGAGTATACAAATCAAGTTTCCATGGATATCTTGCTTTTAAGAACTTGCAGGTGGAAAAGTGGATCAATCCAAAGAATGGACAGTCAACAGGGAGGATAAAACATCTTGATTCCCTAATAAGAGTTGTAGAAAAATTGTGTGATCCATCTATAAATGTTGTTGTTGTTGCTTGTTTTCCAGATGATGACATGGAAGATGTAGATGGTGTTCTTGCATTTGTATCTTGGGAAAAGATGTTGATACTGTCATTCTTGTTTCGATTATTGCATCCGTTACTGTTTAGTTGCCACCCCTCTTGTTATATGGTTTTGATTTATTTTGGCAATATTTTTTTTTATGATTGCAACAAAGTTGATTCGAGTTAGGAATGTGACTGGTTTTCTGATTGCAAAGTTCGATGATGTTGTTTCTATTTTGCTATTTTGTGTTGTTTTGCTTTTTTTTTTTGTTATTTTGTGACTGTTTATGTTTTGTAGTTTGTTGTGGACTTGTTAAATTCCATTTGTTGTTGTTTTGTTGTTTTGAGATCAAGTTTTTTTTAATTGTTTTAGTTTATATCTTGAATTCCTATTACTTATAAAAGTTAATTTCAATGGCATGTATAAAATAAAAAAAATTAATATTCAAAAACCCGGGTACCCGGAACCGGAACCGGTCTTGGCGGTTCCGGGAGCGGTTCCAAATTTCTAGGAACCGGTGTAAGCGGTTCCGGTTCCAATACCAATAATTTCGGAACCGCCGGTTCCGGGAGCGGTTCCGGTTCCAGCTAAAATAGGCGGGTACCCGGTTATGCTCGTCCCTATATATAATGGTAAAAGAAAATTTCATGCATATGATCTTCTTCCAATTGAAAATAAAGAACAAAGAGATACCCACCCTTGACGATGATGGACATGGATTCATCAGAGAAATTGATATTGTTAATTTCATATATCAAACCAAAAATCAAAAACTCCATTTAACCTAGCTGTAACCATCTTGTTTTATTTATTAATTTTGAAGTTTATGGATGGGGGGAATTAATGGTGGAGGTTTCACAAGCTTTGAAAGCATACTTACTTTCTATATACCTGTTGTACATTTGTATTTGTCTTTTTGTATGTGTATTCATCAATTTTGATTTGTTTTAATAGTGGATAATTGTTGCTAGTTGTAAGGTAAATCTAAAAGCTATTAATGTTGATTGATAGATATATCTTATGTCACAACTTAATTGGTTCCATATAAAAAAATAAGTGCCTTTACTCATAACAAATCCACGAGTTTAGCAAATGTTTTGTAAATGGTTTTAATGTATGTAGTAGTAAGATCTTATTATGTAGAGTGATATTAGCTCAAATGTTTATGATCACTCATTTTTCTCGAGCTTATAAAGGAAAGAAGACAATGGAGTGTGATATTAGTGGTGGGTTCATTATATAAAAATAAGAATAAACTACATAAATTATGCTTACGGTCTAGTATAAATTGTAGGTTTCATCATTATCTTCTTTTTTCCTTTAGACAATCACTTTAGTTTGATTTTGTTATGTTTTGGTCCATACTTGTGTTAGAGATGATTAGCATCAAGTACACATCTAAAGGTAGCGGAAACAATCAACAAATTTACCTAAGTGCACATGCATCCTAGAATCTAGGTTTTACTATTTATAGCAACATACTTTAAAAACCAACAAAAGAAAGAACTACAAAGCTCCATACTTCTTGCTTGTGATCTCGTTATTCCAATTTCGTTGATATCGATGAAGGATCTAGTGTGGCACCCCTCTAATAGAATCAGACAAACAATACCAAAAGCAAAAGAAAAAAATACCCAAAACTAGGGTTTATACAAAAGTCACCAACCCTTAAGAGAGAGGTAGTGAATTTGGTCAAGGAGAGAGAGAGAGAGAGAGAGAGAGAGAGAGAGAGAGAGATAGAGAGATAGAGATAGAGAGAGAGAGAGAGTATACATGAATTTTATGAGGGAATAAGCAACTCTAGGGTTTACCCCTAAGCGTTTATTTATAGGATGAAGATAATATCCTAAAAGGATTCAAACTCTAGGGTTAGTCCTCATGGATACATCAAAACCGTCCATTAAAAGACATAAAGCTGCTTACTTTATTCAGCTTAGCCCCTTTCCATGTACTAAAACATTGTAGGAAGCATGCTTTTGATGTTAAAGCCTTAGGAGGTCTTGTATGCACATAAAGTTTACAACTTTACGTGGTATCTGCACTAGGAGAGGTTGGATCTGAAGTTTGGGACCCTAGATCCCACTAGAAAGGACTGAATGGTGAAGAATTAGGGTGATTTCGGTGAAGAATTAGAGTTAGAGTTTAACCATTTTTGAGATTAGGGTGATTTCGGTGAAGAATTAGAGTTTTCGGTCTACATGGGTTTACGGTCTTTTGGACATTGAGGAACTCGATGAGTTACAAAGGTGACTCGGCAAGTTGAAGAGTTACTCGGGTAACTCAACGAGTTACTGGATACAATCGCCGAGTTGAGGTCAACATGGACTGTTGACCTTCACCGTTGACCTCAAATTTGACCAAGGTGTACGAGGGTTGACCTTGAGGGAATTTTTGGTATTTCAAGATTATGAGTAGTTAATCACATCATGATTATAGACGGTTGAGTTGGAGTAGTGTTTGGGATTCATCTGTTCTTAGCTTATCAGTTTAGTATTCGTGAGGTGAGTCTTCTCACTATACCAATAGGTCTAAGGCACCATGGCCGACCCATTTAATGTTATATGGGCTGATAGTTTCTTGTGTGATATGTCGCTAGGATATTAATATGAAAGACCCCGGGAGGTTTCCGTGGCAGTATATTAAGACCATGAGGAGGTTCCCATGGCATTTAGTATAAGTCCTTGGAGGGTTTCCACAGATTCTCAGTATGTTTACTTGTTTAGCTTGTATGATATTTTCATGATTAGTGTAGACCGTGTGGGGGTTCCCACAGCAAGTAGCCAATACCATGTGGGGGATCTAGTGGCAGCTAGTAAAGACAATGTAGGGGTTTCTCGTGGCACTTGGTGTAAGACCTTGGAATATTTCCATGGCATCCCTATATGTCTATATGCATGGCTTATGTGGTATATGTAGTTTTATAGCTAATATGATATGTGTTATGTGGATTATGTGTGGGGTATGCTCTGGGGGACTCACTAAGCATCAACTTACAGTATATACATACATACATACATACATACATACATACATACATACATACATACACACACACACACACATATATATATATATATATATATATATATATATATATATATATATATATACCAACCTTCCTCATTCTTTTCAATAATTTCATCTGTAATTTCAGCACCGAACGTTGAATCATCTCGGTCACCTCTTAAAATCTCATCTTCGTTTCCATGGTTATCGAATTGCATTTCATCATCGATGGCATAAATTAGCGTACAAAATTCTTGTTAATTTGATTTTCCACTTACAAATTAAAATAATAATATCAACAATAAACACATAAATTAAAAATTAAAAATACATAAAAAGAAATTTGTTATTAATAAATTTAAAATATATTTTTATGGGATGTTTTCAGAAAGTTTAGGGGTCCAAGTGAGATTTTACAAAGTTCAAAATTAGGGATATGGATCATTGGAGTTTCAAGTTGTCACTTTAGCGTCATGGGTAGAGACACACATTGTTTCCTTATGTTCTTCATCCGGGGACCATGCATGGTATGGTTGTGAGGCTGCATGCTCAAAGTTGGGGATACGAATCATTGGAGTTGTCGGTCATTACTCTAGTGTCTTGGAAGGAGACACGACCTTCCTTTCCTGAGTTCTTAATCAACAGCGAGGGCGACACAATTCTAGTCCACATGAATTGTGTGTGGTTTATGGCTATGGATCAACAGGGGGAAACAGTCATCAACTTGATCTAGTGTCATATGGGTCAAGGAACGAATTTCCTTTCCTATGCTTGTACCCTGGGAATCAGCCAGGTGGCCATGGTGAGAGTGAACGTGAATTCTGTGGGGGTTGTGACTATGGATAACAGGGGGTGTACTCGCCATCATTTTGATCTAGTATTGTATGGGCTAAGGCACAAATTTCCTCTTCTATGATCTTACCTTGGGGACCATGGTGGGGGATGCACATGGTTTATGTATATGAGTTGATGTTATTTAGGGGAATCGGTCAGTACTATGGTGTGGTCATGGGCCGACACACCTTGTTTCCATATGTTCTTCGTTTATGGACCATGCATTGTATGGATACAGGGTGTGTACTCAAATTTGGGAATACTGATTATCCGGGTTGTCGGTCGTCACTCTAGTATCATGCAACAAGACACAAATTTCCTTTCATGTGTTCTCTATCATCTTCCATGGGGCCACAATGTAAGTGTACGTGAAATGAGTGTGGGTCGTGGCTATGGATTGTCGGGGGTTATTGGTCATCAGCTTGATCTAGGGTCGTATGAGTTTAGGCACAAATGCCCTTTTTATGCTAGCACCACAGGGAGCATGGTACAGGGATATGTGTGTGCCACATATATAGGTTGATGTCATTTTAGGGGCATCGATCATCACCTAAGTACTGTCATGGGCCAAGATACACCTTCCTTCCTTATATTCTTCGTCAAGGGCTATCATTTTATTTGTTCTCAATCATCACCCCGTGGGGACATAGTACGATTGCATGTGAACTGTGTTTGGGCCATGGCTATAGATCATCGAGGCTTATCGGTCATCTGTTCGATCTAGTGTCATAAGGACCGATGAATAAATTTCTTTTCCTATGCTCGCACCTTGGGGGACCATGGCACAATGATGAATATGTGTTATTCATATGGGATGATGTCATTTTTGGGGTATCGGTCATCACCGTGGTGTGGTCATGGGCCGACAATCATCTTGTTTCCTTATGTTCTTCATCAGTGAACCATGCATGGTGCAGGGCTACATGCTCAAATTCGAGGATACAAATAATCACATTAGCCGGTTGTCACTCTAGTCTCCTGGAATTAGACACAATTTTCAATTCGTGTGTTCTCGATCATTAGCCAGGAGCCAATGGTGTGAGAGCACATGATTTGTGTGTGAACGGTGACTATGGATCACCGTGGGGTATCGGTCATCAACTTGATCTAGAGTCGTATGCTCCAAGGTACATATTTTTTTTTCAAATGATCGCATGCTAGGGACTATGGTGTGGGGACGTGTTTGGTCGTGTTTATGGGTTGATGTCATTTTAAGGGCATTAGGCATCACCTCGGTATGGTCATAGACCGAGACATGCCTTGTTTCCTTATGTTCTTCTCCAGGGGACCATGCATGGTATGGGTGCAAGGTTGCATGCTCAATGTCTAGGATACAAATCATTAGGGGTTTCGGTGCTCATTCTAGTGTCATGGAACGAGACTTGACTTTCCTTTTGTGTGTTCATGATCATCAGCCAAGAGCCCACAACGTGAGTACATGTGAAATGTGTGTGGGTCATGTATATGGATCATGGGGTGGAACCGGTCATTACCTCGATCTAGTGTCATTTAGACCAAGGCACAAATGTCCTTTCTAATGCCCACACCCTGGGGACCATGGTGCGGGGATGCGTGTGGTTAATGTATACGGGTACATGTTATTTTAGGGGCATCGGTCATCACCTCAGTGTGGTGATGGTCCGTAATATGCCTTGTATCCATATGTTCTTTGTGAAGGGACCATGCATGTGATGGGTTTTCTAGGTTATAAAAAATTAATGTGGCAGAAAAACACTTAATCCCTTAACTTCACATGCAACCTATCCATGATTTCTCTACTTATAGCAAGAACCTATAAATATCAAGAAACCCTAGAGAGAGACAATGAAAATTAAAATTAACATAAAGATTAGGGTTACATAACTTTTGATTATTATAGAAAATAACCAAATCAAATCCTCTTGATGTTCCTTGGATAGCAAGCACCGAAAGGATGATGCCTCTAATTGCTCACACCCAAAACTAGAAACCCTAAAATGAGGAGGGGAGAAGAGATATGAAGGGAATTTCGTTCCTATGCCTTTAGATAATGTGGTGAATGAAAATTTCAAGCCAAAGGATCCTTTTTATAGTTTAGGTAACTTGCAGCCAAAGCAAGATTTGAATCAATTAAATAATAGATTTAATCATAATTCAAATCCATTCATTTTATGCAAACAGGAGGCTTCCAGAAACCCCTGGAAACCCTCCAAAACTGTCCATACCATGGAGGGTTCTATAATTCATTCTTTTGTTCAACTATTGAACAATTACAATTCACCCTTTGCAACTTTAATTAATTCTAATGAATCCCAAATTAAACTAGATTATTTCTGATTAATAATTAATCAAATCTAGTTGAATTCACATTAGTTTATTAATCATAAAAATTAACAAATCAATTATTTAACAATTGATCTCATATTAATTTATTAATCACATAATAAATTAACAAATCAACCATCTATTTCTAATTAATATATTAATCACATAATATATTAACAAATCATTTTTCCAAAAACTTCCAATTAGTTTATTAATCATATAATAATCTGAAAAAATATACTTCTCTCTCTTAATATCATTTCCAGATATTTCTGATCATGAGGGCAACCCTAAAAGGACTTTGCTTCAACTTATAACACTGTACCAGTTTAGTTACAACTTAGACACCTTAATAAAATAGCATGGTATAGGTGTTAGGTTGCATTCTCAAAGTCGGGGATATTGATCATTGGGGTTGTCGGTCGTCACTCTAGTGTTGTGGAATGAGACCTGACATTCCTTTCGTGTGTTCTCGATCATTAGCCAAAGGGACACTATGCGAGTGCACATGAACTGTGTGTGGTCTGTGGCTATGGATCACTGAGCGGTACCGTTCATCTACTCGATCTAGTATCGTACTGTCGGAGGCAAATTTTCCTTTCCCATGCTTGCAACATGGGTACCATGGTTCGGGGATGTATGTGGTTCATGTATACGTGTTGATCTCATTTTAGGGGCATCTGTTATCACGTAGGTATGGTGGTGGGTTGAGACACACCTAGTTTCAATATGTTCTTCGTCAGGGGACCATGGATGGTATGGGCACGGGGTTGCGTGTTCAAAGTCAGAGACACTAATCATGGGATTTCTGGTCATCACTCTAGATTCAAGGAATGAGACACGACTTTCCTTTCACGTGTTCTCGATCATCATCTAGGGTGCATGGGGCTAGTGCACATAAATTGTGTGCAGGTTATGGCTATGGATCAGTGGGGAAACCCAACATCAACATAATTTAGTGATATATGATCTGAGGCACATATTTCATTGCCTATGCTGGTACCCTAGAGAATATGGTGTAGGGATGCATGTGGGTCTTATATATGGGTTGATATCATTTTACGGGAATCGGTCATCATCATGGTGTGGTCATGGGCCGAGATACGCCTTGTTTCCTTCTGTTCTTTGTCAGGGGACCATGCATGGTGTACATACGGGGTTTCTTGCTCAAAGTCGGAGATACAGATCATTGGGGTTTTCGTTCGTCACTCTAGTGTCGTGGAACGATACGTGAATATCCTTTCACATGCACTCGATCATAAGATAGGGAGCGATAGTGCGAGTGCAAGTGAACTGTTTGTGAGCCATGGTTATTATTCACCAGGGGCGCCAATCATTAACTGGATCTAGTATTGTATGGGTCGTGGCATGATTTTCTTTATCTACACTTGTATCCTAGGAACCATGGTGCGGGGATGTGTGTGGGTAATGTAGATGGGTTAATGTCCTTTTAAGGGCATCAGTTATCACTACGGTGGTCGCATGCGCTGAGACACACCTTGTTTCCTTATGTTCTTCGACTAGGAACCATGCATGGTATGTGTGCGGGGTAGCGTGCTAAATGTCACCAATATAAATCATTACGGTTGTCGGTCAGCACTTCGGTGTCATGTAACAAGGCGCAAATTTCCTTTCTCATGTTCTTGATCATCAACCAGGTGGGCGTGATGTGAGTTCACATGAACTGTTTGTCGGCTGTAACAATGGATCACCGTGGGTACCGATCACTAGCTTGATCTAGTGTTATATGGGCCCATGCAAGAATTTTATTTCCTATACTTGCACCCTGGGGACAATGGTGTATGGATGCATGTGGATCATTTATATGGGTTGATTTCATTTTAGGGGCATCGATCATTACTATGGTGTGGACATGGGCCGAGACATCCCTTTTTTTTATTTTGTTCTTCGTCAAGGTACCATGTGTGGTATGGGCACGAGGTTTGTTTCTCAAGTTCAAGGATAAAGATCATTAGGGTTGTCAGTTGTCACTCTAGTGTAATGGAACGGGGTGTAACTTTCCTTTCACATGTTCTCAATCATCATCTATGGGGCCACGATGTGAGTTCACATCAATTCTTTTTGAGTTGTGGCTATTGATCACCATGGGGTACCGTACATCTGCTCGATCTAGTGTCGTATCGGACGAGGCACGAATTTCCTTTCCAATTCTTGCAAGCAGGGTACCATGATACAGGGATGCGTGTGGTTCATATAAACAGTTTGATGTCATTTTAGGGGCATTGGTCATCACCTAAATGTAGTGATGGTCCGAGACAAGCCTTATTTCCATATGTTATTCGTAAGGGTACCATGCATGGTATAGGTGTGGGGTTGTGTGATCAAAGTCGATGATATAGCTCATTGGGTCATCACTCTAGTCTCATGGAATAAGAGGCGAAATTCCTTTTTCATGTTCTTAGTGATCATGTAGGGGGCTACTATACGAGTACACATGAATGTGTGTGTGCCATGCCTATGGATGACCAAGGAGTATCGGTCACCAGCTTTATCTAATGTTGTATAGGATGAGGCACTGATTTCATTTCCAATGCTTGCACCTTGGGGTGCCATGGTACAGGATACATGTAGTTCATGTATATGGGTCGGTCATCACCCAGTGTGGTGATGGGTTAGATACACCGTGGTTCCTTATGTTCTTTGGTAGGGGACCATGCACGGTATGGGTGTGGGGTTGCATGCTCAACATATGTGATACGGATCATTAGGTTTGGCGGTTTTTAATCTACTATAGAAGAAAAAGATGTGAATTTACATTTGCATGTTCTTGATCATCAGCCAGGGGACACAGAGCGAGTACACGAGAAATATGTGTGAATTGTCTCTACAGATCATCAGGGGGGTACCGTTCATCAACTCCCTCTAATGTTGTATAGGCCGAGGAAGTGATTTCCTTTCCTATTCTCTCCCCTAGGGACCTTGGTGTGGGGATGCATGTGGATCATGTATATAGTTTGATCTGATTTTGGAGGCATCAATCATCACCGCGGTGTTGTAAAGTGCCGAAGCACATCTTATTACCTTATGATCTTTGTCAGGGGACCATGCATGGTACGGGTGCGGGGTTGCCTGCTCAAAGTTGGGGATACAGGTCATTAGGGTAGTTGGACATCATTCTAGTTTCACGGAACGAGACGCGGCTTTCCTTTCACACATTCTTGATCATCAGCTAAGGGGCACGTAGCGAGCACATGTGAACTGTGTGTGGGTCGTGGTTATGGATCATTAGGGATACCGTTCATCATCTTGATCTAGTATCGTATGAGCCGAGCCATGAATTTCCTTTCTTATATTCACATCCTGAGGACCTTGGTATGGGGTTGCAAGTGGGTCTTGTGTATGGGTTGTTGTCATTTTAGGAGCATCAGTCATCACTGCGGTGTGCTAATGGGCCCATACATGCCTTGTTTCCTTATGTTCTTTATAAGGGGACCATGCATGGTTTTTGGTGCAGGGCTACATGATCAAAGTCAGGGATACGAATCATTAGGGTTGTCGTTCATCACTCTTGTGTCATCGAATGAGACATGACTTTTCCTTTCACATGTTCTCAATTATTAACCAGGGGGCCACAAAGCAAGTGTGTGTGAAATGTGTGTGAATAGTGGCTATGGATCACCAGGGATACCGGTCATCAACTTGATGTAGTGTTGTATGGGTCGAGGCACGGATCTCCTTTCCTATGCTCGCACCCTGGGGAACATGATGTGGTGATGCATATCGGTTATGTATATGAGTTAATGTCATTTTTGGGGCATTAGTCATCACCGTAGTATGGTAAAAACGTTTTTGCCTATAGAACTAATTATTTTGAGAACATTGATATTTACTTTATAAATCTATTAAGAGATCTAGTTCTCAAAAATATAATTTAATCATTTCATTATATGAATGTGATCGTTATGAAAAACCATGAAGTTAATATTCAATCAGCTAATCAACTAAGATATATATATATATATATATATATATATATATATATATATATATATATATATATATATATATATATATATTACACTACAAGTATTTTAAGGGGGTCTCTAGATTTCATGGGTTTATTGGTATCATTTCATTGAATTAAGGGCCTCTCAAAGCACACAATGTGACTCTTTTCAGCGCTACATTATTCGTTGCGATTTATGCTGTGCATGTTTATAGAGTTAGAACCTGAGGGTTCACGGAGTTTGGGTGCACGGACCCACATAGTTATAGCCTCAAGTGGCTAATATGTGTTATATGTGGTATTTTGTGGAACTCACTAAGCTTTGTGCTTACAATGTTTGGTGTTATTGTTTCAGGTTCTAGTGACGACTGTGGGAAGGCGCCGGCTTGATCAGTACACACGCATGGGATTTATGATTTTGAGATCTTGGGATTTTTGAATTACTTGGATTGAATTTCAAACATGGTTGTTTTATGAACATTAAGTGAATTATGTTTTTATAAAAAAAATTGAAAAATTTGTTTTGAAATTTACGGTGTTAGAAGTTGGTATCAGTGCCTTGGTTTGAGGGATTCGGGTACACCGTCGGGAGTATTTGAACTCAAACTGAGGATTTGGAAAATATTTTCAAAAGAGAACCAACTTTTCTAAAAGTAAAAGATTTCTAGAGAGATTCGGAGAAGAAACGTGTGTACAATCAGTCAGCGCCCGAACGGTGATTTCCCAAAATACCCTTATATTATATGTTTATGAGATTGTTATGATGTATTCTCTTGCTAAAGTAGGCTAGGTATTCCTATTAGGACTAGAGTGCCTTGATTTGTGATGCCTTAGCCTAGGGAGGGGTGAGCTGCTATGAGATGCTTGAGAGTGAATAGGTAGCAATGAGGAGCTTATGAGAGATCTGTTAGAAAGTGATAGAGTACTTGGAAATTGGGATTCGAAGAGGAGGATTTGGGGTGTATACTGAAACGGTGTGGACAGTAGTATTGGGCCCGTACTACTGAAAGCACCGGGGCGGTGTACGGTCCGACCGTCCGAGTAAGAATCTTCGGAATGCCAAGGATCAAGGAGGGATGAGTTGTCAAGTGTGAGTATACTCGAATGGATTCTAATTTATCGTATGTTGTATTTCAGAGGTTGATCATGGTGAGGACACGTCATTTGCCGGAGGGCGTTGGGGCTAGTGATGAGGAGATCCGTCAGATCATCCACGAGGAGGTGGCTGCGGCCATCATGGCAGAGATACCAGAGATGTTCAGGTCTATTAAGACCACGCTGATTGATACTTTCGACGAGCGTTATGCTACTCTTTCTGAGGCTGCTGTTGCGGCGGCCACCACAGCTGTTGCTGCTGCGAGGCCGCAGGGTGGTGATGCGTTCCTATTCCGGGAGTTCAACAACACGAAACCACTAGAGTTTGATGGGACACAGGACCCGGTGGTGGCTATGAGATGGATTTCTGACATGGAGGGGTGTTTCTTCACTTGCTCATCTCCTGAGCATTTGAGAGTACGGTTTGCGCTGAACCAACTTCGCTTGGGAGCGAAGGACTGGTGGAAGTTTGTGACAGCGCACTTTTCACCTGCTGAGCTTGCGGCGGTGACCTGGGAGAGGTTCACTACCATGTTCCGAGATGATTACGTTCCTCAGGTGGAGAGGGAGCGTTTGGCCCATGATTTTCTGACCCTCAAGCAGGGCACTGAGTCTGTTACGGTGATTACCAGGATGTTCCACGAGAGGGCGATGTTCTGCCCTGAGCAGGCACGTATGAGCCAGTATTTGAGTATCTTGAGGCGAGACATTCGGGAGTTCGTGGCAACTCCTCGTACCAGACATTTGCTGAGCTTCAGGAAAATGCTCGGAAGAGGGAGATCGAGCTGGAGACTCAAGCTAGGGAGGAGGTTGACTCTCAGGGGAGGGATCGGCGACCGGCAAAATTCCAGCCGGCAGCCAAGCGGGCCAAGCCCGTTGATCCCAAGGCAGGGAGCCAGAAGGGCCGCACTTGTGGAAAGTGCGGCAAGGGTCATGATGGAGTATGTAGAGCTGGATCTTGCTACACATGTGGCAAGGAGGGGCATATGGCCAAGGACTGCCCCAAGGGGTTCGCAGTATGTTTTCACTGCAACCAGATCGGACACCAGAAGGCGGAATGTCCGCAGTTACGGCGATCAGCGCAGGGAGCACCTCAGGGATCTGCCCCTGCCACCATCAGAGCTACCGAGAGTCGGCCAGTGAAGGCCGAGGCGCCGAGGGCACGCGGAGAGCTTTTCAGTTGACTGCGGAGGAGGTCCGCGCAACGCCCGATGTCGTGGTTGGTATATATTCTTTTGTGTATTTATTGTAATGTTGAGATATTATGCTTATATTATGTTATGCGTAGGTACTTTTCTTGTGAATTCTGTACCTGCCTTGGTATTATTTGACTCGGGTGCGAGTTGGTCTTTTGTATCTTTGGCTTTTAGTCAGCACATCAGTGTTAGTCGCGAGGCGCTGAGTCAGCCTCTGAGAGTTTCCATAACTGACGAAAAGGTGATATATGCCACGGAGGTGATCCGTGGGTGCGTACTCGAGATTTTCGGTGTTGAATTCCCGATTGATTTGGTTCCTATTGCCATGGGGGATGTCTGTGTCATTTTGGGCATGGACTGGTTAAGCAGGTTCGGTGCGGTTATCAACTGCGAGTGACAGCTAGTGACCATACGAGACCCTAGTGGGGGAGTTCTTACAGTGTACGGCGAGGGTACCCGTTCTAGATCAGCGTTTTGTTCGGTCGCTAGGGTGAGGCAGTGTCTACAGCAGGGCTGTAACGGTTTTGTGGCGTACGTGTCGGATACGCGGGTTAATTCTAAGAGGCCGAGGTCAGTGGAGGAGGTTCCTATAGTGAGTGAGTTCCCGGATGTCTTTCCATAGGAGTTGCTGGGTGTGCCTCCCGTGAGGCAAGTAGAGTTCGGTATCGATTTGGTCCTGGGGGCCGCGCCTATCGCTAAGGTGCCTTATCGTCTTGCACCTCCAAAGATGCAAGAGTTATCCTCGCAGCTTTAGGAGCTGCTGGGGAAAGGGTTTATTCGTCGAGCAGCTCGCCGTGGGGAGCGCCTATTCTGTTTGTCAAGAAGAAGGATGGTTCACACCGGATGTGCATTGATTATCGGGAGTTAAACAAACTGACGGTCAAGAATCGTTACCCGTTGCCGAGGATCGACGATTTGTTCGACCAGTTGCAGGGAGCATCTTGGTTCTCCAAGATCGATTTGAGGTCTGGCTACCATCAGGTGAGGGTGCAAGATGAGGACGTCCAGAAGACAGTGTTTAGGATGCGTTATGGGCATTATGAGTTTGTGGTGATGCCTTTCAGACTCACCAATGCCCCAGTAGTGTTCATGGATCTCATGAACCGAGTGTGCACGCCGATGTTGGATCGGCTGGTGATTGTATTCATTGATGACATTTTGGTATATCCGAGATCTAGAGAGCAGCATGAGGAGCATTTGAGGGAGATCCTCGGAGTTCTAAGATCGGAGAGGCTTTATGCCAAATTCTCCAAGTGTGATTTCTGGTTGCGAGAGGTTCAGTTCCTAGGACATCTTGTTAACCAAGAAGGGATATTGGTCGACCCGGCCAAAGTTGAGGCGGTGATGAGTTGGGAGGTGCCGAGGTCACCCTCCGAGATCACGAGTTTTCTAGGGTTAGCCGGTTATTATCGGAGATTTATCGGGGATTTCTCTAAGATCGCAGTGCCACTAACTAGGTTGACCCGGAAGGGTGTCGCTTTTTCATGGGGCCCCGAGCAGCAGGCCTCCTTTGAGACGCTTCACCAAAGGTTATGCGAGGCCCCGGTGTTAGCCCTCCCGGAGGGAATGGAGGACTTTGTTGTATACTGTGATGCATCGATCTTGGGGTTAGGAGCGGTGCTCATGCAGAGAGGGCATGTGATAGCATATGCATCAAGGCAGTTGAAGCCTCATGAGACGAGGTATCCCACCCATGACCTAGAGTTGGGGGCAGTGGTGTTCGCCCTCAAGATTTGGCGCCACTATTTGTATGGGGTTCGGTGTACAATATACACGGACCATAAGAGTCTGAAGTATTTAATGGATCAGCCCAACCTAAATATATGGCAGAGGAGGTGGTTGGATGTGGTTAAGGATTATGATTGTGAGATCCTGTACCATCCGGGCAAGGCTAATGTGGTAGCCGACGCCCTGAGCCGCAGGGCGGAGAGCGCCCCGTTGCGAGATGTATGTTTGCGATTGACCGTGATGGCTTCGGTGTTGGACACCATTCGGGGAGCACAGGCTGAGGCAGTGAGGTCGGAGAACTAGAAGAGAGAGCGAGTTGTTGGATTTGTATCGGAGTTCGTCACCGATGGTCGGGGGCTAATGACATTTCAGGGGCGTATTTGGGTACCGTTTGTGGGGGGGGGGGGGGACGCGTACCATTTTGATGGAAGAGGCTCATCAGTCAAAATTCTCGATCCATCCTGGGGCCACTAAGATGTATTTGGATTTGAGGAGGGAGTATTGGTGGCCCTGTATGAAGAGGGATGTTGCATGGTTTGTTGAGAGGTGCTTAACTTGCTGTAGGGTTAAAGCCGAACACCAGAGACCGCATGGTAAGTTGCAGCCGTTGGAGGTTCCTGAATGGAAGTGGGAACATATACCATGGATTTCATCACCAAATTGCCAAGGACTGCTAGGGGAGTAGATGCAATTTGGGTGATTGTGGACAGGTTGACGAAGAGTGCTCACTTCCTTGCTATCAGCGAGAGTTCGTCTGCAGAAAAGTTATTAGAGATGTACGTGAGGGAAGTGGTATCTCAGCATGGGGTGCCGATCTCGATTGTCTCAGACCGGGATGTACGTTTCACTTCCAGATTCTAGAAGAAGTTTCATGAGGAGCTGGGTACTAGGCCACATTTTAGTACCGCATATCACCCCAAACAGACGGACAGAGTGAGCGGACGATTCAGATGCTCGAGGACATGCTCCGAGCATGTGTATTGGATTTCGGGGGAAGTTGGGATACGTATTTGCCCTTGGCCAAGTTTTCTTACAACAACAGCCATCATTCGAGCATCGGTGTGCCACCCTTTGAGCTATTGTATGGGAGGAGGTGTCGGACACCCATTTGCTGGGGAGAAGTCGGACAGCGCGTTATGGGCAACACTGAGATCGTACTTCAGATGACAGAGCAGATCCAGTAGGTCAGACAGAGGTTACTGACTGCTCAGATTCGACAGAAGAGTTATGCGGACAGACGCCGGTCCGAACTTGAGTTCCAGGTAGGCAACTTTGTGCTTCTGAAGGTCTCGCCTTGGAAAGGAGTGATTCGATTCAGGAAGAGGGGCAAGTTGGGGCCCCGATATATTGGACCATTTCGGGTAGTCGCGAGGGTAGGCAGGGTAGCCTATCGTTTGGATTTGCCAGCAGAGTTGGGGCAGATTCACGACACTTTCCATGTGTCACAATTGCGGAAGTGTATAGCCGATGAGTCGGAAGTGGTTCCATTAGAGGATATTCAGGTGGATGCGAGCCTGCATTATGCTGAGAGACCAGTGGCAATCAGAGATCAGAAAATCAAAATTCTGAGGAACATGGAGGTACCTTTGGTTTTGGTTCAGTGGCAGAATCGGAAGGGGTCCGAGATGACCTGGGAACTGGAGCGTGAGATGCGCGAGCAGCATCCGGAGTTATTTACAGAGCGAGACTTCGAGGGCAAAGTCTAGTTCTAGTGGGGGAGAATTGTAACAACCCGAAATTTCCATGTATTTATTATTAGTGTGTTTTTGGAAGATTGTGTTGGACTCGGCGAGTTGGAGCTCAAACTCGCCGAGTAGGATCGCGATTTTGGACGCGGGTTCGCGTCTGGACTCGGCGAGTCCAAGAGTGGACTCGGTGAGTCCACGCTGTGTAATGAAACCCTAATTCCTAGGGTTTGAGACCTATTTAAAGGGGCTTATGGCCATCATTTGCGGCCACCAACCCCTAGAGACTCGGCGAGTTGAGTCGAGCTGGAACTCGCCGAGTTGTTCTTGAGACTGAGTCGAGCTGGAACTTGCCGAGTTGTTCTTGAGACTCGGCGAGTTGAGTCGTGGAGGCCCAACAACTCATGGCAGGTGGAACTCATCGAGCTAGGAGAATACTCGTCGTGTCAAGTGAGGATCCCAGGGAAATTTGTGTATGCGCATAGACTCGCCGAGTCGCTATAGTGCACTCGCCGAGTCCGGTCAAAGTTGACCGTTGACCATTGACCATTGTTGACCTATGTTGACTTGTTAAGGGATAGTCAGCCTTAGTTGTGAAGTGTTATTTAGAGATGTATTGTGTTATAGGAGGACTATAGATCGGGAGATCGAGCACGAGTGATTTCAGGGACTTGCGAGTTACCGAGATACGCGAGGTGAGTCTTCTCACTATACTTACCTTGAGTAGGTAACTATAGTTATGTGATATAGTGCTTGTATGCTATATTTGTGTTATGTGTTGCGCTGCATTATTCTTTGTGATTTATGCTGTGCATGTTTATAGAGTTAGAACCTGAGGGTTCACAGAGTTTGGGTGCACGGACCCACAGAGTTATAGCCTCGAGTGGCTAATATGTGTTATATGTGGTATTTTGGGGAACTCACTAAGCTTTGTGCTTACAGTGTTTGGTGTTATTGTTTCAGGTACTAGTGACGACCGTGGGAAAGCGCCGGCTTGATCAGTACACACGCATGAGATTTATGATTTTGAGATCTTGGGATTTTTGTATTACTTGGATTGAATTTCAAACATGGTTGTTTTATGAATATTAAGTGAATTGTGTTTTTATAATAAAAATTGAAAATTTTGTTTTGAAATTTACGGTGTTACAAAGTTAACAAAAATAATTTTACAAAGTTTATAAACCTTTAATTAAATTAACTGCATGAATTTTTAATCTTCAAAATGGTGACCGTCTTCATTATTATCACATTTTAATGAAATAAACTATTCTATTACTTATAGAAATAGACAAAATAAAAAATATCTATTTAATTATTACATACCATATGAAAAAAATAAATATTACAACCATTTTAACAAATCAACACACACATCATCACAAAAGGTCTATGGTTCATATATATATATATATATATATATATATATATATATATATATATATATATATATATATATATATATATATATATACATACATATATATTAAACAAACATGGTTCCACCTTCCTTATATCTAAATGGGGAAAACAAATTCCCAAATTATTTTGAAGTAGTGTTGATGTCGAATGTAGTTGTGAGATGTCGAAGTCTAACTGAGTTTGTCTTAGTGTCGAAAGTTATTTTGTGTATTTTCATATTTTGCATATGGGGATTGTTAGTTTCGAAACTATAACACATAGTTCCTTATGAATTTTTTATATGCTTTTGTATTCCCTATAAATAGGGGATGGTTGCTAGAGTTAGAGTAATCTTCGAGTCTGAACAACTTGTACTCTATTTTCTCTATATTCTACAAGAGCATAAGCGAGACAACCAGATCAAATTTACACTTTGTGTTCTTAATTCATTCATTACTCTGATTTCTGTTATCATACTCGATCATATAACAACTACATTTGGTATCAGTGTAGGATTCATTCAGATGTGATATGATTTTCTCGAGTTTTCAAAAGGTTTTGAGTCAAGTTTCAGATTCAAAATATTCCGCTATTTTGATTCTAAAAATCAATACAGATCATCTATTTTGATTCGATTCTGCATTTTGTTTGTGAAATTGAGTATTCGATGTTTAATTTCTGCAAGTTTTATCCATCAGATATCTAGTTTTGAAGCTTTTCTCAAATCTGTTCCGTACAACAATGGCGAATTTTAACATGAACACCATGACTTCATATTCTCATCTTCTAGGTTTATCCCTAAAAATTCCTATGTTGATTCAAGAATTCTATAATCAATAGGCTGATCGAATAGAAGACTTTGTGAATGAAATCGATGAGGAACCCTAGAAATGCATCGTTGACGATGTTCGTTCTCCTACTGTGTTACATAATGTTGGTACTTCTTCTACCAATCAAGATGTTGCTCAACAAGCATAGAAACTGCAGAAAAATGAGAAACGATGCTTATGTGAACTCCGTGGTTCTCTTCCACCAGTTGTGTACAATTATGTACGTAGTTGCAAGACATCAAAGGAAATTTGGGATACATTGAAGGAGAAGTATAAAGGTAGTGAGAGAATCCTCTGAGCTTTACTACGACCATCTGAATGAACTAATCTAAAAATGCAACAGATATAGAGTCACAAGGTCAACAATGGAGTTTAACTTGACTTTCATCATGGGGCTTCACAAGGAATGGTGCAATGTCAGCTTAATGATAAAAACTCAACAAAGTTTCAACTATTTTTCTCTCAATGATCTCTATAATGTGTTGAAGGCACCTGAAAGTGGAGTGAATAAGATAGTTGAGGAAAGAAGAGTTAGTTTGGGTGGTCCTTTGGTATTGATGTCGGAGGTTGCTAGTAGAGAAGTTAAGAAAGAGACTCCTGAGAAGCCGTGCTCGGAAGATGAAGGCTTGATCATTAATTCTGATTACGAAGATGTGGCTTTCTATTCGAACAATCGAGTGAAGAAATTCTTCAAAAATCTGTTTAATTCAAAGTAAAAAACGAATGAGATGAAAGGAAGTTCTTCTAGGAATAATGTGAATGAGGAAAAGAGAGTAGAGAATAAGGAAATGAAGACTGAGGAAGCGAAGTTAGAGAAAAAAATCAAGGGAGATTCAGGATTTGACTGCCATTATTGCAAATGACCGAATCACATGGAGAGTTATTGCATGTTGAGAAAGAGAGATGAGAATAAGAGAATAGTCATGGACGAAGCCTACTACATGGAGAGGCTTGAGGAAGTCAGAGAAAAAACTAAGGGAATGTCTCTGGTTGCAAAGGGAATGGATGATGAGGAGGGGACATAGTAAATATGGTCGTCAGGGTCAGATGATGACGAGATGTGAAACCCGAATCATGGAGAAATGTTCGCAAGTTTTTAGGAAGAGGATGAAGAGAATTTCACATGAAAATGCTTTGTTTCGACCACTGCTCATAAGTCTCATATGAGTTCACATGTACATTCTCCTTTCTAATCTTATAATATTCATTCTAGTGCATATAATTTGATGTTATTTGAGTTTGATGAAGCCATTACATATGTTAATGATCTACTTATTTATGCTACTAGTGATGCTAAAAGATCCAAAACTTTATTTATAGAAACTCAGAGGATTTTGGAGGTCAAGAAGTCTAGAATAGAATGTTTAGATTTGCAATTGACAAATATCATGTGTGATAGAGATAGCCTTAGAAGTGATAACAAAATTTTTCTTAAACAACTATATATTGTAATTTGGCTAAACGTTTGTATGGAAAATTGATTGCATTGCATCATTCATTAGACATTAGCAAAGAACAACATAGGAAGCTTTTGCCCTTTTTAGCTGTCGAAAGGGAGAAAATTGATTCAACTTCCTATGATTGTGAAAAGAAAATATTTAAGTTTGACAAAGTCCCAAAAGATCAATATGCATATGGTGTTGTTAAAATTTATGAACGTTTAGATGAAAGTGATGTAGTTGAGATTGTGAATTAGACCTTGACCAAAAACGAACAAATCAAACATTGAAAAGAACTGACAATTCGACATCTAACTCTCAAAACAATTTTGTTGATATTAAAAATGTATATGATGATATTAGTGAAATAGAGGCGGATGAAGTTATTGATAGTTCTCAATTATCCCTCATTAATGTCACTTTGATGGTTAAGGGTAAAGAAATATTTAATGATTTTTTGGTTAGAGTTGACACTGACCGACCCTCGACTTCGAAAGTTCATGATCCTGATCATGAGACCATCAAGGATAGTCAAACCGATAAAGATGATGATGAAGTTTCAAATGACACAACTATTCCAAGGGTTGTTGTTGATCAAGTTTATGAGGAGATAGAGAAGTTCGAAAAAGTAATGAAAGAAAAAGGTCCTCATTATCTTGAGTCGAATTTAGTGATATATCCAAACTTCAAATGCACTGATGACTTGATATTTCCAAATAAAGTGTTTGTTACTACAGGAAATGGTGAAAAAGCTAATTCTGAAATTAACAAGAACTTTACTGAGGATAACAAAGCAGCATCAAAAGAATGATTTTTATCAAACCAAAGCACTGTCGAAAATAATCTCAACAAAAACTTGTTCACTTTTCAAAGAAGAAAACCACAAATAAATTTGGAAGTTAAACCTGAAAAACCAAAAGTTAAACAACAAGCAAATGTCTATGTTTCTCAAAAATCAAAGTTTGATACCCAACGTTTCAAAGAATTTTTTTTAAATATTTCTAAAGAAAATGGGAATTCAATGAAAAAAGTGAGAAAAAAGGTTTATTGGAAAAATATTGAGTCTCGAAAGAAAAAAAATGTTTGCTAACTAAATCGTCTGAAACAATTGAGTCTAAATCGGTTCAGACATCTTCTCAAAGCAAATCTTTTCTAAAGAAAACACTTGCTCGAACACAACAAGATTTGTCAAAAAGTAAACCACAAGTTTTGAATCCATATTCTAAACCAAATTTTTAAAAACAAAAACATGAGAATTTTGTGAAAAGTCAACAATCAAAGAATTTTGTTCCTCATTTTCAAAAGAAAAGGTTTTCACAAAATAATTTTCAAAGAAGTGGTTCCCAATCGACTGAACAAAATAATTTTTCTTAATCGTCCAATCCAAGACGATTTTCGAATGTTACAAAAGCTTTTCAATGACCAAATGTTGGATATCGTAAACATTTTCAAAATTATTTTCAACTACATGTCAAACCAGTGTTTCCAAAACATAAGTTTGAAAAATTGGATGTAAAAGGAACAAAACATACATCATTTATACCCAAATAACCTAATTTTCCCAATCCATCTTCGAAGAAGCCAAGTAATGCTTTATTTTCCAAAGGATAAATAGATGTCAAAAACAAAAATCATTGGTTGGAAGGAAAAAGGCAAACCTTATCAAACCAGGAAGTTTTCACAAGAAGATATCAAGGTTGCTTATGAAAGTTACTTGAATAAGTCTTCAAATGGAAGCACTTCATCCAAGGAGTCGAATCCTTCTGTTCGGCAGTGGAAAGATGTTCCAAAAGTGAAAGTCAATGAGAAAAAAACTAAGTAGGTCAAAGGGAAAGTCAGTGTTGATCCTAAACCAAAGAATGATTTCATTTCAATACATGTGTCTAACTAAATGGACTTAATTGATAGTTTGAAATCAAAAGTTCTTAATTGGGTTTTAGGATCTTCATTTCATCATGCACTTTGTTCTAATAACCAAGGACCCAAACAACCTTGGGGTCCTAAATTCTTTAACTGATTGCAGGTTTTGTGTGACGAGCAATATGATGAAAAATGGTACATTGATAGTGGTTGCTCTCATACATGACTGGAAAGAAGGAAAACCTGAGAGATTTTCAAAGTCTGGAAAATGCTAGTGTAGTGAAGTTTGGTAATAATAACAAATGCAAAGTAAAAGGATATGGAAAAGTTATGAATGGCAAGCTCACAGTTAACAGGGTTGCATATGTTGAAGGTCTTCAACATAACTTGATAAGTGTTTTGCAACTTGTTGTGGGCACTGGTAATCATGTTGTTTTTGATGAAGAAGGGATTGTGATTTAAAACAAAGAAACGAAATAAGTTCAACTCAAATCCAAAAGAAAAGGTGATATGTTTACCCTTGACATTAAACCAATAGTTGGTGTTCCCATAGTTTGTCTACTTTCGAAAGCTTCATCAGATATAAGTTGGGTATGGTATCGAAGACTCTCTCACTTGAATTTCAATAATTTGATTAAATTGGAGGTAAATGATCTTGTTCGTGGTTTACCAGTTTTAAAATTTTATGATGATACTTTATGTGCATCTTGCAAACAAGGGAAGCAACATAGACAAAGTCATCCTATCGTCATTTATTCAAAATTCTTTGAACCTTTGGAACTTCTTCACATTGACCTTTGTGGGCCTTCGACTGTTAAAACTCTCAACAAGAAGAATTACATGTTGGTCATTGTTGATGATTTTTCCTAGTTTACTTAGGTGTAATCTTCTACATCTGAAGCCAGAAACGGCTCAAGCATTGATTGAATTTATCAAGCACATTGAAGTGAGTTTAAAGAAAAAGGTTCATAAGATCAAGAGTGATAATGGCTCAGAGTTCAAGAATAAGCTTCTTAATTTGTCTTAATTGACAAAGGAATTTTGCATAATTTTTCCTCTCCTTACACACCTCAATAAAATGGTGTTGTCGAAAGGAGGAACCGGTCTCTCTGTGAAGCAACAAGAACAATGCTTACCTATGCGAATCTCCCACAATATTTGTGGGTTAAAGCTATTTCGACAGCTTGTTTTACTCAAAATCAATATTTCATTCATCGTTGTTTTAATATATGAAATCATGAACAACAGGAAACCAAATGTTAAATTTTTCCTTTTTTTTTGGTTGTAGAAGCTTCATTATGAATCTCAAGGATAATCTTTCAAAATTTCAATCAAAAGCTGATGAATGGATATTCTTGGGATATTCTCATAATTCGGTTGCATACATGGTGTTAAACAAATGAACCAGCAAAATCTAAGAAACTTTTAATCATACTTTTTATGATTTTTATGTTAAAAGAGTCGAAAAATGCATTGAACAAAAACCAATCATTAATAAATCGAATGATGAATCTATAACTTTGAATTCATTAGGTTTTAATTATAATTTAATTTTTGGTGTACCTGATAGGGCTATCTGTTGGATTAGGTGTCTAAGCCCATAACTATTATTGGTATGTAGTTGACCCGAGAGTAGCATGGTCCATTTGGGTTGCATAGCATCGGAACAATTTGGATATACTTTTGTGAGAAGACGATATTTATGATTTATTAATATATTAGAAGTTCTAATATATTAATATGAAATCATATTATTTAATTAGTATTGATCAACAATTAGTTTGGAATTAATTTTGTGATCAAAAGAGACTAATTAAATAAATGCGGATTGATTTGGTAAATCATTCATTCTTATAAAATGGGCTTATGATCTATAGTTCTTCATATTGGGCTAAACCCATGTGGTGACCCATGGATACTGCTTGGATGTTAAAACCCATGGATCATGAGGAATGTGGAAACTCATGAGTTATATGGTGTAACCCTAATATGCACACTATATATGAAGCCTCATAGCTCATGAATTGGCACCTAGGTGATAGGAAAGGAGGGCTAGCCGATTATTAAGTGCAAGGATACTTATCTCAAGTTATTCCAAGTTGTTGGTGGTGTTGCGTGATTCCATTTGAGGTGCAACACTTGGGGCACTAAGTTCTTAAAGGTCCAAGGCTTCCAACTACAACAAAAGGTATGTCATCTAACTTATTACCCAAGTTTCAAAGTTTTGTATGCTAGTTAGGGTAATACCTTGAAAAGTTCAAATTTGCATGTATAATAGAGAAAACATATATCTAAGGTATTTAGGGTTGCTTGTACACCTTAGGAGTGTTAGAATGCTCAAAACCCAACAATGGTATCAGAGACTAGGCATTTTTTTTTTTCAATTATACTTGATGGTACTTGCTTGAAAATGCTTTAAAAATCGATTTTCTACTATTCTGGATAGTAGACTCGCCAAGTGCGAGTACAAAGTCATCCAACTCGCTGATTTGGTTCATACACTAGACGAGTTGGTGCCCCATAATGCATTTTTTCAAGTTTTTTTTGGATGTAAGCTGTTTTTGAACTTATAAACCTATTTTTGATGTGGTAATGATCATGCTTATCCAATTTAAAAGATAATTGTCAAAGTTTCATGTTTTGTATTAGTTTATATGGTTAGGCTAATTACTTAAAATTTGTTTGATTTGAGTTGTCTTGTTCTTATGAGTTTAATTTAGATCATAGACGAATTATTTGATATTCTTGTTAGAATTTATTGATCTAAATGATTTTTGATGAATTCCATAACTTGTCCTCAAGTTATGGAAAATGAAAAGTTTTTCTTATAAAGAGATTATTAAAATTATAGGTTATGAACTTGAAGAGTCTTTTTCACATAAATGGTTTTATGAACTTCATAACTTATCCTCAAGTTATGGATTTTCAAGAGTCTTTTCGTTTAAACCTATATTAAACTCATAATTTATGGATTCCAAAGGTTTTTGAATAGTTTCAAAACTTGCCCTCAAGTTTTGGAATTTGTAAAGTCACTTTAGAATACTTTAATTCCAAACCCTAGAATTTTAAAAGTTTAAAGTTCAACCCTTATACTATTATAATATTATAGGTTTAATATATATACATATATATATATATATATATATATATATATATATATATATATATGTATATATATATACATACATATATATATATATATATATATGTATGTATGTATGTATGTATGTATGTATAAGAGTAAAGTCAGACTTACCATTAGTAGGCCTCATTCACGAAGTCAATCTATAAGGGGGGGGGGGTAAGGTTACTGCCTATAAAATAACAGTTTAATGGGTTTCCACTCTTACCCACCTCTTTCTTGACTGGTAGAGGATCGTTAGCCGAACGGGTAAGATAGGACTCTAATTCTCCCTTCATTAAAATTATAATGAAAAATATAAAGTAACAAAAGATTTATAAATTCCCAAATCTTAGTTACTTAGGAAAATGTGAATATGGTGCTAACCTATGAAATTGCACTTTCCACCTTGCTAAGTCGTTAGTGGAGCATGTATGGTTAACCGACACACTAATTTAGACTGACAGTGCGTGGCAAAGGGTAGCTTGATGTTAATAATAGATCAATGGAGCACATGTGGTTAACCAACACATTGATTAGGTGGTTGTAACATTGGGTGTACCAAGCTAATTTGCATGGTTATTCACACCATGTTTGTGATCCTCGGCATCCCATAAACAAACTTTAAGGGAAAACTCGAGATTTAAACATGCCATTGAATTGTTCAATGAATCTTAAAGGATCTATGAGTTTCAATTCAATTAAAACCTAAAACTCTTTTTTGTTTCTCATGGTGGAAATTGGTAAATCGTCATTTACCTACCTTCAAATATTTTTCAGTTTGGATTACGGCATCCCTCTTCCAAATTGTAAAATATTGTGTTGGGTCCTAGACTTACTATTTCATTTCGGTGTTATATTAAGGACTTAAATCAACTAACTTGAATTTCTCCCATTATAGATGTCTAGTTTAGACAACTATGGTCATCCCAAATCCTTTGGAACAAGCTTTCTTATTGAAGATGATGTCCCGTAGTTGAATCGTGGAAGTCATACTTCACTTCCTCCACCTCCTCCAATAATTCTTCCTAACCCACAAGTTCAAACACTTGAAAAATTCAAGGTCACTCAAGCTCTACTTGCAATGAAACATCAAGATGGAAGGATTGTATGTACTCACGTCCTGGAGATGAAGTCACATATTGACAGGCTGAGAGTATTAGGTGTCATAGTCTCAAGGAAGTTGGCGGTTGATTGGGTTCTTCAGTCACTTCCTGAGTCATATAGTGAGTTCATTAAGGACTACTACGTGACAGACCAGATCATGGCCCTTATTGATCTTACCTATTTGCTTGTTGCTGCTGAATCAGTAATGATTTGGCGCACAGGAAAAGAAAAATTGTTGGGAAGTCCTACTCCCCAAACTTCCATGGACATTGACAATGGTAACTAAAGTTGATGAATAAATAAATAAAGTTGTGTTATTTATAAGTAAAGTTACTATCTTGTGTTGGTTATTTATCTGTTGTTTCAATTTTGCATGATTTGACTTCCTGAATAATAAGATAATTCAAACGGTCCATAGTCGTTCATGTTTTGGAAGTAGATGTGAATGAAGACTGTCATGAATTGTTTGTAGATTGTCTGAAAGGTTTTGGGCATAGAAAAGGTTTGCTGCAAAGTTCATGAGTGCTTATGATTTTGATTTGAGCATTGGAATAAACCCGCGTTTGCTGGTATCACTTCGTGATCGCAAAGCGATAATATCATATAGTCTTAAAACTTAGACATATGGTTGCTGTTTGCTGGTTGGTTAAGCATTGATGATGTGTAAACGCATCAGTAACTTGATTTTATAAAACACATTGTTGTGCATGATTCAATTAGTAAATAATAACTGCATATGAGTCAAAGTTGATCTGTTCCTTTTACTCTATGAGATTAAAAGTGATATCTTGGCCACTTGATGATTTGGTTTGACTTATGTGCCGGGCCCAGTCGGAATGAAGTTGATGTGTTCAATTAAATTCTATGTCAAACAAATCAGAGATCAAGAAAAAAGTGTTGGACAATAAGCATTGTCAGCATGATATCTAGAATAGAGGATTATACGATCCCTTATTTGAAGGACAAGCTGATCCGAGTTGACAGCGAAGTATAAGAGCTATGATTGCCAATCGGATTCTGAAGTCATATGTGAGATATAGTTACTAGACTTATCCAAGTGGGAGACTGTTGGAATAGTGTCTAAGCCCGTAACTATATTTGGTATGTACTTGACCCGGTTGTGCATGGTCCTTTTGGGTTGCCTTCACTAAAGCAACTTGACAAGGTAATTTAAGGAGAAAGAAAGAATATTATGGTTTATTAATATATTATACCAATAATATATTAAAGGAGAAATCATACTTATTTAATTAGTATTGGTCATAAATTAATTAAGAATTAATTTGGTGACTAAAAGAGATTAATTAAATAAAGGGGTATAAACTGTCAAATGCATGATAGTTAAGTTTTGGGCTAAGGAAGCCTTATGGACTTAAGGGGGAACGAAATTATGATGGGGATCCATCATATTTTCATCCAAGGCCTTATTCTAGAAGGTTCCTTGGGTTGCTTGGTGGTTAAGCTGTCCATTAGGGTTTAGACTGAAACCCTAGTAGCCTGCAAGTATAAATAAGACCCTTAGGCTATGGAAATCAGCTACACTTCATTCCAAGAGAACCCTAGGGCCGATTTCTAGCATCTCTCACCCTCTCTCATATTGCCTTTAAGCTTATGGGGTTTGTGAACCATTAGAGGAGTTATAATTGTGACTCTAAGCTCAAGATCAAGAAGATTACAAGGATTTCAAGCTACTTGAAAGAGGTAAAACACTTGGATCTGTTTTCTTTATGATAATTTCGAATTATATATGATAGATCTAGGTTTTTATGTCTTGGATTCAAAGCATGTACAATAGAGAAACCTAGATCCCAGAATTAGGGTTTGTATGGGCACATAGGATTGTTCTTATGCATAAAACCCATCACATACAACTTGTATTGTATGATGAATGAGAACTTTCATCTTTGGTAAATTAAGACGGATTGCTTGTTCGCATGTATATGTGAGTCAAGTGAAAGACTAAGGGATTGGGTATATTGGGTGTGCGCTAGTCAAGATCCACCACAAAGATTGATAATAATTTTCGTCATGATTTACTAAAGGTTAGTACATATGGTTATAGTTACACGATTAAGTATAATTCTAAAACATTGGAAAAGTTTCAATGTATGGCAAAACAAATAAGAAGATTCAAATTAGGAAGACAGATAAAAGTTTCTCCAATTTGAAAAGATGGGATAGTACTTTAGTATCATGTTTTATGATCATCTTAATGTTTATGGAAAAACCATATCACAATTGATCCTCTAAAGACATCTTAGTGCATTTGTGTGGCTAAGAAGAGGAATCGTGAATTGTTGAAATGGTTAAATCAAGAATATGAGTCATACTTCGTTCCCAAAACAAGTCTTAGAGCCATACTCCAGGATTGTAACCTTGAGTGAAATAATCTTAAAAAAAGGTTTAGAAAACCTATCAAATGTAGAGTAAAAGTTTTACACTCTTGTACATTTGAAATTGGTAAGTTGTGATGTTTTCGATAAAACAAAGACTAACCAAAGGCCAATTGTCTGAAGTGTTTGTCTTGATAAGAATCAACACTAACTACTGAATATTTGTTTGTGAAGGAATGATTCATGACAATATAATCTTATATGTCAAGAGGGTAGTGGGAGTCTTAAAGATCTTGAAAGTTTCAAGAACAAATCAAGAGTAAACTTATTGTTTATCACTAGCACACAACTTGAGGTTTGTAACCTATTGTGTTCACAAATTCTTATTTATGTGCCAATTCCACTTAAAGTTGACTGTACATTTGAGTTCCTAGTTGTTTGCATTACAAACTACGAAGCAGTGGTAGGCCCTTGTGCTACCAGGTAGCAAGAAATTAAGATAGAACAAGTTCAGTCCATATGAGTTTTGATTTATCACTAACCTTGTCTTGTGATTATGGTTTTGACAAATTTACATCGATAGGAGCACATACACCATAAAATCTAAGTGTCATACTGTTTCTCTACACTTCATGAAAATGATTGTGAGGAAACGCTTTCACTAAGTAGAATTTAAGGAGATAGAATTATGATATTTGCATTATCAAATTTAATGATAATTACGGCATCCCTTTTCATAATTTGAATTGCTAGGAATGGAAAAAGGTCTAAACATTTGAGACTCATTGTTGTAAGTTCTTAAATTGTTTAGACACACATGTGAGCTATCTAAGGAAAGGTGTAGGATTTTGAGAAGTCTAGATAAAGTCCTACTGAAGGATCTCGTATCAGGAATTTGAACTTTGGTAAGAAAGTCAATAAGTATTGATTTCTAGAAGTCCAGCTGATTTCTGGGCACATGTCAAAGCTAGTGGGAGCATAAGTGTTATGCTAGTAAGATAATAATTATAATGCTAGTGGGAGTCTAATTATTATGGAAAGTGTTGCAAGTTAGCAATCCTATTTATAGAAAACGAAAGTTTCAATTTGCAAAGATGCATGGTTTGAAAATTTGTTTTGCTATAATTAAAGGAGAGGAATTCATACTTCATTTCAAATCTAAAAGCTTAAATTGAGGTTTTAATCTATTTTAGTCATATATATATATATATATATATATATATATATATATATATATATATATATATATATATATATATATATATATATATGTTGGATTAGTGTCTAAATCCATAACTATTTTGGTATGTACTTGACCCGATGGTGCATGGTCCTTTTGGGTTGCCTTCATCAAAGCAACTTGATAGTATGAATTATGGAGAGAGAGAGACAGAGGAGTAATTATGATTTATTAATATATTATGAGAATAATATATTAAAGGAGAAATTATATTGTTTAATTAATATTAGTCAATAATTAATAAGAATTAATATTGTGGCTAAAAGACATTAGTTAAACTTAAGGGACTAGAACTGTCAATTGTATGATAGTTGAATATTGGGCTAATGACTCCATATTAGAGGGATGGACGAATTCTATGGGGAAACCGATTAGAAATCGTCCAAATCATCTAAGAAGGGAGTCCTTGGGTTGCTTAGGGCCTAAGTAGTCAAATTAGGGTTTCCTTGTTAGATAACCCTAATAGCCTCACTATTTAAGGATCCCTAGAGCACCAAAAACGTGGCTAAGAGTTTCCTTAGGTTTTCTATACGTTTTTGGGTGCCTCCTTTCTTATCATTCTTCATCCTCTTGCTCTTGGTGTTTATGAGCCATTAGAGGAGTGACACTTGTGACTCTACGCTTTCTAAAGCCATTACAAGGAGGATTTGAGATTGTTATTGCTATATAACAATCAAGGTATGATCTAAACCCTAATTCATATATTAAGATTGATTATCATATGCTAGATCTAGGGCTTATAGCTTTGGATATTCAATTGCATGTTCATTAGACAAACTAGATCCAAAAGCTATTAGGGTTTTCATGTACACCATAGGAATGATGTTTTGCTCAAAACCCATCAGTGGTATTAGAGCCATGACTGTTTGTTTGATGTATTTGATGCTTATTTGATTGAATTTTAACTGAAAATCGAAAATTTTTGAGTTTTAGGGTTGTACTCGCTGAGTCCATGGCTGAACTCGCCGAGTCCACTCGGTACTCGGTCAGTCCAGTGCTGACTCGACGAGTCAGCGAGTTTGCCAGCTAATTTTTTCAATTTTCTTGCTATTTTGGCTTAGGATTATTACCGAAAACGTTTTTGATGAATAAAATCCAATTTTTATTGATTTTGGGAGAATATCCTTACCAAAGAGAAGATAATTACCAACTAATCAAATAATTGTTTCCTTATATGATTAGATTTAATTATTTGAATTATTTGGTGAATTATCTTGCAAGAATTTGGACTAGGTCAAATTAGATAACCACCAATTAAATGTTAATTGCTTTATTTGAATTTTGTGATCTAGAATATTCTTGACAAAGTTTGGAAAAGTTTCAAATTAATCCCTTTAGGTTTTATAGTTTAAATTTGAACTTAAAAGTTTTTGTTTTTGAAATTTAAATAAATTTAACCCTAATGTTTTGAAATGTTTCAAAACTTGCCCGCAAGTTTTGGAATTTAAAAGTTGATTAAAAGTTTAATTTAGAAATGTTAAATTCTAAAACCCTAGTATTGTTTTGAAAAGTTCAAATCATACCCTTATGGCTTTTATTAATTAATTAAGGTGTATAATTCAAAGAGATTTAATAAATCCATAAAGTTTTGGTTTACATTTAGTTAAATTAAAAGTATAATTTATTAAATTAGACCACCTAGTATTTTAAAAGTGTAAAATACACCCTATAGTATATATAACATTAAAAGTCTACTATTATATATGTATGAGTAAATAGTCAGTCTTACCGTTAGTAGGCCTCATTCACGAAGCTGGTCTATAAGGGGTGTTTAAGGTAATTGCCTATAAAATGACGATTGAATAGGTATCCACTCTTACCCACCGCACTCTTGACTAGTGGAGGCTAGGATAGTTATTAGACTTATCCAAGTGGGAGACTATTGGATTAGGTGTCAAAGCCCATAAATATTATTGGTATGTACTTGACCCGAGAGTAGCATGGTCCATTTGAGTTGTATGGCATTGGATCAATTTCGATAGACTTTTGTGCGAAGAGGATATTTATGATTTATTAATATATTATAAGTTCTAATATATTAATATGAAATCATATTATTTAATTAGTATTAATCAAAAATTAGTTTGGAATTAATTTTGTGATCAAAAGAGACTAATTAAATAAATAGGGATTGATTTAGTAAATCATTCATTCTTATAAAGTGGGCTTATGATCTATAGTTCTTCATATTGGGCTAAACCCATGTGGTGACCCATGGATACTCCATGGAGGTTAAAACCCACGGATCATGAGGAATGTGGAATGTCATGTGTTACATGGTGTAACCCTAATGTGCACACTATATAAGAAGCCTTATAGCTCATGAATTGGCACCTACGTGATAGGAAAGGAGGGCTAGCTGATTTTGAGTGCAAGGATACTTCTCTCAAGTTATTCCAACTTGTTGGTGGTGTTGTGTGACTCCATTTGAGGTGCAACACTTAGGGCACTAAGTTCTTAAAGGTCCAAGGCTTCCAACTACAACAAAAGGTATGCCATCTAACTAGTTTTATTACCCAAGTATAAAAGTTTTGTATGCTAGTTAGGGTAATACCTTGGAAAGTTCAAGTTTGGATGTGTAATAGATAAAACATAGATCCAAGGTTTTTAGGGTTGCATGTACACCTTAGGAGTGTTAGAATGCTCAATACCCAACACTATTGATGCATAAATTCATGCTGATGATAATCAGCTTCCTGAAGAATCGAAGCATTATGATGATTTGACGCTTACTCAGGATGTAGCTTATTTAAATCCATCCACAAATTCTACAATGAGCAACGAAAGTTTGATAAATTTAACCAATGATCAAGTGGAGGGGAGCACTTGTTTTCAACTAGTAGTGTTAAGGGGGAACATACTTTCGAAGGGGAGCCACATAAACTGAATGTCAATGTCGAGGGGGAGAATTATACTAATGATCCAACTGTTAGGGGGGGGGGGGGGTAATGGATCTTTACCAAATACTTCGAATGTTTAAACTGATATTTTTCATGACATGAGTGATAATATGTCAAATGCAGGGGAAGGATCGAAAACTAAAAAAATGTTTGAAGATGCACCGTTGGACTTTGATCCTGCATATCCACCTATGGATAAATGGACATGAAGTCACCCACAAGAACAAATTCTTGGTGATCCTCATGCTAGAGTTATGACCAGAGCCCATCTACGTGCGAAGAATGGGTACTCAATGCTAATAAAGAGTTTTGTATGTTCAATGTGTTTATTTCAAAAATTGAACCAAAGTCAGTAAAGGCCGCTATGGATGATCCAGATTGGATTGTTTCCATGCAATCTGAATTGGCTGAATTTGAATGAAATAACGTGTGGAGACTTGTTCCGAAACCAAAAGATGTATCGGTTACAGGTGTAAAACGGATTTTCAAAAATAAAACTGATAGAGAAGGGAACATTGTTCAAAATAAGGCTAGGCTTGTAGTAAAACGATATTTGCAACAAGAAGGTATTGATTATGAAGAAACCTTTGCCCTTGTCGCAAGACTCGAGGTTGTTCGAAATGTTTTAGCCTATGCAGCACACAAGGATTTTGATGTATATCAAATGGATGAGAAGTGTGCTTTTATTAATGGAGTGCTAGAAGAAACGTTGTATGTCGATAAACCACCAGGTTTTGTCAATTCGTAATATCATGATCATTGTTATGTTTTAGATAAGGTTGTGTATTGTCTTAAACAAGTACCTCGAGCCTGGTATGCCACTCTTACTAATTTCTTAAAATCATCAAAATTTAAACAAGGATATGTTGATCCCACTCTCTTTTGAAAGAAAATTAGGAATCATCTCATGCTTGTTCAACTTTATGTTGATGATATTATTGTTGGCTCTACTGATCCTAACCTGTCGAATGATTTTGAAAACATGATAAAGAGTCAATTTGAGATGAGCATGATGGGAAAGATCAATAATTTTTTGGGATTAAACATTCGTCAAAGCAGAGAAGGCATTTTTATCAATCAAGAGAAGCATTCTCGAACTTTGCTTGAAAAGTTTGGAATGACGAATTCCTCAAAGTTGCTAGTACCGATGGCAGTTGGAACAAGACTTGGTCCTTCGTTAGATAAACTATCTATGATTTCATATTATATAGGAGCATGATTGGTTCACTACTATACCTAACATCTAGTCAACCTGATATCATGTTTTTTGTTTGTAGTTGTGCTAGGAACCAATCAAATCCCAAGGAATCTCATCCGACTGTTGTCAAAAACATTTTTCACTATCTCAAAGGCACGTTTTCGTTGGGTTTGTGGTATCCTTCAAAAATAGGGTTTTCCGTTCAAGCATTTTCAGATGCAGAAGATAGTAATTTGTAATCTAAGAAACAAACTTGGTGTTTCGATTTCCATAGCAAAAGAAGAATATGTTGCTGCTGCAGCTTGCACTTCCAAAATCATATGGATTCAAAGTCAACTGCATGCTTATGCAATCAACATGAAATTTTTTGTTGTATTGTGACTCACAAAGAGCTATTTGCATCTGCCATAACCCTGTGCAACATTCGAAAACTAAATACATTGCACTTCCCTATCACTTTATCAAACGATCATGTTGAAGATGGTAACATTGAAGTTCACTTTGTAAAGAATACAGATCAACTTGCTGATATATTCACTCAACCTTTGGATGAGAAAACTTTTCTAAGGATTTTTTCGGGCTTGGGCATGATTGATGTGAATGTTTTTCCAAGATTGAATTCGTTATAAAGACATGCCATGTTGAAATCTGTTGGTCTATTCAGAGGTTATTGTTCACTATTCACCATTCGACACACTTCGCTTTCAAAATTCATCTGGAAGATTTAGCATACGATTCACTACTCTATACCAAGTGTTGTGTCGACACCTTTATTCTTTGTATAAGAAATTTCACACTTCGCATGTCTGCATATTTTCGAAGTCTCTTGGTGGCACTTTCAATGCAGATCTAGGGAAGGTACAAATTTGTAACTTTATCCTAGTTAGTTGTCCCTAGAAGCATGAAACAACATGTTGTACCAAGCCTCCACGACTCAATGTGTTTTGAAGCCTTAATGGATCTCTCATTATGAGGAGTTCTTCCTAATCATGCTATATTCACATTAGTCACTAAGCTACCTTACTCTTCCCAATTGAGTTAAGAGGTTCCTACTTGGTCCAACCATAGCAGAGGTACATTGTGTTTCTCAAGTAGGTAAACAGACTGATTTATGTGACGTTTTGGTTGCCTTATGGTTTTCAAGGAAAAAGTGATCATCACTTTTCAGACGTGGCTACTATTACATCTACTGACCCGATTTTTAATGAGACATGTGGCATACGTTTAATACTTAACCACTTCAAATTCAAACTTGGGGTTAACATATAAAAGGGTTTTGAGTTATCTCTTTCCAACTTTATGTGATCACAATTTCCCAAAATTAATTTCCCTATACGCTCTGTTCTCTAAAAAACTCTCTAACCCTAACAATGGTGGCTACCAAAGTTCATGTTGATCCATCTCAAGCCATTGATGAAGTGACATCACAACCATTCTTGAAGATTCGAATCACAAATTATAGGGTTCAACCGAATGTTGATGTTTACCCTGGCGAACTAAAGATGCTCATCGTGGCCTCGAATCACTATGTTTTCTCCATGGATATGTCGACATCATTTTCCATTCCAATGACATGGTTATCGCTTGCTGCTTCTACTTTTGTGTTTAACAAGACTACAAAGGTGGTTACTTTTCAATTGATCAATGAGAAGAAGTACAAATTGACCAAGAAGCATTTTGCCTAAATCTTGAACATTCTTAATGCTGAGCCTTTTTAATAGGTTACGAATGAACAGGTGGTTCATATGCTTAATGAGATGGGTCACAACCACCTATTACCTGAATGAGTGATATCAAGAAGTCAAGTCTACCTTGCATCTGGAAGTTTCTTTTTGGTATCAATATTCGTTGTTTGATAGGACGAACTGTTGGGTTGTTAAAGAAAAACTATAGGTTTATGAAAACATCAGTGTGACGAATGGTATATGCAACTCAACTATGGAAAGAGTTTGGGAAAAGTATTGCAAACATCAGTATGACGAATGGAGTAATCATGTGCTCATAACTAGAGTCTGTTTTTGCATTTTGTGTATGAAAAGGAAGTGATCTTGGTACCTGCTGATGATCCTAAAGCTGAGTTTGTTGTTTATAAACATCCCAAGATTGTGGAGGATGATTCGGAAAATTTTCCCAATATTGCAAGGATACCTAACTTATTGCTTACCTTCAAACAATCAATTCGTCGATTAAAACTAGTGTTTTTTTACCAAAGAATGTTGGAGGTCTATTGCAGAAAAGTGAAGGTTCAAAGAAAGGTGTAAAGGTTAGTCATTCGAAAGCTAGTTTTGAAGGAGAATATGCCTTCGAAACCTAGTTATGTGCCTACGAAGAAAGTAAAAAAGAAACTTGTTCAAGATTAATTTGTTAAAGAATCTATTAAGTAGACTATGACTTCGAAGTCTGGGGTGCTCAAATGATTAAAGAAGATGGCTCATATGTCTCATCATTCACCAGACAGGTCCAATGTTCACAAAGAAAAGCCAAAGCGCATTATCAAACCACAACTTACTCGTAAGGGGGTGGTGATTCCTGAAATCCCCTCTCCTGTTTCTTTATCCTCTATGAAGCGAAGAGCTCAAGATATGGTTAAGAAGATTCAGAAGAAGAAAAAGAAGGTTGTTAATCCAATGGATGAGGTAGTTCTTGAATCTGATTTTGATAAATCTCCATATCCAAGACAAGATGACAATTTGGGCTTTCCATCACCTACGAGGGGCTCTTTACTCAAGTCAAATTACAAGGAGACTGGAGGTCATGGTGGCAATGTGGAAGCATCTTATGTGGACACAATCATCAATCGATGTGATCCTTCATAAGTATCCACCCCGGAGAAGACTACAGTCACACCACCCGAAGTTTCGAATGCCGAATCAGTTTCTAAAGAGGTTCAAACTTCAGACATCCCTGCGAACATATCTAATATGGACGCATATGTCAACAAGGGTGATGGGGTGTTGAATAATTAAGCCCCAGGTACTTCTTCCATTATCATTTCTTCTACTTTCGAAACATCTACCATTGATACTACTACTTCTTTACCACCATTTCATACTCTTATTTCTACTACATTACCTCAATCCACTATTTCACCTACTTTTCACAACATCATCAATCAAACTATCACATCCTTATTTCTATCACAATCTATGGAAGGACCTAAATCCATTCCAGAGGATGATACTACCGAAGGGGATGAGAAAATGGTATCTTTTTCCGACATCCAATTTCATCCAGAAGAAGAAAACATACCAGATCATATGCTTATGTCTGGTAAACAATTCAAAATTCTCAACAAAATACTTAATTCTTTGTTGAAACTTCAAGCTGGTGTAGGAAGTAGAAATCATGTGCCTGGGATTGAAGTGGATGTGATGCTCAAGGCCCAAGAGCTTCATTTGAGAAATGAAATGGATAACATGGATAAGAATAATGAGTTGCGAGTGAAGTCTCAATCTGATTCTTTTATTCATGAGTTAAAAGAATTCAAAGGTTTTGCGAAGGAACGACATGTGTTGTTTGTTAAAGATGTGAAAATTGTTCATGAAAATATCAACTTAAAGATTGAGGACCTTAGAGCTGATATGGCGAAGGAGGTTGAAGCTCGTGATCATAATTATTTCTCTCTTCATTCAAAGGTGGACATAATTGTTGATTTTGTAACAAAGGTTGTTGAATGGTACTATTCTTTACTTCCCAAGGTTGATAAGAAGGTTGAGGTTGATGTTCAACGTTTTGGTAAAATTGAAGAGATATTGGGTAATCTGAAGGAATTAGTTTTGAAGCTTGGGTCTTCATCACCATTATTACTCACTCAAGAATTATTTTCTCAAAAAGTTATGTCTCTAGAGTCTATAATCAAAGAAAAAATGGCTCCATTGCAAAAGCTCATAAATTTGATGCCAAATACCCCGTCTGTTAGCACTAGGGTGCAAGGGGAAGAAACAGTAAGTTTTGGAATGGGCTCGAAAGTGGATATGGGAGGAATTGGTTCTTTTAAAGATGGAGACGATGCAAAGGTTGTCAGAAAGGTTATGTCAACTAAAATACCCACTTCTTTACCTAAGAACATTGTTCCAATATCAACAACAACAACAACAACAACAACAACAACAACAAAGCCAATAACGAAAGGTGTTGTAATTCATTATGGTGTTAGAGGATCAAGTTCTTCAAAGCCACCTCAATCAATTAAAGAAGTTAAAGGAAAGAGAAAGGATATAAGTATTGAGCCTACTGTCAAAGACAAGAAGGCGTTTATTGAAGAACAATAGAGAAGCAACGGCTTATACAAAGTATTCTTCATCAAAGAGAAAGTGATCCACATGGTTTGGAGAAAGGTGATCCAATAAAGGTTTATTTCTATGAAACCATCAAAGCATCAGCTTTTACTGGGGAAATGCATGAGTTTGAGAAAGTCATAAAGAAAAGTTATGATGCGGAGAATACTGATTTTAATCAGTTAGATTTTCCAATTAACGAAATGATGTTTATGGCTGCCCAATATCAAATCATTGATAAGTTCGCAGATAAGGAGGAGTATAAACGACTGAAGTTAAGATTTCATGTTGTTCTTCAAAAAATAGAAGAAGAAATTTGGTCTCTTGTAAAGATTGTAAGTGTTATTCACATTGCCAAGGATGGTTTGTTCGAAGGTGTACTGCAAAACTTTAGATTTCAGGCAGTTCGAGCAAACAATGTTGCGTTCGACTTCTCAGTGGCTGATTTCCCATTAATGAATCTTCATGATCTCATTACTGTTGCCATAATATTGAAAGGAGTGGATGTTTTGAAACTCCAAATGACTAGCAAGGAAGACTTTTTAATTGGCTATGCTCACATTAAACTGTTCATTGACAATTACTATGTTTTTCTTTCGATGACTGGTGTGGAGTTAGTCTTAGCATTGGGAAAACAAATAGCTGTTCCCGAATCCTTGTTGAAGAGTAAAGAGAATTTGAAGAATTATGTTGATGGTGAGATTTTTCGGAAGCCATTGGGGGTGGTGTTCATTAGGAAGAGCAAGAAAGGAAAGAATACGAAGTTTCTTTTTCAAGCTTGTGATGTTGAAAGATATACAAATTCTCAATATATGAATCTTCTAGTTCATATGAATAGTTGCAAGAAAAACAATGATGGTGATAAAGTTGAAATTCGCAAAGTGATTAAATGGTATTCAGAAATTCGAAAGGTGATACATCAAGCTGCTCAGATGTTGTTGACTTATATTCGACATTTCTCATAAATGGGGAGAATGTTGAGGTCAAATGTAGTTGTGAGATGTCGAAGTCTATATGAGTCTGTCTTAGTGTTGAAAGTTAGTTTGTGTATTTTGCATAGGGGCATTGTTAGTTTCGAAACTGTAACGCTTAGTCCCTTATGAATTTTTTTGTTTGCTTTTGTGTTCCCTTTAAATATGGGATGGATACTAGAGTTAGAGTAATCTTCGAGTCTGAACAACTTGTACTCTATTTTCTCTGTATTCTTCAAGAGCATAATTGAGCCAACCATATCATTTTTACACCGTGTGTTCTTACTTTGTTCATTACTCTGATTTCTGTTTTCATACTCGATCATATAACAACTACAAGTAGCCCACCTCCTCTACCTTTGAACTCTCTCATCTTTGAACCCTAATCCATTGCCACCACCATTGAACCCTATCAGATCTATGAGTTCTGCATGCAGTTAGATGAAATTGACATCAATAATCTTGTTCCTGATGAAATCAACATCAACCGTATATACATGTATACAATTATAGAAGAATGTATATTTGAATTTCTAAAGCAAAAGCTAATTCTAAATCGAATGAAGATGGTTGTCTAGCAAAAAGAAGGGAAGCATTTTGTGCCTCTTATTTTTTTTCTCGAAACCCTATCAATGCGATTCGATCCTCTCTTGCTCCTACTAAGTACGATATGTCTGGATTTATTCATTTTGCAAATAATTTTATTTTGTTTTAATAAGTATTTGTTGGTTTTATGGTCTCATTCTTAATTAGATTTGAAGTTTTTAGTTTGTTTTATGTCCCACTCCAAATTGCTTTTTTGATTTAGATGTTAGTATTCGTGTTGATCATGTTATATTACTATATTTTATGTTTGCTTGTTCTTGGTGTGCATTTTCTCCTTAGGCTTTACGCATGGATCTAAACACGAGGGTTAAGGTCAAGTCACAAATCTATAGTCATTGATTAGAAATTCATGTGGATTTGCGAATGTATTTGTAGCGTTGCTAGGATTTTTAACGTATTTTTCAGTTTTTTCACTTAAATTTGTAGCAATTTTCGTGTCAAAAATCAGCACAGCAGTCCAAAAGTTACAATAGTAATATAGCTTATTCAAATTGAAAAACTCCATACAGTGTTACAAATTAAGGAAACTGGAATCCAATATATATGGGACACTTGATGATGTTGTTAGGTTCCTTTGATTGTGATCATATCCCATTTGGATTCTTGAACTTTCTTTTACAAAAATATGGATATTCTTGAATCTAAATTAACAAAATTTCTCTTTCCTTTTGAACTTCGTTTGTAAACAATAGGTCCTCCTGCCACAACAAGGAAAATGAAAATTTTAATCAAAGATGAATAGAACAAAAAAAAAATTAATTGTTAAAAACACATTTGATTCTTCTTTTTGTGGAAAATGATATATTGTTCATTTAAACTCCAAAAAAAAATGTGTCTAGTGTTTTCTGAAAAGAAATTTTGCTATTTAATTCAATACTACTTTTCAAGGATTGAATAGTGTACAAAAGAAAAAATATACAAAATTACCAATACAGGGTGTATTCTTGTTTTTATAACACAAATTGATATTTAATTTATTGGTGTATGGGTTTTGTTAACTTGTTATAACACAATTGACATTTTCCTTGCAGGTTTTGGATAAAGGTGACTATACTAAGATCTCGGAAACCCTTTCATCAAAAATTTTGGTAAATACAAATTCCACCTCCTAATTTATTTTAATCCTCATAATCTTGTTGATTTATTTTGAAGGAAAAAACAGGTTGGAGAAAGATATCATTTTATTTCAACATATCTTATCAAATTAAAGAAAATAGTATAAAATTTGATGATAATGGTAACGCGCAACAAAAATCCCACCTTCTTTACCTAATAATATTAACACCATACAATATTTTTAAGTAGTAAAATTAGCTATTTACCCTTTTTTTAATTTGAGTTTATTGAACTTTTGGAGTTTGAAGTATACCAAGCGGCTAAATAACAACAGTCTGAGACGACCAATTCCACAAGTGTTGGCTAACTTGACCCAACTCACATTTGCGTAATCTCTATAATAAAAAACTTTAAACCTGAATCTTTCGAGTCAAATGTCTTTTCATTTGGTTGAATTTACTGAAATAACCTTCCATTTACAGGGACTTATCCTTTAGCATTTGGAACAAGCAACAAGTATTATTTAATATAAACAGTAAGCATTAAAATATCCAATTACCTGTTATAATGGTATATTGATATAATAGAGTTTACAGTACATGGTGTGCTCACATAACTGTTCATTTAGGAGTGTCACGCAGAAAGCTTCTCATGCAAACTAAAGAAGCTATTGAGGCACAACTTAATGATGCCCAAAAACGATTCAGTTGTTCATATGTTCACAATGTAAGTTTCTTCCCTTAAAAATAAATGTTGCCTAATTTTCCCCTGTATTGTGTTTGATTTGTGTAGTTCCACTTGGTCTCGGTTTGTTGCAGGTGACAAGGAAATTAAAATTTGCATTTGTAAATATTTTTTCCTTGATTGTTAATATTACTAATTTTTATTTCATAATATTTCTCTTATTTAGTTATTACTAATGATCTTTTTATTTTTACATATAATTTATATATTTTATTATTAGATAGATATTTTTATATCTATAATATTGACACATTGCCTTAGCATTGAATTTTGGACGGAGATGGAGTGAATGTTTAAACTAGATAGAGATGGGTCACATTTGTTTAAAACTAGCTAGTTTATCCCAACGTGATGCAACGTAAATCTTTTTTTTATTTTTGTGTCAGTTTATAACAACCTACTTATCCGGTTATTAAAATCATTTAGGAAGATTACAAAAACTACAAATTACCAAAGATGACAAAGTTGTTATACAGAATGGTGTTTCTAGAAACTCGATGAGTTGGAGACCTCAAACACGTCGAGTACGAATCGAATTTGGACGCAGGATGTAAAGTTTACTCGACGAGTTGAGATCCTCAACTCGACAAGTAGGATTGGAAGAGTGAAACCCTAATTTTCAGGGTTTTACATCGTATTCAAACACCTTAACCTCCAAATGTTGGCCTCATTTACAGCATCCATCGTCCTAAACCCTAGCCACGAAACCCTAATACACTTTTGAGAGTTTTGAGCCATTCTTGGTGCATTCTTTGTGGTTTTGAAGATGCAGATACTTGAAGAATGAGCAAGGAAGTGTTTGAGAAGAATAGATCCAGCAGTCTAGCTTCATTTCTGGTTCATAGTATGCTTATATCTAGTTTTATGGCATTTTTCTCCATATGTTGGTACAAGAATGTTAGCTTTTGGGACTTGGAGGTCCCAAGTGAAATCCCTTTCAGATCTAGGGTCTAGAAGGGCTTTCATGGCATAAATGTGCAAACTTTATGGCCATTGAAGCCCCATGCAAGCTTTAGGATGTCATTTTGGCCTTTTAAGCCCCAAAAGGCCATGCATGGAGGGAAAGTCAGAGATTTTACGTGTTCATGTAGTGTCTAGGTCTAGATCTTAGTTTGTATGCCTTAGCTTGGCGTATTAATGACTTTGGATCAAGATCTAGGTCTTAAAGAGTTAGAGTTTGAGCTAAACCTATTAAGGAAGTCTATTAACGGGTAAAGTTGGAAACTTTACCCTTAAATGGACATTTGCAGTATGTAGATGAAGTCTAGAGCTTAGATCGGAAGGATGTGCTTAATCTATTAAGATGGCTTAATAGACTGAAGAACTTGTCAAGTCCATAGAGAAACTCAACGATTTGGGGCGAAGTGTCCCAATTCTGTAAAGGGACGAACTCGACGAGTTCAAAGGTGACTTGATGAGTTGACTGGTAAAGTCTCGATTATGTTAATAGGAGAAACTCGATGAGTTTGATCGCGGTTTCAGGGTTTTCTAATTTATGGAACTCGGCGAGTTGAGTCAACCCAGAATTTTGACTTTGAACAGGTTGTTGACTTTGAATTTGACTTTGACCAAAGTTGGCCCTTAAGGGGATTATGAGTATGAAAGAGGAATTAAAGGACATATTTTATGTGTAGGACTTTTAGTGGGGTTCATTTCAGAGCCGAGGACAGTTCAGCTACTTCATGGCATTTGAAGTGAGTTACCTTCCAGTAGAAGTGGGTCGAAGGCACCAATATCGGCCCACTAGTAGTTGATTATAGTTAAGATGATTGCCTTTGTAATAATTATCTGGTATTCCACTATCTGTTATGCTTTATGTGCTAGTATGTTATGATATTATGTGATAGTGGTAGGAGGGGTGGAATAGACCTCGTTATCGGTCGAAAGGACCGAAAGGGTAGGCCAGCACCCAGATATGCTAGGCAATATGTGATTTATGTATATATGCTAGGACATTATCTGGCAGTGGTAGGGGTAAAATAGTCCCCCGTTACTAGTTGAAAGAGACCGAAGGGGTAGGCCAACACCCAGATATGCTAGGAAGTTACCGGTTGAAAGATACCAAAGGGGTAGGCCAGCACCCAGATATGTTAGGCGGTATATTATTTTATGGTATGTGGTATGATGGGGGACTTACTATGTTTTGTGCTTACTGTTTACAGTTTTTGATTCAGGTACTTCCTCTTCGAAGGGAAAGGAGTCGGCATGATTGCAGCGCATCACATCAGGATTTCCGCACATGAGATCTTCGAGATTTACACTCTGATGTTGTTTTATTATGATGTGGTTTGACTATTGATACTTTGATTTTGATACAAGTTGATACTATGGTTGTTTTCAGACAAATGGTTTTATAATTAGTATATTAAAAATGAAATTTTTGGTCGTAAATTTTGGGATATCAGAGCCTTGGTTTGAGGGATTCGGATACAACTTCGGTGGTGTCTAGACAAAAATCGAGGGTTTGAAAGATTTTTACAAGTAAATAATTTTCTAAAATTAAAATAAATATTTTTTGATAAAGAACAAGAAGTGTGATGCATGCAATCGACCGAGCTCAAGTAAGTTTCCCGAAGATACCCATACATGTTTTCTATGATATATGATATGATTATGATAACTGCATGCTAGATTAGGGCTAAGGATCTAGGAAGGATGCCTTATATGCCTAATGTATGTGTATGAGAACTGCACGCTAGATTAGGGTTAAGGATCTAGGAAGATGCCTTATGTGTCCGCTGGATGTGCTTATTGAGTTGGGTGATAGTACTGACTAGTAAGTAATATGATAGCATGATTAGGATATGCTTGGTTTTGGTTACTCAATACCCGAATGTTACTTGCTTTGTACTTTCAGGAGTCGTAACTATCTTTAATTAGCTAGTAAACAAATATGTTAAGTTACATATTACGAGGACTAAATAATTTCAGAAGGTTTGGTCTAGTGTTATTTCGCAACTCTTGCTTGAGTCCAACCATTATAGGGTAGGACCTCTTATTCGAAGAATTATCTTGTCTTAGTAATATGTAATGGTATTCGCGAGCTAGTTATGGAGATGTAGCAAAGACTTCTTATGCAGCTGATGGTGGAGAGTGGGTCAGAGGTTACCCTAAGGTAAGCCTAGGATGAGATTAGTGCAGTAAGTAGTAGTAGTGAAAGGGACTTGGTGGAGTCAAGGAAATTCTTGATGGTACTACGGATAGATGTGGTAGGTAGTATCGGCCCGTACTACTGAAAGCAGGGGATTCGTACTTGAATCAAAGAGAGCCAAGATTAAACCAGGGAACTTGTAGTGAGTGTGAAAACTCTCGAGGTTATGTATGACCCTGACGATTGTGAGTTTTGTTTCGAAATGGTGGTGACATGTCACGGAGCAGGAGATTTAGGGTCTGGGTCAGCTCCGGGTATAGGTTCTGAGCCAGTTGATGACAGATTATACGAGTTCATTGCATTCGAGATTACGAGAGGCGTCCTTGAGGTGACCCCGGTGATTTTCGGGTCGATCGAGGAAGGGATCATTGAGCTGATAGAGGATCGCCTTAGGGCATTCAGGAGTGACATGGAACCTGGCCAGTTAGGGATCCGCACGCTCTCCTTCAAGGATTTCAGGAGATACGGAGCACCAGAATTCAACGAGGTGAAGGACCCCATTGTGGCAAGATGATGGATCACGGACATTGAGTCTGCGCAGTTGACAATATTCTGCCTCGAGGGGTCGAAGGTCAGGTTTGTTGTTGATTGTTTGAGAGGGCAGGCTAGGGATTGGTGGGAGGCAGTCAGCAATACTTTGGGAGACCCAGGCATTGAGGCTATAACCTAGTTAGACTTTGTGTCCAGATTTCAAGCCGAGTTTTTGCCAGCCGTGGAGATTCAGCAGTTGGCAAAGGAGTTCTTGGATATGTGACAGACTACTAATTCAGTGGCGGATATTACTTCCAAATTCACGGAAAGGGACTTATTGGTGCCTCAGTATGCCGGTGATGAGGAGATGAAGAATACCTTGTACCATGACTGATGGGTTTTGGTCATAAGACATCCTATGTGCTCAAATAAACCCTAATGCTTGGATCTAGGTTTCTCAATTGTACATGCTTTGAATCCAAGACTATAAACCCTAATTCTAGCATATGGAAATCGATATTAACATATAATTAGGTTTAAGATATTACCTTGATTGTTATGTAGCAATAACAATCCTAATTCCTCCTTGAATTGACTTTGGAATGCTTAGAGTCACAAGTGTCACTCCTCTAATGGCTTACAAACACCAAGAGCAAATGGAGAAGGTATAAAGAGAGAGGAGAGAGGTTAGAATTCGTCCTTAGGACTCCTTGGGAAGAGATACATGAATTCATGAGCCTTAGGGTCTTTATATAGGTGTAGAGATAGGGTTTCAGTCATTATCCTTATCTAGTTGCATATCCACAAAGCAACCCATAAGATAATCCTTGAATCCTTATCATAGTCGAATTCTAAGGCCTTGTCACCTCAAATTCGTTCACCATATATCTAAGATAATCCTTACATTATTTTGTAACTATCACATAATTACAAATCAGCCCCTCTAGTTTAATTAATTACACTTGATCACAAAATTAATTCCTAATTAATTATTGACTAATATTAATTAAACAAATATGATTTCTCCTTTAATATATTATTCTTATAATATATTAATAAATCATAATATCCTCTCTCTCTTTATTTATTTCTCCAATCAAGTTGCTTTGGTGAAGGCAACCCAAAAGGACCATGCACCATCGGGTCAAGTACATACCAAAATAGTTATGGACTTAGACACTAATCCAACAGTCTCCCACTTGGATAAGTCTAATAACTATTCTGCGTATGACTTCGGATCCCGATCTGCAATCGTAGCTTTCCAAAGCCGCTGTCAACTCTGATCATATCAGATACGCGTGTCCTTAGATAAGGGATCATATATTCCTCCATTCTAGATATCATATGAGATATGATTTTAAATCATTCTCTTTGTACTATATCTTGATTTCCGATTTATGTCGACTGACCAATTGAACAAATCAAATTAGCCCTAGCCCGGCCGAGCATTTACGTTTGTCATCACTATACCATCGAGGGGCCCAAAAGATATCGCTTTTATCCTTCTTTGGATAAAAGGAATGGATAAACTTTGATGCAATGCTTGCTTGCACTCACTAACCAAATCACACACAACAATATGTTTTATAACACCAAGTTACTAGTGCGTTTACATATTATCAATGTGCAACCGATTCGCAAGATACAACTCACACATCTCGGTTTCAAGAATATAAGATGTTATCGTCTCACCAATCACTCGTAATACAATTCATGGAGTGATCCAAGTGAGCGTGGGTTTAATCTAATGCTCAAATCGTATTCATAAGCACTCATGAACGTTGCAGCAAACATTTGCTTATGTCTAATAATCTTTTAGATAATCCACACACCAATTCACGACAGTCTTCATTCATACCTACTTCCAACATATGAACGAATGTGGCCCGTTCGAATAATTCGATTATTCTTAATAAATTCAATTATTCTGGAAGTCAAAACATGCAAAGTGAAACACAAGAATAATACTAATCCTATATGGCCTCAACCCTTTGAGTATAAATAAAACTCCTTTTATTTATCACCATATCGATTACTCATTATTTGTCGTTTCGGGTAATCAACTTCTTACTTGAATTACAACACTTTTCCCATGCTCCTAGCATGCACACAATGTTCACCTATGGTTCTTACTTTGTGAAATAGATCACATTGAACACATTTTCAATCATTCTCATTTCACAACTCCAAATCTGTTTTTCATAAGTTAAAGAATATCAAATTCTTGCTACTTATAGAATATGCTAGATTCTAAAATTTTATGCAATTATCCTTTTGTAATGTCACTGCATCAAAGTCACAAAGACTATTGCCAATGATATTACAAAGTTCTCTAATGGAGATTGTTACAAGACAATTCCTTAGATATGATATCTCTCACTCAAAGTACATTTCTTTGAACACCCTTTTGCATACAAGTTTCTAATCTAGACATAGATTTTCAATATTTAATTCCCAATATGGACACGCTTCCATATTTTCCATTTGACAACTCATTCTTAATATAATCTTTTCTATTCATAATAATTTCGATATGGTCCATTCAATACCATGCTTCCAATTACTCACAAGCAACCAATCCTCGTCGAACTTTGGATTGTCCTTTGATAGTTGTTTAATTATTTTAATCAAAACCGATCCTAGTCCCTTTTCCCTCTAAATGCGCTAGACATTTGGAAAATTTTAGAATGGTCAAACATTAAAGCATTTGCAATCGATCCTATACCTGAAGCGTATGGGACACGATGTGCAATGTTTTATTTGCTATGTTCTCAAAATTCGAATTGTGAAAAGGAATTCCGTAATCATAATCGAAATTTTAAGAACACACTATGTACCTTTGACTAAATTTATTAACATTTCTCAACCTAAGCCTTTAGATTTGAAATGAAGCATAATATTCTCTCCCTTAATTATAGCAAAAACAACTTTACAACCCTTACGACTTTGAAAGGTATAACTCTTGTTTTTCTATAATTAATATTGCCAACTTGCAATACTTTCCATAATAATCATACAATCATAACTTTTATGCTCCCAATATCATGATGATTACTATAAAACATAACACTTATGCTCCCACTAGCTTCGACATGTATTCATAAACATCTTAACTTTCAGAAAGACAATACCTATTGAATTTCTTAAGTCCATGTTTGTAATACTTAGGGCTTTGATAATCTTTTATCAAGGCTTCTTAAACTTATACACCTTTTCCTTAGATAGTTCATATGTGTGTCTTAAACAATTAAGACTAATTGCCAAACCTCACAATTCAAATCATGGAAAGGGATACCGTAACCATAATTGAATTCGAGAATGCAACTTTACAATCACTATCTTCTTGAAATCTTTCTTAGTGAAATCATTTCCTCACAATCATTTTCATGAAGGAGGAAATCTTACGACACTTAGATTTTAATGGTGTATATGTTCCTATCCATGTGAATTTGGTAAAAACAAAATTTATGACAAATTCAAACTTATATGAACCGAACTTTCTTAATCTTGATTTCTTGCCTTATGGTAGCACAACTGCCCACCACGTCTTCCAAATAGTTAAGCAACTCACCTTTTCCTATCTATGTACCTTTCATTGATTAAGGTGCCTTGCCTTTTATGCGTTCAAAATGAGAACTCATAGGACTCACGTGCATAATTAACTCAATTGGAACAGCACAGAATCAAAATATTGTCAACACGATAGGTTGTAAACCTCAACTCGTGTGCTAGTGATGATCGATAAGGTTTATTTGATTTGTTCTTGAAACCTTTCAAGACCATTAAGACTCCCACTGACTCCTTGACATATAAGATTTTCTTGTCAATAAACATTTGTTGACAACCAAATATTCAAGAGTTAGTGTAGCTTTTATCAAAACACTTCATAAATTGGTCCTAGTTGGCCTTTGTCTTATCCAAGACATCACAACTTTCCACATTTGATGAATGTTATAAACCTTTAATACTTTTCACTCATTGTCACAATCTTAACTTTAAGACTTATTATTGGAACGAAGTATGATAGACTTCTTGATCTAACCATTTCTTCAATCCTTGATTCCTCTTCTTAAACATACAATTGTACTAAGACTCACTTAGAGGATCAATTGAGATATGGTTCTTAATCATTAAGACCTATCATAAAGCATAAAAGGTACTCTCCCTTCTTCTTAGAATGGAGAAAGTTTTTTTCTTTCTACCTACTTGATTCCTATTTGTTTTGCTATTGATTTAAACCTTTTTAATCAATTCCAAATTACACTTAATCTTATAAGTATAATTATATTTACTAAACTTTTAGCAAAACATGACGAATGTCTTTGTTACTCTTATGGTGGACTTGATCAATACGCAACTTTGTGTACTCGATCTCCTAGTCCTTCACTTGACACTTTGTCAACGAATTTGTCTAATTTCCAAATATGAAATTTCTCATTCATCATGCAACCAAGTTGCGTGATTCCAAATTTCAGTCCAATTGAAATTTGGGCGATGAGAAACTCTCCCTATTTGGTAAATTCTCGACATTTCCATAAATAACATAACTAAGAATCATATCCATTCGTTGTAGAAATATGCAAATATCAATTTTCATAACGATTTCATTGCAAGGAAGTAAACAAATAAATAAATAAGTCAAACAAAATTTATTTTATTTATAAAAGCAGCGGAAAAACATTTGTCCTTACAATGAAAAATCTATTGAGAACTATGTAAAAGGAAAATTTCTAACAACTATATCATAACTATCTAAGCTCAAAATCCAATCTTCAAGTCCATGCGATCAAGATCCATCTCTTGTGATTAAATTCATCCTTCTCTCTTATCAAGGTTCCTTTCTTTTCACCGATCCTTCAAAACATTCAAATGCAATCTTATCACATCATGTATTAAGAATCAATGAATAGGAACTTAACGGAGTTAGATAGTGGATTTTACCTGAAGCGTAGTCATACTTTTGACTCTCCCATCTCTTAGATCTCTTAGGTAAATAGGGCAACTTCGTCTCCAATTCCCCTTCTCTTGGCAATAAAAGCAAATTGACTCCTTTTGGAACAACACATGGAACTACTTCAGACATCGCCTTTCTCTTATGATCAAACTTTTTGATCATTGCATGTCTTTCATTGCCATTGTCTATATCCATAGAGTTCTTGAAGGCAGATTCACCAATCAACTTTGCTTTTCTATTGCGCCAAACCATTGCTGATTCAGCAGCAATAAGCATATAGGTGAGATCAATAAGGGTCACGTTGTGGTTCATCATATAGTACTCTCTTACGAACTCACTATATGAGTTAGGAAGTGACTGAAGAACCCAATCAACGGATCCCAACATTCTTAACCTATCAATGTGTGACTTCATCCCTAGGACGTGTGCACACACCGACTTTCCTTCTTTATGTTCACTTGCCAAAAGGGCTTGAGTGATCTTGAACTTTTCAACCCTTTGAACTTGTGGGTTAGGGAGAATAATTGGAGGAGGAGGAGGAAGTGAAGCATGATCTCTTGTTCCTCGATCGAATCATGGAATATCATCTTCATGTGGAATGCTTGTTCCACGGGATTTGTGAAGACCATAGTTGTCGAACTTTGACATCTACAAAATGGGAGAAAAACGAATTCAAGTTAGTTGATAGATTGAGTCCTTAGTAAATCACCCAAATGAGATACCAAGGCTAGGACCCAACCCAATATGCTACAACCTAGAAAAGGGATACCGTAATCTAGTTGCAGAATATTTGAAGGTAAGTGAATGACGATTCACTAATTTCCACCATGAAAAACGAAAAAGAAATTTAAGTTTTAAATCAATGAAAACTCTTTGATCCTTTGAGATTCCTTGAACATTTCAATGGGATGTTTAAATCTCGATATGCCCCTCTTGTTTGTGACTGGGATGCCGAGGATCACAAAGCGGGTGTGAATAACCATGCAAACTTTCATGGTGCCCTCACATGTTACAATCACCTATTCGATGTGCCGGTAAACCACACACGTTCCACCGAACTATGACAAACATTGAGTCACCCTTTGCAACCTTTGCTTAGAACCATTTAGTGTGCCGGTAAACCACACACGCTCCACTAACGTCTTCGCAAGGGCACAAAGTGTAATTTCATGGAATTGCATCAATTCACTTTTGCCTAAGTAACTAAGATTAGGAATTAGAAAAACATTTAGTTACTTTGTATTTCATTATACTTATAATGGAAGGTTTCGTCCTATCCTACCCGTTCGGCTAACGACCCTCCACTAGTCAATCGCCATATTATAGGCAATTTCCTTAAACACCCCTTATAGATCAGCTTCGTGAATGAGGTCTACTAACGGTAAGACTGACTTTTACTCATACATATATATAATGTTAGACTTTTAATGTTATATATAGTATATGGTGCATTTTATACTTTTAAAATACTATGTGGTTAACTTTAACAATTACACTTGTAATTCAATTAAATGGTTAACCTAAACTTTTATGGATTTATTTAATCTCTTTTAATTATACTCCTTAATTAATTAATAAAACCATAAGGGTGTATTTGAACTTTTCAAAACATTTCTAGGGTTTTAGAATTTAACATTCCTAATTAACTTTTAATCAACTTTTAAATTCCAAAACTTGAGGGCAAGTTTTGAAACCTTTTTCAAAACATTAGAGTTTTAACTATTTAAATTTCAGAACAACAAAACTTTTTGGGTTCAAATCTAAACTATAAAACCTAAAGGGTAAAATATGAAACTTTTTATAACAACAAGGATCAAATAACAAATAATCTAAATTAACATTTAATCACATAATTATCTATATTTGATTTATTTAATGATTTCTTGCAAAACATTTTATCAATTTAATCAAAATAATCAATCAATTATCATATAAGGAAACAAATATTTTATTAATTGATAATTATCTTTAATTAGATCAAGGATATAGTCATATATATCATAAAATCGGATTTATATTGATCTAACATGAAAAGGTAACTATCCTAATGCAAAAACAGCAAGAAATCCCGAGATAAGCACTATCTGACGAGTTGACTCGTCGAGTCAAGCCCGGACTCGTCGAGTCACCCTGCACTCGGCGAGTTCAGCTATGGACTCGGCGAGTCCAGCCTCTAGAACACCAAAAAACGAATTTTTCAGATATACAATGCATCAATACAATTGAAACCATCCTAGGCTCTGATACCACTGATGGGTTTTGGTCATAAGACATCCTATGTGCTCATATAAACCCTAATGCTTGGATCTAGGTTTCTCAATTGTACATGCTTTGAATCCAAGACTATAAACCCTAATTCTAGCATATGGAAATCGATATTAACATATAATTAGGTTTAAGATATTACCTTGATTGTTATGTAGCAATAACAATCCTAATTCCTCCTTGAATTGACTTTGGAATGCTTAGAGTCACAAGTATCACTCCTCTGATGGCTTACAAACACCAAGAGCAAATGGAGAAGGTATAAAGAGAGAGGAAAGAGGTTAGAATTTGTCCTTAGGACTCCTTGGGAAGAGATACACGAATTCATGAGCCTTAGGGTCTTTATATAGGTGTAGAGATAGGGTTTCAGTCATTATCCTTATCTAGTTGCTTATCCACAAAGCAACCCATAAGATAATCCTTGAATCCTTATCATAGTCGAATTCTAAGGCCTTATCACCTCAAATTCGTTCACCATATATTTAAGATAATCCTTACCTTATTTTGTAACTATCATATAATTACAAATCAGCCCCTCTAGTTTAATTAATTACACTTGATCACAAAATTAATTCCTAATTAATTATTGACCAATATTAATTAAACAAATATGATTTCTCCTTTAATATATTATTCTTATAACATATTAATAAATCATAATATCCTCTCTCTCTTTATTTATTTCTCCAATCAAGTTGCTTTGGTGAAGGCAACCCAAAAGGACCATGCACCATCGGGTCAAGTACATACCAAAATAGTTATGCACTTAGACACTAATCCAACAATGACATGTTGAGAGTTGACATCCGGACATATGTCAGCTACTTGGCATACCCGACTTTAGATGACATGATAGAGAGGGCGAGGGAGAGGGAGAGGGATATTGATATACAACACATCACGAAGAGGAAGTCAGATATTGGGTAGACGATTGGGGTTTCGGAGAAGAAACCCAAGGGATTCGACTCTATGTTGATAGGCCAGTAGGGCCGGAAATGCAACAAGGTGTATGAGGGAGTATGTAGATTAGGGAGATCAGGCTGCTTAAAGTGTAACAATATTGGGCACTTTGGTAGGGATTGTATTGCCCCTACCCCCACCCTTCAGACATCAGACCTAATTTTCTTTTATTGCAATCAGAAAGGCCATAAAAAGGACAATTGCCCGAGATTGAAATCAGGAGCGCCAGTGGCGGCACCAACTATGACGACCCTGCGGATCACAGATGGCCGATGGAGCAAGATAGATGCTCTAATGGTGAGGAGCCAATCCTTCCAGTTGACCGTCGAGGAGGCGCGTGCCACACCGGATGTGGTGACGGGATCGTTTCATGTGAATGACATCCCAGTACAGGTGTTATTTGACTCTGGGGCCACCCGATCATTCGTATCTCTTGAATTCAACAAGAGGTTTGCTAAGTCTTATGACATGTTGGTGTTGGGTTTTGAGCAATCTAACACTTCCTAAGTGTGCATGCAACCCTAATAAACCTTGGATCTATGTTTGTCTAAATACATGTAAAATAATAATTTTCCAAGGTTTATAATCTATCTAACATGGCATGGGGAACATTTCAACATAAAAGAGTTAGAAGAGATTACATACCTTTTGGTGAGTTTGGTTCTAAGGAGTTTGAGGGCCAAGCACCAATAGTGTGAATGCCTCAAATGGAATCACAAACACCACAAACTCTTGGAAAACTTGAGAGAGTATACACCTTGTATAAAATCGGCCACACACATGCACACACACACACACACTAGTTCACTAGTTTTCTCTTAGGCTCCATTTCATGCTCCATAAGCATGCTTATATAGTGTGCATGGTTAGGGTGAAACCCTAATAACCCATGTCTTTTCCTTTTCCAAGGATCCATGGGTTAAAAGCTCCATGGATCATCCATGGACTTCCACATAAGCCTAGCCCATTAACAAATGAGTATTAGCCCACACTATATAAAACAAATAGCCCATAATTTAATTAGTCTTCCTTTTAATCTCTAAATTAATTCATAATTAATTTAAGACTAAAACTAATTAAATAACGTAACTTCATATTAATATATTATAACTCATAATATATTAATAAACATATGTGTATAACTCTCATAAAATTATCCATAATAGTTTGGATGAGATGCAACCCAAATGGACCATGCCGGTCGGGTCAAGTATATACCAAATAAGTTATGGACTTAGACACCTTATCCAACAGACTCCCACTTGGATAAGTCTAATAACTATATTTGCCTATAACTTCAGGAACCAACCAACAATCGTAGCTCTCGAAAACTCCCTCGAACAATGAAGACTCTGTCGAACTATGAAGCGCCATTTTAGATAAGTGATCACATAATCCTCTGTTCTCATGATATCAGCCGGACAAACACTTAGAACTATATCTTGCTTATTGTCTAGCAGTTGTTTCTCGATTTTCCGATTTGTTTGACGAAGAACTTCACTGAACACATCGGTTTAGTTCTGACCAGGCCTGGTACATGGGTCAACACAAAATCATCGAGGGGCCCAGATATCGCTTCTATTTCTAGAAGGAACAGATAAACTTCGACTGATATGCTTGTTCTACTAGTTATTGGATTGTACACAAAGGCGCGTTTTATAACATCAAGTTACTGATGCGTTTACGTGCAATCAATGCACAACCAACTCATAGGTAACAACTCATATCTCTAGGTTTAAAGATTTATATGATGTTATCGTCTCACGATCACTCGAGATAAATTCCATGAAGTGATACAAGTGAGCGTGGGTTTATACCAATACTCATAACTTATGAGTACTCATGAATGTTGCAGCAACCATTGCCATGTCTAAACACCTTTAAGGCATCTACAAACCAAATTCATGACAATCTTGATTCATACCTACTTCCGACGTATGATCGATTGTGGAGGTTTGAATAAATTAATTATTCTGGAAGTCAAAACATGCAAAATTGAAACAATAGTAAATAATTGACAGTGATAGTAACACTTTACTCATAAATAAATCACAAATTTTATTCATCATCAAACGTCGATTACATTTTACAAGTTTCAGGAAAACTATCTAATCTGTAAAACTAATATCGTCCCTCAGCCCGATGCGTCTCGCATGCTGAAAATGCTTAACCCTCGTCAGTCCCTTCGTAAGGGGATCTGCAGGATTCTCATCCGACGATATCCTCCTTGTCACAAGGAGTCCTTCTTCAATCTTGTGTCTTATGAAGTGATATTTTCTGTCAATGTGTCGGGATCTGCCATGATCTCTTGGTTCCTTGGCTAAGGTAACCGCACTATTGTTGTCACAGAAAATCTTTATAGGTTCCTTAATAGCTGGTACAACTCCAAGGTCTCCGATGAAGTTCTTTAGCCATATCGCCTCCTTCGCTGCTTCACTCGCTGCTATATACTCTGATTCACAAGTCGAATCAGCCACCGTCTCCTGCTTGGAACTCTTCCAAGAAATTGCCCCTCCATTTAAGGTAAAGATCCAACCCGACTGAGAGCGGAAATTATCCCTATCAGTCTGAAAACCAGCATCACTATACCCTAATACTTTCAAGTCATCACAGCCACCAAGGGTAAGGATCCAATCCTTAGTCCTCCGTAGGTGCTTGAGAATGTTCTTTACTGTGGTCCAATGAGCCTTGCCAGGGTTCCCCTGAAACCTGCTGACCATGCTCAAAGCAAATGCCACATCAGGATGGGTACAAGTCATGGCATACATGATCGAGCCAACTGCGGAAGCATATGGTAATTGGCTCATCTCAGCTATCTCTGCCTCTGTACTCGGACTCTGAGTGTTACTCAGTTTGGTATTGCTTTGGATCGGTAAATCTCCTTTCTTGGAATTCTCCATGTTGAACCTTTTCAAAACTTTATCCAAGTAGATACTCTGACTAAGTCCAATTAGTCTTCTACTCCTTTCTCTTAATATCCTTATCCCTATGATATAGGTAGCCTCCCCTAGGTCCTTCATAGCAAAGCACTTCCCAAGCCAGGACTTAACCTCCTGCAAGGTTGGGATGTCATTTCCTATGAGTAGTATGTCATCCACATACAGTACCAAGAAGCTAACTATACTCCCACTAGCTCTGACATACACGCAAGACTCATCTTCGCTTCTCAAGAAGCCAAACTCTTTTACCTTCTCATCAAAACAAAGATTCCAGCTACGAGATGCTTGTTTTAATCCATAAATGGATTTCTCAAGCTTGCATACTCTATTAGGGTACTCTGCATTGACAAAACCCTCTGGCTGATTCATGTACACATCCTCAGCCAAATTTCCATTAAGGAAAGCGGTTTTGACATCCATTTGCCATATTTCATAATCATGAAATGCTGCAATGGCTAACATAACCCTAATAGACTTAATCTTTGCTACCGGCGAAAAGGTTTCATCATAATCAACACCTTGAGTTTGAGTAAAACCCTTCGCAACCAGTCGAGCCATATAAGTATGCACTTTTCCTTCCATGTCTGTCTTCTTCTTGAAGATCCATTTGCACCCGACTGTTTTACGGCCTGGTACATTGTCAACCAAGTTCCAAACTTGATTGTCATACATGGACTGTATCTCGCTGTCCATAGCCTCCTTCCATTTAGCAGACTCCAGGCCTTCCATGGCTTCCTTAACACTGCTAGGTTCATCCAAATTTACTAGTGTACTATCACTAATAAACGTATCACCTTCCGTAGTAATATGAAAACCATAATAAAACAAAGGTGTGTTCCTAACCTGTGTGGAACGCCTCGGAGGTACAGACTCGTCAGCTGGATCAACAGGAGTTTCCTCCTCAGGTTGATTGCTAGTGTCTGAGGTTCCTTCACCAATTGATTCTTGAATTTCTTCAAGATCAATCTGCCTCCCACTGTCTCCTTGGCTTATAAATTCTTTCTCGCGAAAGATCCCTCTTCGTGCTACAAAGACCACATTCTCACTGGGTCTGTAGAAGAGGTAACCGAAGGATTTCTGTGGGTAGCCGATGAAAATACGCCTTTCACTTCGGGGTTCAAGCTTATCATGAGTTTCACGCCTCACGAAGGCTTCGCAACCCCAAATTTTGATGTGGTCCAAATTGGGAACCTTCCCAGTCCACATCTCATGAGGTGTTTTGGTAACCTTCTTTGTAGGGACTAGATTAAGGATATGGGCGGCAGTCTCTAAGGCATACCCCCAAAAAGAGATTGGTAACGAAACTCGACTCATCATAGAGCGAACCATGTCCAACAAGGTTCGATTACGCCTCTCAGCTACACCATTCAGCTGTGGTGTCCTGGGAGGAGTCAATTGTGAGACAATCCTACACTCCTTAAGATAGTCAAGGAACTCGGTACTAAGATACTCACCACCTCGATCGGATCGAAGCATCTTAATGTTCCTGCCTAATTGATTTTCTACTTCCTATTGGAATTCCTTAAACCTTTCAAAGGTTTCGGACTTATGTTTGTGTAACGACCCGTTCCCGGTATGTTAATTTATTAGTAATTGTTTTAAAGATTTGCAAGAGGGACTCGGCGAGTTCATAGCCTGACTCGCCGAGTAGCGTCGCGACTTCGAGCACGTGTTAGCTGGAGACTCGGCGAGTCCATATCCCGGACTCGGCGAGTCCATCCGTCTGGGTGAAACCCTAAATCCCCGGGTTGCCCACTATTTAAGTCACCTTATAGCCCCATTCTTGCCTCCTTCACCCTGAGAACACTGTGAGAAAAACCCTAGTTCATCCTTGAGAGTTTATAAGTGATTTTGTGTGATTTGTGAAGGCTTGAAGAAGGAGAAGAAGAAAGGAGAAAGGAGAAGAAGAGTTGTGCAAGATCCAAGGGCAAATCTGAGTTATTTGGAGGTATTTTCGGATTCCCCTCTTGTTTTATGCTTTAAACCTCCATTAGAACTCTTCTAAGAACTAGTTGATGCTTGTTCCAAGCGTTGTGCTTTCATGAATGCCCTAATAAGCCGAGATAACCTTGGATCTATTCATTGAGAAGTCCCATAGTCCAGATCTATTGCCTTTATGAGGATACTTTGCATATTAACTCTAGATCTATCCTTTTTATGCATCTTTTAGCCTTATTTTCCCTTATTCATGTGTTGTACACGTAAAGTTGGAAACTTTACGTGGTAAACCAGCTTATTGGACTCAGATCTATCATTTGTATGTGTTGGATTCAAGCAAAATCGGGTGAAAAACAGTTTCATGGTGGCAACTCGGCGAGTCGGGAAGAACGACTCGGTGAGTTGAGTCGCGAGTCCCCGATTCCTTCATTTTTAGCAGTGTTGAGTGGAACCAGTGAGTTAGAGAGTGGACTCTGCGAGTTGAAGGTAGACTCAGTAATGGAGGGACTCGGTGAGTTGTTCATACAACTCGGCGAGTCCAAGGCAATCTTCTTAAGATCAAGAACAACTCGTCGAGTATGTTCATACGGCTCGGCGAGTCGGATGAAGATTGTCTGAGTTCTTGGATCAAGAGGGTACTCGTCGAGTCGATGCCATACTCGACGAGTAGCAGCGAGTAGGATTGAAAAGTGAGAGTAGGACTCGACGAGTTGGGTGGCCCAACTCGGCGAGTCAGTCCAAATGAGAGTAACTTTGACCAAGGGTGAAAGAGTCATTTTACCCAAGTGCAATGTTTAGTATTTGATTGAGTGTGTTTATGGACTTGTAGCCGGAGAGATACAGGAGCAGCAGTCGTTAGCTTCCAGAGCCACACACTCAGCAGCCAGTTTACGAGGTGAGTTTCCTTCCAGTAGTAGTTTCCGGACTTTGGTCCGATGCCGGTCTAAGGCCACAATGCCGGCCCGTTCAGTTAGCAGTAGTTTCCGGACTTTGGTCCAATGCAGTAGCTAGTATGTTTGATGCCTTCGTGGCTCAGATAGGATTTGTATGCTATGTTTTATGTGTTAAGTGTTATGTGTTCCGGGCTACGGCCCGATGTATTATGCAGTATATGTGTTCATGCTAGATGATGTGTTATGCTATGCCATGTTCAGTCAGTCAATTCCGGACTTCGGTCCGATGCAGGGGATAAGGTCCCAGTCGGTTCCGGACTTCGGTCCGATGCAGATAGTTCCGGACTTTGGTCCGATGCAGTTAGTTCCGGACTTCGGTCCGATGCAGTTAGTTCCGGACTTTGGTCCGATGCAGGGGACAAGGTCCCAGTCAGTTCCAGACTTCAGTCCGATGCAGTTTCCGGGCTTTGGCCCGATGCAGTGGGCCAGGCCCAATATGTGTTTATATGATACTGTATGGTATGTGGTAGTTTGGGGGAGCTCACTAAGCTTCGTGCGTACAGTTTCAGTTTTGGTTTCAGGTACTTCCGCAAGCAAAGGGAAGAGCTCGGGGTGATAGCATCGCACACACCACAACTTTGCTTTTATCCTGGGGATGGTTTTAGTTGTCTTGATTTGATATAGTATGATACAGTTTTTTTTCGCACAGTATTTTATTATGATTTGGGATACATCACGTATGTTTTTATGTTATGATACTCAGATTATGGTTTTGATTACATTGAAAAACAAAATTTTTGGGTCGTATTTTTGGGTCGTTTCAAGTTGGTATCAGAGCCCTGGTTTGAGGGATTCGGATACACTTCCGGGTGTATCTGAACTCAAACTAAGGGAAATAAAAGATTTTATTTTAAAAAATAAATAAATAAATAAAAACGTTTTACAAAAAGAATTTTGAAAGCACTTAGAAGGAAAGAAATCGTTTTTTTTAACGAGATAGAGGTGTGTGCATGCGATCAGCCGAGCTCAAGTAAGTACTCCCAAATTACCCATACAAGTTATTTGTTCAGTTTCAGTTTCAGTAGAACAGCATGCTAAAATAGGACTAAGGAGCTAGGAGAATGCCTTATGTGCCTGCTTTATGTATTACAGCTTTATGAGTATTGCATGCTAGAATTGAGTAGACAGCAGTAGGATAGCCTGATTAGGTTATGCCTAATAGTGGGAGCTTAGCATCCTATGCTAGTGCAGTTTCTTGTTACGAGAATAGTTTTGCTTGAGTCTGTTTCCCTTGTCCGAATGTTGCTTGCTTCGTGCTTTGTGGGAATCTGAGTGATGGGAGTTAGCCATTAGGTGAACACGTCACACCACATGTGGTCAGGGTTGAATAATCCCAGAGTGCTGGAACTGGCCCTATTGCGCAGCTCTTGTTTGAGTCCAACCGTTATAGGGACGGGTCTTTTACTTGAAGGATTATCTGATCCTCATCACATGTGATGGTGTTTAGGTAGTGGCTAATTGGCATTATGAGGATACCTTCAGCAGCTGAGGACCAGTTGTGTTAAGTCTGAGGTTTCCCTAGGGAAAGCCTAGGATGAGAGCACCAGAGAATAGCAGTAGTAGAAGTGACTTGGTGGAGTCAAGGCAGTCCTTGAGGAAAGTACGGATAGATGTGGAAGGTAGTATGGGCCCGTACTACTGAAAGCAGAGGATCTGTACTCGAATCAAGGAAGGCCAAGACAAGACCAGGAAGCTAGTAGTAGTATCATGATCCCTTGTGATATTTCAGTGTTTTGATGTTGTTATGATATGTTTCAGAATGGTAGTTTTGCACTCGAGACCAGCAGTCGGCAGCTCAGATGTCGGAGGGGGATCAGGATCGGGATCAGGCCCGGAGGTCGGGCAGATGGATGAGCAGACCAGAGAGTTCCTTTCTTCTAAGGTTACCCGCATCATACTGGAGCAGACTCCTGTGATCTTCGGTTCGATCAAGGAGGGTATTTTAGAGTTGATGGATGAGAGATTGGATGGTTTTCGTGCTGAGATGGCGGCCATGATGGGGTCGCGCACACTTATGTTCAGGGAGTTCAGGGCATGCGGAGCTCCAGACTATCATGGGGCACGGGACCCCATAGCGAGTACCAGATGGTTGGCGGATGTGGCCAACGCTTTCCACACTAGCAGGTGTCCCGAGGGGGACAAGGTTAGATTGGCGTCCTGTCTTCTGAAAGACAGGGCACGGGACTGGTGGGAGGAGGTTGGACATGCCATCAGGGATGATGCAACATTGGATGCCATGACCTAGACTGATTTCTCTACTAGGTTCAGGGCGGAGTTTGCACCGGTCATTGAGGTGCAGCAGCTAGCTAGGGAGTTTCAGGACCTTACCCAGACTACAGAGACGGTGGCGGAGATCACCGCCAAGTTCAGGGAGAGGGCTCTTCTTGTTCCTCAGTATGCAGCCGATGAGGAGATGAAGAAGGCCCGTTATCATGAGATGTTGCGGAGTGATATCCGCATGTTTGTGAGCCGGTCCAATTGTAAAATGCTGGACGACATGATTGCTAGAGCTAGGGAGAGGGAGATTGATCTCGAGATGGAGAAAAAGAGGAAACCGGAGGCGGTTTCGGGTTCAGGCAGTGTGGGCAAAAAGCCCAAGGTTTCAGATCACAGGTCCAGGAGTCAGCAGAGCCACGGTCGGTGTGGCAAGTGTGGGAGATTGCACGAGGGGGCGTGCAAGGCAGGGAGTTCCGGCTGCTTCAAGTGCGGTCGGATTGGGCATTTGAGCAGGGATTGTACGGCCCCTGCTACTATGGTTACAACATCAGATCTGATTTGCTTTCAGTGCAATCAGAGGGGACATAAAAAGTCCCAGTGTCCCAGTTTAGCGGCAGCGGGGAAGGTGGTTGCACCTGCCCCTGCCACCTTGAGGATTACGGATGGCCGGCAGGGCCGATCTGATGCGCCAGTGGCGAAGAGCAGGGCGTTTCAGATGACAGCAGAGGAGGCGCAAGCGACTCCTGATGTGGTGACGGGTATGTATCCTTCCTTCACCTTTTAATTATCATTATCGTTTGAATATTACTTGATGATATGTTTTATTTAGGGTCGTTCTCGGTGAACGGCATCTCTGCTTTGGTATTGTTCGATTCGGGGGCTACCCGATCATTCGTATCGCTTGCGCTTAGCAAGAGATTTAGCAGAGCTCCAGGGGAGCTGGATTGTCCATTAGAGGTTGAGATAGCAGATGATAGGACCGTGAGGGTCGGCAGAGTACATAGAGGGTGTTCCCTTCAGATATTTGATGAGCAGTTTTCAGTGGACCTGGTTCCTATTCCCCTGCGAGGGAATAAAGTTATTGTGGGTATGGATTGGCTAAGCCCCAATGGGGCGGTGATTGATTGTGAGCTTCAGCTAGTGAGGGTTCGCACTCCCAGTGGGAGAGAGATAGTGATTCAGGGCGAGAGGCCCCAGCGAGGACCGACCTTTTGTTCCGCCGCAAGGGCGAGGCGCTATGTTCAGCAGGGTTGCGCCGGTTTTGTAGTTTACGTCTTGGATGCCCGGGAGAAGGGCAAGATGATGATTGATGATGTTCCTATTGTTCGGGACTACCCGGATGTATTTCCCGAGGATTTGCCGGGGATACCTCCTGAGAGACAGGTTGAGTTCAGGATCGACCTAATTCCTGGTGCGGCTCTGATAGCTAAAGCACCGTATCGACTAGCTCCCCCTGAGATGCAGGAGTTGTCTACACGGCTGCAAGAGCTGTTAGACAAGGGTTTCATTCGGCCGAGCAGTTCGTCTTAGGGAGCGCCGATCCTGTTTGTGAGAAAGAAGGATGGGTCGCATCGTATGTGCATTGATTATCGGGAGTTGAACAAGGTAACGGTGAAGAACTGTTACCCACTTCCGAGGATAGATGACTTGTTTGATCAGCTTCAGGGAGCGTCTTGGTTCTCCAAGATCGATCTACGCTCCGGTTATCATCAGATGAGGGTTAGAGATGAGGATGTACAGAAGACTGCTTTCAGGACCCGGTATGGTCATTATGAGTTCGTGGTGATGCCATTTGGGCTCACCAATGCCCCAACCGCTTTCATGGACCTCATGAACCGCGTGTGCAGACCGATGCTGGATCGGTCGGTGATAGTATTCATAGATGATATCTTGGTATATTCCAAGACACAGGGGCAACACGAGGAGCACCTGCGGGAGGTGTTGGAGACCTTGAGGAGGGAGAGACTCTTCGCAAAGTTCTCCAAGTGTGAGTTCTGGTTGCGCGAGGTGCAGTTTCTTGGTCATCTCGTCAACCAGAAGGGTATTTTGGTAGATCCGGCCAAGATAGAGGCCGTGATGCAGTGGGAGGTCCCGAAGTCTCCATCAGAGATTCGGAGCTTCCTAGGGTTGGCAGGGTATTATCGGAGATTTATTCAGGACTTCTCCAAGATAGCAGTGCCGCTCACCCGACTAACCAAGATGTCAGTGGTATTTCGTTGGGGGCCTGAGCAGCAGGCGGCGTTCGAGACTCTCAGACAGAAATTGTGCGAGGCTCCGATCCTTACCTTGCCAGAGGGAGTAGAGGACTTCGTAGTCTATTGTGATGCTTCGATCACAGGTATGGGAGCAGTATTGATGCAGCGAGGCCATGTGGTAGCTTATGCCTCGAGACAGTTGAAGCCTCACGAGGCTAATTATCCTACCCACGATTTGGAGCTGGGGGCAGTTGTGTTTGCCCTCAAGATTTGGAGACATTACCTTTATGGGGTCCATTGTACTATATACACGGATCACAAGAGCTTGCGATATCTTATGGATCAGCCGAGTTTGAACATGAGGCAGAGGAGGTGGTTGGACGTGCTGAAGGATTATGATTGTGAGATCCTTTATCATCCAGGGAAGGCTAACGTGGTGGCCGACGCCCTAAGCCGCAAAGTGTCGGCGGCCCCTATTAGAGATCTGTGTATGAGGATGACAGTGATCACTCCGTTGTTGGAGCGGATCAAGGAGGCTCAGATGGAGGGCCTCAAGGAGGAGAGGCAGAAGTGTGAGAGGATAGTGGGCCAAGTAGCTTCGTTCGATTATGACAGTCGGGGTTTGCTGACGCTTCATGGGAGGGTATGGGTACCGTACTGGGGTGGAGTGCGGCAGGTATTGATGGACGAGGCTCATAAGTCTCGGTTTTCTATCCACCCAGGGGCGACGAAAATGTATCGAGATCTTCGACCTGATTATTGGTGGCCCTGCATGAAGCGGGACGTCGCTTGGTATGTTGAGAGATGCTTGACCTACCGGAAGGTCAAGGCGGAACACCAGAGACCTCACGGCAAGATGCAGCCGTTAGACATTCCCGTGTGGAAATGGGAGGACATCACCATGGATTTTGTCACCCAGCTTCCTAGGACCGCACGCGGAGTGGATTCGATATGGGTAGTAGTGGATCGGTTGACGAAGAGTGCCCATTTTATTCCGATTCAGGAGAGTATATCAGCGGAAAAGTTAGCCGATATCTATGTGCGAGAGATTGTGGCACGTCATGGAGTGCCGGTATCGGTGGTGTCAGACCGAGATGTCCGTTTCACATCCAGATTCTGGAAGCGGTTCCACGACGAGATGGGTACTCGTCTTCATTTCAGCACCGCTTTTCACCCCCAGACTGACGGGCAGAGCGAGAGGACGATTCAAAATCTTGAGGACATGCTGAGGGCATGTGTTCTAGATTTTGGGGGCAGTTGGGATACGTATCTTCCGTTAGCGGAGTTCTCGTATAACAACAGTTATCATGCGAGTATTGATCGACCTCCTTTTGAGATGCTGTATGGGAGGAAGTGTAGGACCCCGATTTGTTGGGGCGAGGTCGGTCAGAGAGTCATCGGGAGCACAGAAGTGGTGCTCAAGACGACTGAGTTGATCCAGCAGGTCTGTAGTAGGCTGCAGACTGCGCAGAGTCGGCAGAAGAGCTACGCTGACAGGAGGCGTTCAGACTTGGAGTTTCAGGTGGGAGATATGGTCCTTCTGAAGGTCTTACCTTGGAAGGGTGTCATCAGGTTCCGGAAGAGGGGCAAATTGGGCCCCAGATTTATTGGTCCTTTCAGGGTTTTGGCCCGGGTGGGTCGGGTTGCTTACCGGTTAGATCTTCCTGAGGAGCTTAGTCAGATCCACAACACCTTCCACGTGTCGCAGTTGAGGAAGTGTTTGGTGGATGAGTCAGCAGTCGTTCCCCTAGAGGATATTCAGGTTGATAGCAGCCTGAATTATATCGAGAGACCGGTCGCGATTCTGGATCGGAAGGCCAAGACTTTGAGGAACAAGGTAATTCAGCTAGTGAAGGTACAGTGGCAACACCGGAAGGGGTCTGAATGGACGTGGGAGGCTGAGGAGGAGATGAGAGCGCACTACCCGGAGATATTTGCAGATCCAGCCGTAGCAGACTTCGAGGACGAAGTCTGAGATAAGTGGGGGAGAATTGTAACGACCCGTTCCCAGTATGTTAATTTATTAGTAATTGTTTTAAAGATTTGCAAGAGGGACTCGGCGAGTTCATAGCCTGACTCGCCGAGTAGGATCGCGACTTCGAGCACGTGTTAGCTGGAGACTCGGCAAGTCCATATCCCGGACTCGGCGAGTCCATCCGTCTGGGTGAAACCCTAAATCCCCGGGTTGCCCACTATTTAAGTCACCTTATAGCCCCATTCTTGCCTCCTTCACCCTGAGAACACTGTGAGAAAAACCCTAGTTCATCCTTGAGAGTTTATAAGTGATTTTGTGTGATTTGTGAAGGCTTGAAGAAGGAGAAGAAGAAAGGAGCAAGGAGAAGAAGAGTTGTGCAAGATCCAAGGGCAAATCTGAGTTATTTGGAGGTATTTTCGGATTCCCCTCTTGTTTTATGCTTTAAACCTCCATTAGAACTCTTCTAAGAACTAGTTGATGCTTGTTCCAAGTCTTGTGCTTTCATGAACGCCCTAATAAGCCGAGATAACCTTGGATCTATTCATTGAGAAGTCCCATAGTCCAGATCTATTGCCTTTATGAGGATACTTTGCATATTAACCCTAGATCTATCCCTTTTATGCATCTTTTAGCCTTATTTTCCCTTATTCATGTGTTGTACACGTAAAGTTGGAAACTTTACGTGGTAAACCAGCTTATTGGACTCAGATCTATCATTTGTATGTGTTGGATTCAAGCAAAATCGGGTGAAAAACAGTTGCATGGTGGCAACTCGGCGAGTCGGGAAGAACGACTCGGTGAGTTGAGTCGCGAGTCCCCGATTCCTTCATTTTTAGCAGTGTTGAGTGGAACCAGTGAGTTAGAGAGTGGACTCTGCGAGTTGAAGGTAGACTCAGTAATGGAGGGACTCGGTGAGTTGTTCATACAACTCGGCGAGTCCAAGGCAATCTTCTTAAGATCAAGAACAACTCGTCGAGTATGTTCATACGGCTCGGCGAGTCGGATGAAGATTGTCTGAGTTCTTGGATCAAGAGGGTACTCGTCGAGTCGATGCCATACTCGACGAGTAGCAGCGAGTAGGATTGAAAAGTGAGAGTAGGACTCGACGAGTTGGGTGGCCCAACTCGGCGAGTCAGTCCAAATGAGAGTAACTTTGACCAAGGGTGAAAGAGTCATTTTACCCAAGTGCAGTGTTTAGTATTTGATTGAGTGTGTTTATGGACTTGTAGCCGGGGAGATACAGGAGCAGCAGCCGTTAGCTTCCAGAGCCACACACTCAGCAGCCAGTTTACGAGGTGAGTTTCCTTCAAGTAGGGACGGGTCTAAGGCCACAATGCCGACCCGTTCAGTTAGCAGTAGTTTCCGGACTTTGGTCCGATGCAGTAGCTAGTATGTTTGATGCCTTCGTGGCTCAGCCAGGATTTATATGCTATGTTTTATGTGTTAAGTGTTATGTGTTCCGGGCTACGGCCCGATGTAGTATGCAGTATATGTGTTCATGCTAGATGATGTGTTATGCTATGCCATGTTCAGTCAGTCAGTTCCGGACTTCGGTCCGATGCAGGGGACAAGGTCCCAGTCGGTTCCGGACTTCGGTCCGATGCAGATAGTTCCGGACTTTGGTCCGATGCAGTTAGTTCCGGACTTTGGTCCGATGCAGTTAGTTCCGGACTTTGGTCCGATGCAGGGGACAAGGTCCCAGTCAGTTCCGGACTTCGGTCCGATGCAGTTTCCGGGCTTCGGCCCGATGCAGTGGGCCAGGCCTAATATGTGTTTATATGATACTGTATGGTATGTGGTAGTTTGGGGGAGCTCACTAAGCTTCGTGCTTACAGTTTCAGTTTTGGTTTCAGGTACTTCCGCAAGTAAAGGGAAGAGCTCGGGGTGATAGCATCGCACACAACACAGCTTAGCTTTTATCTTGGGGATGGTTTTAGTTGTCTTGGTTTGATATAGTATGATACAGTTTTTTTTCGCACAGTATTTTATTATGATTTGGGATACATCGCGTATGTTTTTATGTTATGATACTCAGATTATGGTTTTGATTACATTGAAAAACAAAATTTTTGGGTCCTTTCAATTTGATTAAGTAGACATACCCATATCTACTAAAATCATCAATAAAAGTCACATAATACCGATTAGCATCCCTTGTGGCGGTTTTGAATGGCCCATATACATCAGTATGTATTAGGTCCAACAAACCTTCACCCTTCCCACAAGTTCCAGTGAAGGGTGATTTTGTCATTTTTCCAAGTAGACAAGATTCACAACTATCATCTGATTTAAGGTCAAATGATTCCAAGACTCCACTCTTTTGGAGTTGGCCTATGCGTTTCTTGTTTACATGTCCAAGACGACAATGCCACAATGATGCTTTATCTAGGCTAGTAGAAGAATCAATATACAACACATTATTTCCTAAGTTGTCTACAATCGACACAGTTTCATACACACCATCACAAGGTAATGCTTTAAAATAAAACACATTATTAAAGAAAGCATTAATACCACCACATTCATTATCAAACGAAAAGGTAAAACCTTGTTTGTACAAAGCATGAAAAGAAATAATATTCCTCGCCATTTCAGACGAGTACACACATTTATTCAAATCTAATTTTAACCCATTATTAAGTAACAAAGTATAAACTCCAATCTTGGAAACCGGTGAATCCTTCCTATTCCCCATGATTAAGTTTATCTTCTCGTGCTCCACATCCTCACTTCTTCTTAGGCCCCGCAAATCAGAACATATGTGAATACCACATCCTGTATCAAGCACCCAAGAGTTAGAGTATTTTGAGTAATTAGACAATATAGTGTAAATACCTGCATAGGTGGGTTTCACTTTTCCATCCTTTAGATCCTGCAAGTACTTAGGGCAGTTTCGCTTCCAGTGTGCCTTTTCATGGCAATAAAAGCATTCAGCATCCTTGGGAATGGCAGAAGGAGTTGCAGAACCGTTCTTGGTCTTTCATGAGGAGCCTTCAAGAGACTTTCCCTTGGTACCCTTCGAAGGGTGCTTCCTCTTTTTCCCTTTGCCTTGCCCAATAGCTAAAACAGGGGTAGAAGTTGGAGTAGGAGTAGTAGAGGTAACAACCGCTTTACCCTTAAGACCGGTTTCAGCGGTCTTCAAGAGTCCTTGAAGCTTGCTGAGGGTAACTTCCTCCTTGTTCATATGATATGTCATTCGAAAATGATCATAACAAGAAGGCAAGGAGTTCAAAATGATGTCAATTGCCAACTCCTCGGGGATGTTAACATTCAGCTTCAGCAAACGGTCCACATACCTTTGCATCTTTTGCATGTGGCCCGTGACGGATTCACCATCCTTCATGCGGGTAGTTATTATGGAGGAGATTATTTCATATCGCTCCTGACGAGCACTCTGATGGTACCTTTCCATCAGGTCTTGGTGCATCTCAAAAGGGTAGAAATCTTCATACGACTTTTGGAGCTCGGCTGTCATCGTGGCCATCATGATACATGCCACCTTAGTAGCATCTCTCTCATGAGTCCTGAATTCAGCGATCTCCTCAGGAGTAGCAGTAGACTCATCAAGTTCTTTTAACTCCTTATCGAGGACATATTCCTTGTCCTCGTAACGAGTAACCATCCTGATGTTCCTAATCCAATCCATGAAGTTGGAACCATCAAAGATGACCCTCCTACAAAGATTCATGAGAGAGAAAGAACCAGTTGGGTTAGAGCCTGAAGCATTAGTGTTGGAAGACAACTGAAAGAAGAAAGTAAGTTTAGATTAGATATTTAGGATCCTTAATAAGACACCCAAATGTAATATTAAGGCTAGGATCCAATCACAATATATTACACTTAGAAGAGGGATGTCGTAAGCTAAGTAATAATATATTTGGAAGGTAGGTGAATGACGATTCACCAATTTCCACCATGAAAACGAAATGATTTATTAGGTTTAATTGGATTTGAAATTCCTAGATTCTTTTGAGATTCATTGAACTTTTCAATGGCATGTTTCAATCTCGATTGTGCCCTTCAAGTTTTGTGACTGGGATGCCGAGGATCACAAAACAAGGTGTGAATAACCATGCTAATTCACTTGGTACTCTTAATATTATCACCTAATCAATGTGCCGGTTAACCACACACGCTCCATTGATCTATGACAAACATTAAGTCACCCTTCGTGATCCTTACTAGTCCTAGTTAGTGTGCCGGTTAACCACACACGCTCCACCAACGACTTGGTAAGGTACAAAGTGTGAATTCCATGGACTAGCACCATGTTCACATTTTCCTAAAATAACTAAGATTGGGAATTAAAACAGTTTAGTTATTTTATAATATTCATTATACTTTTAATGAGGATTTAAAGTCATTGTTCTACCCGTTCGGATAACGAACCTCCACCGATCAAGCAAGCGGTGGGTGAGAGTATACACCCATTAAGTCGCCATTTTATAGGCAACAACCTTATACCCACCTTATAGACCGGGTTCGTGAATGAGGCCTACTAACGGTATAACGACTTGTTCTTATACATATATATAATAATTAACCATTAATGTTATAAATAGTATAAGGGTTGAATTTTAACTATTAAAACTCTAAGGTTTGGAATTAAAGTTTATTAAAGTGTGTGAAACTTTACAAATTCCAAAACTTGAGGGCAAGTTTTGTAACTTTGCAAAACTCTTCATTTCATAACTTATGAATTAAAGGTTCATAAAAATGAAGACTCTTCATTTTCATGTAACTTATGTGTTTTAAGTGTGTGTTAAATAAAAGTGACCTTTGGTAATCCATAACTTGAGGACAAATTATGGACTCCATTAAAACACATGAATGATAAAGAATTAATCCTAAACAATTCAGCAAATAATTCCTATCATTCTCTAAATTCATAAGAACATGAACATGATCATCAAAAATTCAAGAATTATATGAACACATAAAATCATGGAATTTTGATATATGCTATTGTAAATGGATTAGAACAACCATTACACCAACTAAAATAAGTTTTATAACACCAAAACAATTTAAGGTAATGTTTCTAGTCCATTTCCAGCAGCAAAAGTCGAAAATCTACACTCTCTCGATCCTACTCGTCGAGTGCATGAACTAACTCGTCGAGTAGGTTGAATTAATTACACTTGATCACAAAATTAATTCCTAATTAATTATTGACCAATATTAATTAAACAAATATGATTTCTCCTTTAATATATTATTCTTATAACATATTAATAAATCATAATATCCTCTCTCTCTTTATTTATTTCTCCAATCAAGTTGCTTTGGTGAAGGCAACCCAAAAGGACCATGCACCATCGGGTCAAGTACATACCAAAATAGTTATGCACTTAGACACTAATCCAACAATGACATGTTGAGAGTTGACATCCGGAAATATGTCAGCTACTTGGCATACCCGACTTTAGATGACATGATAGAGAGGGCGAGGGAGAGGGAGAGGGATATTGATATACAACACATCACGAAGAGGAAGTCAGATATTGGGTAGACGATTGGGGTTTCGGAGAAGAAACCCAAGGGATTCGACTCTATGTTGATAGGCCAGTAGGGCCGGAAATGCAACAAGGTGTATGAGGGAGTATGTAGATTAGGGAGATCAGGCTGCTTAAAGTGTAACAATATTGGGCACTTTGGTAGGGATTGTATTGCCCCTACCCCCACCCTTCAGACATCAGACCTAATTTTCTTTTATTGCAATCAGAAAGGCCATAAAAAGGACAATTGCCCGAGATTGAAATCAGGAGCGCCAGTGGCGGCACCAACTATGACGACCCTGCGGATCACAGATGGCCGATGGAGCAAGATAGATGCTCTAATGGTGAGGAGCCAATCCTTCCAGTTGACCGTCGAGGAGGCGCGTGCCACACCGGATGTGGTGACGGGATCGTTTCATGTGAATGACATCCCAGTACAGGTGTTATTTGACTCTGGGGCCACCCGATCATTCGTATCTCTTGAATTCAACAAGAGGTTTGTTAAGTCTTATGACATGTTGGTGTTGGGTTTTGAGCAATCTAACACTTCCTAAGTGTGCATGCAACCCTAATAAACCTTGGATCTATGTTTGTCTAAATACATGTAAAATAATAATTTTCCAAGGTTTATAACCTATCTAACATGGCATGGGGAACATTTCAACATAAAAGAGTTAGAAGAGATTACATACCTTTTGGTGAGTTTGGTTCTAAGGAGTTTGAGGGCCAAGCACCAATAGTGTGAATGCCTCAAATGGAATCACAAACACCACAAACTCTTGGAAAACTTGAGAGAGTATACACCTTGTATAAAATCGGCCACACACATGCACACACACACACACACACTAGTTCACTAGTTTTCTCTTAGGCTCCATTTCATGCTCCATAAGCATGCTTATATAGTGTGCATGGTTAGGGTGAAACCCTAATAACCCATGTCTTTTCCTTTTCCAAGGATCCATGGGTTAAAAGCTCCATGGATCATCCATGGACTTCCACATAAGCCTAGCCCATTAACAAATGAGTATTAGCCCACACTATATAAAACAAATAGCCCATAATTTAATTAGTCTTCCTTTTAATCTCTAAATTAATTCATAATTAATTTAAGACTAAAACTAATTAAATAACGTAACTTCATATTAATATATTATAACTCATAATATATTAATAAACATATGTGTATAACTCTCATAAAATTATCCATAATAGTTTGGATGAGATGCAACCCAAATGGACCATGCCGGTCGGGTCAAGTATATACCAAATAAGTTATGGACTTAGACACCTTATCCAACAGTTGGATTGTCCTCTAGAGGTCCAGATTGCAGAAGATCAATTTTTCTGGCATCCGAGATTTACAGATATTGTGTCTTGAGGATGTATGACGAGCACTACCTCATGGATTTGGTTCCCATTCCTTTGCGTGGGAATAAGGTCATCATAGGCATGGATTGGTTGAGCCCTAATGGGGTGGTGATCGACTGTGAGCAATAGTTGGTTCATTTCAGGACCCCAAGTGGGGGAGAGTTAGTGATTCAGGGAAAGAGGCCACATCGCGGGTGACTTTGTGCTCATCAGTGAGGACTAGGCGCTACCTTCATCAGTGTTGTGCAAGTTATGTTGCCTATGTTATGGATACCCGAGAGACGGGTAAGGCCATCGTGAGCGATGTGCTACTTGTGCGGGAGTACCCGGAGGTGTTTCCGGAGGAGTTGCCTAGGATACCTCTAGAGAGACAGGTGGAGTTCAGGATTGACCTAGTCCCTGGTGTGTTTCTGATAGCCAAGGCCCCATATCAGTTGGCTCCTCACAATATTTAGGAGTTGTCTACACAGCTGCAGGGGCTGTTAGACAAAGGATTTATAAGGCCGAGCAGTTCATCTTGGGGAGCCTTGATCTTGTTTGTGAAGAAGAAGGACGGGTCACATCGGATGTGTATAGACTACTGAGACCAGAATAAGGTAACAGTGAAGAACCGTTACCCATTCCCTAGGATTGACGATCTCTTCGATTAGATGCATGGGGCATCTTGGTTTTCCAAGATAAATTTGTATTTAGGTTATCACCAGATGCGAGTTAGAGATGAGGATGTAAAGAATACTGCTTTCCGGACTTGCTATGGCCACTATGAGTTCGTGGTAATTCCCTTTGGGCTCACCAATGCCCCTGCCGCATTCATGGTCCTCATGAACTGCATATATAGACCAATGTTGGATCGATCTGTGATTTCTTTATTGATGACATCTTGGTTTACTCCAAGAAGCAGGAGCAGTACGAGGAGCACTTGCGAGAGGTGTTGGATACCCTGAGGAAGGAGAGCTTGTACATCACGTTCTCTAAGTGCTAGCTATGGTCATGTGAGGAGCACTTTCTGGGGCAGCTTGTCAACAAGAATGGTATTTTAGTCGACCCGGCCAAAGTGGAGATTGTGATGAGATGGGAGGTTACGATGTTTCCATTTGAGATTCGGAGTTTCCTTGGGTTAGCAACTATTACCAGAGATTCATTCAGGATTTCTCCAAGATAGCAGTACCCCTGACCCGACTGACGAAGAAAGTCGTTGTATTTCACTGGGGGTCTGATCAGTAGGCTCCATTCGAGACTATGATGTAAAGGTTGTGTAAGGCACCGATCTTGGCCCTGCTAGAGGTCATTGAAGATTCTATAGTACACTGTGATGTTTCCATCTCGGGTTTGGGCATAGTATTGATTCAGAGAGGGCACCACATTGCCTATGACTCGATGCAGCTGAAGCCTCACGAGGCGAATTATCCAATGCACGACCTGGAGTTGGGGGCGGTTATTTTTGCCCTCAAGATTTGGTGACACTACCTCTATAGGGTCTGCTGTACCATTTACATGGGCCACAAGAGCCTGAGGTATCTGATGGACTATCTAAATCTGAACATGATACAACGTCGATGGTTAGACATGGTGAATGATTACAACTGTGAGATCCTCTACCACCCGGGGAAGGCCAATGTTGTGGCCGATGCACTTAGCCGCAGGCAATTCGTAGCCCCGATCAGAGACATCTGTCTGAGGATGACAATAGCGACTCCGCTTTTGGAGCAGATCCGGGAGGCCCAGTAGGAAGCTATGAAGGAGGAACCCGGAAGAGTGAGCGTACCGTTGGTCAGATTTCCTCCTTTGACTATGATATCCATGGTCTGTTGATAGGGCTGTAAACGAACCAAACGAACACGAACAAGGTCTTGTTCATGTTCGTTCGTTTAAGTTAGGCGTGTTGGGTTTTAGCCATAAGAACTTTCCTCTGTGCGCATGCAAAACCCTATTGCTTGGATCTAGGCTTTCTAATAAACATGCTTTGAATCCAAGACTTCTAATAGCTAATTAGGTTAAATAACAATGATGAAACAGATCTAGAATCATACCTTTGAGTTCCTTGTTGATCTTGTAGTCTTGGAGCTTCTAGAGTCACAATTGTCACTCCTCTAATGGCTTACAAACACCAATAGCAAGCAAGATGATTTAGGAGAGTGGAGAGGGAATGGAATTCGACCAGAGGTTCCTTTCTTCAGGTTCTACAAGGTTGTACACGAATTCCCCATCCCAAGGGCCTATTTATACCTTTAGACTCCTTAAGGGTTTCACCCTAAACCCTAATTGGATAATCTTCTCTTAAGGCTATCCAAATCCATTCCATAGATAACCCTATGGACGATTTTAGCTTATCTAAAGCTCTTAGAATCCGTCCAAGGTGTCTCCTAATGGATTTATAGTCTAAAGTCTAACTATCAAACAATTGACAGTTTATACCCTCTTATTTAATTAATCTCTTTAAGTCACCAATTAATTTATGACTTATATTAATCAAATAGCCAAATATTATTCCTTATAATATTTACTCTCTCTTATACAAATCATCCTTTAAGTTGCTATGGTGAAGGCAACCCAAAAGGACCATGCACCACCGAATATAGTTATAGCCTTAGACACTATTCCAACAGTCTCCCACTTGGATAAGTCTAGTAACTATACAAGTACAATACGGTTTGCAATCGTAGCTCTCAAAGACGCTGTCAACTCTGATCTAATCAATCCTGTCCTTTAGATAAGGGATCGTACAGTCCTCTGTTAGATATCATGCTGACAATCCTATGGAATGGTTAGTCTAGCATTTAGATTTCTCGATCTTCGATTTATTTGACATAGAACTTAATCGAACACATCAATTTAGTTCTGACCGGGCCCGGCACATAAGTCAAATCAAATCATCGAGTGGCCAAGATATCTCTTCTATCCTCTTAGGATAAAATTTACAGATAAACTTCGACTTATATGCATTTACTTATTCATTAACCAACTATACACAACAATGCGTTTTATAACACCAAGTTACTAATGCGTTTTCGCATTATCAATGCACAATCAATTAACAAATAATAAACCATATATCTAGGTTTTAAGACCATATGATATTATCGTCTTGCGATCACCTTTTATATCGTATTCCATAAAGTGATTCCAGCAAGCGCGGGTTTATTCCAATGCTCAAAACCAGTTCATAAGCACTCATGAACGTTGCAGCAACCCTTGCTATGTCTAACACCGTTTAGACACTCTACACACCAATTAATGACAATCTTCATTCATATCTACTCCCAACATATGAACGATTGTGGACCATTTGAATAATTCGATTATTCCTAATAACTAAATTATTCTGGAAGTCAAATCATGCAAAGTGAAACAATAGTTAAACAACTAACATGTGACAGTAACTTTACTCATAAATAAAACTCCTTTATTTAATCATCAAATGTTAATTACATTTATCTATTATACGTTTCTAATACTATCTAATCTATACTAATATCATCCTTCAGCCCAATACTCCTAGCATGCTGCAAGTGCTTAACCCTACTCAGTCCCTTCGTAAGCGGGTCTGCTGGGTTATCTTCTGATGATATCCTCTTCACTACGAGTTGTCCTTCTTCTACACGATGTCTAATGAAGTGATATTTTCTGTCGATATGTCGAGATCTACCATGATCCCTCGGTTCCTTGGTCAAGGCAACCGCACCTTCGTTATCACAGAAAATCTCCATGGGCTCCTTTATGGCCGGTACAACTCCAAGATCACCGATGAAGTTCTTCAGCCATATTGCCTCCTTCGACGCCTCGCTCGCTGCGATGTACTCTGATTCGCACGTTGAATCAGCTACGGTTTCCTGCTTGGAACTTTTCCATGTTACTGCTCCTCCATTTAGGGTAAAGACCCAGCCCGACTGCGAACGGTAGTTGTCCCTGTCAGTCTGAAAGCTGGCGTCACTATACCCTCGCACCTTTAAGTCATCACTCCCTCCAAGGACTAAGAACCATTCTTTCGTCCTCCGAAGGTACTTAAGGATGTTCTTCACCGCAATCCAATGTGCTTTTCCAGGGTTCCCTTGATATCTGTTAACCATGCTCAAAGCGAAGGCTACATCAGGGCGAGTACAAGTCATAGCGTACATGATTGAGCCAACTGCGGAAGCGTATGGTACTCGGCTCATTTCTGCTATCTCAGCTTCGGTACTCGGACTTTGAGTCTTACTCAACTTGGCATTTCCTTGTATCGGTATTTCTCCCTTCTTTGAGTTTTCCATACTAAAACGTTTTAGTACCTTCTCCAAGTAAGTATTCTGACTAAGTCCAATTAGTCTCTTACTTCTTTCTCTTACTATCCTTATTCCCAAAATGTAAGAAGCCTCACCGAGGTCTTTCGTAGCGAAGCACTTCCCGAGCCAGGACTTAACCTCCTGCAGAGTCGGGATGTCGTTTCCTATGAGTAATATGTCATCGACATATAGAACGAGGAAGCTTACTATACTCCCACTGGCTTTGACAGATACACAATATTCGTCTTCGCTTCGTACAAATCCAAACTCTTTGACTTTCTCATCGAAGCAAAGATTCCATCTGCGAGACGCTTGCTTAAGTCCATAAATGGACTTCTCAAGCTTACACACTCTATTCGGATGCTTCGGATCCACTAACCCCTCTGGCTGAGCCATGTAAACATCCTCAGCCAACTTTCCGTTAAGGAAAGCGGTCTTGACATCCATTTGCCAAATCTCATAATCATGAAATGCGGCAATTGCTAGCATCACTCTAATAGATTTAATCTTCGCAACTGGTGAGAAGGTCTCATCATAGTCAACTCCGGGAGTTTGAGTAAAGGCCTTCGCAACCAATCGCGCCTTATATGTGTGTACGTTCCCATCCACGTCGGTCTTCTTCTTGAAGATCCACTTGCACCCTACGGTCTTACGTTCGGGCACGTAATCAACCAAATTCCAAACTTGGTTATCGTACATGGATTGGATCTCGCTATCCATCGCCTCTTTCCATTTTGCAGACTCCGGGCCTGCCATGGCTTCCTTATAGCTATTAGGTTCATCAAGATTTACTAGTGTACCATCACTAATATACGTGTCCCCTTCGGTAGTAATATGAAAACCATAAAACTGGGGATGAACTCTAACTCTATCGGAACGTCTAAGAGGTAAGGATTCGTCAATCGGTTCAACCGGAGTTTCCTCCTCGGGTTGAATGCCACCGGTAGAGGTTCCTTCATCTATCGATTCTTGAATCTCTTCAAGTTCGATTTGCCTCCCACTGTCTCCTTGGTTTATGAGTTCTCGCTCTCGGAAAACTCCTCTCCTCGCAACAAAGATAACATTATCTTTCGGTCTATAGAAGAGATATCCAAAGGAAGTTTGCGGGTAGCCGATGAAAATACATCGCTCACTTCGAGGTTTAAGCTTGTCGTGAGTATCTCGTCTTACGAAAGCCTCGCAACCCCAAACCTTGATATGTGCCAACGAGGGAGCTTTCCCCGTCCACATCTCGTGAGGTGTTTTGGCAACCTTCTTAGTAGGGACTCGGTTAAGGATATGGGCGGCAGTCTCTAAGGCATACCCCCAAAAGAAGATAGGTAGTGAAGCACGACTCATCATAGAGCGAACCATATCCAATAAGGTTCGATTACGCCTTTCTGCCACACCATTTAACTGCGGTGTCCTAGGAGGCGTCAATTGCGAAACTATTCCACACTCCTTGAGATAATCGTGGAATTCAAGACTTAGGTACTCTCCTCCTCGATCGGATCGAATCATCTTGATTTTCCTGCCCAATTGATTCTCCACTTCATTCTTGAACTCTTTGAACTTTTCAAACGTTTCTGACTTTTGCTTGATTAAGTAGATATACCCATATCTACTATAGTCATCGGTAAAAGTCACATAGAAGCGGTTCCCATCCTTCGTGGTTGATCTAAAATGTCCACATACATCGGTATGTATTAGGTCCAATAGTCCCTCACCCCTTTCACAAGTACTCGTGAAGGGTGACTTAGTCATCTTTCCAAGTAAACAAGACTCGCATGTGTCATCTTCCCTAAGGTCGAATGACTCCAACACTCCATCCTTTTGGAGTTGGGCTATGCGTTTCTTGTTGACATGTCCAAGACGACAATGCCTACAAGGATGCTTTATCCATACTAGTGGAAGAATCAATATTCAAAACATCATTTCCTAAGTTATCAACAATCATAACAGTTTCATATATTCCATTACATGGTATAGCTTCAAAGTAAAAGACACCATTTAGATAAGCCAAAATAGAACCATTCTCATTATTAAAGGAAAATCTAAATCCTTGTCTATATAAACCATGAAATGAAATGATGTTTCTAGCCATTTCTGGCGAATAGCAACAATTGTTCAAATCTAAAACTAAACTATTCTTAAGCACTAAAGAATACACTCCAATCTTGGTCACAGGTGACGATCTTCTGTTCCCCATGATTAGATTGATCCTTCCTTGCTCCACATCCCTACTTCTTCTTAGTCCCTGCACATTAGAACAAATGTGATAACCACAACCGGTGTCAAGAACCCAAGAAATAGCATGATTAGAATCGTTAGATTTGATTGCATATATACCTGCGAAAGATGGCTTGATCTTTCCTTCCTTGATGGCTTGCAGGTAATCCGGGCAGCTTCTCTTCCAATGTCCTATCTTGTGGCAGTTGTGGCACTCTGCCTCCTTCGGGTTAGAGCAGGGCTTAGAGGGATCAACTTTGGTCCCACTAGAAGAGGAAACCATCTCGGGCTTTCACCTTTCGATAGTTATTTGAAGAAGCTTTCCTCTTCTTTCCCTTCCCTTGACCAATAGCCAAGACAGGAGCAGCGGATGGATTGGGAGTTGGTGCAACAGACTTGTCCTTGAAATTGCTCTCAGCAACCCTCAAGAGACCTTGGAGTTTACTTAGAGTGACCTCCTCTTTGTTCATGTGGTAGGTCATCCTAAATTGATTATACATCGGAGGCAAAGAGTGAAGCACCATGTCGATCGCCAAGTCTTCGCCGAAGTCAACATTTAACTTGCGAAGGCGGTCGACATACCTTTGCATCTTTTGCAAGTGCACGGTAAGAGATTCTTCATGACCCATCTTGGCGGAAATCATGTTAGTGAAGATCTCGTAATGCTCTTGTCTCGCGTTTTGGTGGTACCTCTCCAACAAGTCTTGATGCATTTCATATGGATACATGTCCTCGTAGGACTTTTGGAATTCGGAGTTCATGGTGGCGATCATGATGCAATGTACCTTCGTTGCATCTCGCTCATGAGTTTCAAAGGCGGTGATTTCGGCGGGACTAGCAACTTCGGGGTTGATTTTCTCGAGCTTCTCATCGAGGACATACTCTTTATCCTCATAGCGAGCAATGGTGCGAATGTATCTTATCCATTCGCCAAAGTTCGTTCCATCGAAGGTGACCTTTTGGCAAAGGCTCATCAACGTGAAAGAACTAGCAGCAGCATTGTTTGCGTTTGACATCTATAGAAAGGACAAAGATTGATTAGAATAAGAATCCCTAATTATCACCCAATAAGAAAAATTAGGGCTAGGATCCAACAACAACATTTACATACTAGAAAAGGGATGCCGTAATCCAATATGCAAATAAATTGAAGGTAAGTGAATGATGATTCACTAATTCTCCATCACAAAACTTAAACTTTTAGTCCTAAGTGTTTTTGAGAATTCCTAGGTTCGGATGAGATTCATTGAACTATTCAATGGCATGTTTAAATCTCGATATGCCCCTCTTGTTTGTGACTGGGATGCCGAGGATCACAAAGCGGGTGTGAATTACCATGCAAATTCACATGGTGCCTTCATTGTAACGATCACCTATTCGATGTGCCGGTAAACCACACACGCTCCATCGAACTATGATGAACAATGAATCACCCTTTGCCACCTTCGCTTAGAACCAATTAGTGTGCCGGTAAACCACACACGCTCCACTAACATCTTAGCAAGGTGCAAAGTGTAATTTCATGGGATTGCATCAATTCACTTTTCCTAAAGTAACTAAGATTGGGAAATTTAAAAAAATTTAGTTACTTCGTATTTCTTATTATACTTTTAATGCGAGGATGTGGTTGCCCTATCCTACCCGTTCGGCTAACGACCCTCCACCAATCAAGCAAGCGGTGGGTGTGAGTGTACACCCATTAAGCGCCATTTTATAGGCCGCAACCTTATACCCACCTTATAGATCGGCTTCGTGAATGAGGCCTACTAACGGTAAGACTAGCATTTAGTTATACATATATATATTATACTATTAATATCATATTAGTATAGGGTTGTATTTTAAACCTTTTAAAATCTAGGGATTGAAATTTAAGTTGTCTAAATTAAGCTTTTAATCACAAATATAAATTTCAAAACCTTAGGGTAGGTTTTACACATTCAAAACATGGAGGATCAAATAACAAATAATTTCAATTAACAATTAATATCTTAATTATCTTTATTTGATTTATCTTTGATTTCTTTGAAGATAATTACCAAAATAATCAAAATAATTAATTAATTATCATATAAGGAAATTAAATATTTAATTAGTTGATAATTACCTTTAACTAGATCAAGATAACACTTATATTTATCAAAAAATCGGATTTATATTGATCTAATTAGTTTATGGAAAGTTTGGATAAGATAAACACAAAGAAATCCCGAATCTGGCCATTCCTGACGCCTGGACTCGCCGAGTGCACAAGGGGACTCACCGAGTCAGGCCTACTCGATGAGTCCACCTTGGAACTCGACGAGTCAGTGACTCAAAAACCCAAAAATCGAATTTTCCAGGTTTGTTTCAGTTATTCAAGCATCAATTTAAAGAAAACCAATCTAGGCTCTGATACCACTGTTGGGTTTTATCCATAAGAACTTTCCTATGTGCGCATGCAAAACCCTATTGCTTGGATCTAGGCTTTCTAATAAACATGCTTTGAATCCAAGACTTCTAATAGCTAATTAGGTTAAATAACAATGATGAAACAGATCTAGAATCATACCTTTGAGTTCCTTGTTGATCTTGTAGTCTTGGAGCTTCTAGAGTCACAATTGTCACTCCTCTAATGGCTTACAAACACCAATAGCAAGCAAGATGATTTAGGAGAGTGGAGAGGGAATGGAATTCGACCATAGGTTCCTTTCTTCAGGTTCTACAAGGTTGTACACGAATATCCCATCCCAAGGGCCTATTTATACCTTTAGACTCCTTAAGGGTTTCACCCTAAACCCTAATTGGATAATCTTCTCTTAAGGCTATCCAAATCCATTCCATAGATAACCCTATGGACGATTTTAGCTTATCTAAAGCTCTTAGAATCCGTCCAAGGTGTATCCTAATGGATTTATAGTCTAAAGTCTAACTATCAAACAATTGACAGTTTATACCCTCTTATTTAATTAATCTCTTTAAGTCACCAATTAATTTATGACTTATATTAATCAAATAGCCAAATATTATTCCTTATAATATTTACTCTCTCTTATACAAATCATCCTTCAAGTTGCTATGGTGAAGGCAACCCAAAAGGACCATGCACCACCGAATATAGTTATAGCCTTAGACACTATTCCAACAAGGCGAACAACAAACGAACACGAACGGATAAACGAACGGGATTTTTATGTTCATGTTTGTTCGTTTAACAAATTACTTCGTTCATTTATGTTCGTGAACATGCTAAATGAACATAAATGAACAAACATAAACGAACAAAGCTAAAAAACACAATTGAACATATATGAACATAAACGAACATATAATATATAAATATAATGAAAAATAATTGAATATAGATGAATATAAATAAACTTAAACGAGCGAACATAAACGAACGTAAACAAACATCATAAACGAACGTTCACGAACATAAATGAACGAACGAGACCATTGTTCATGTTCGTTCATTTAACTAAACAAACGATAATTTTTGTTCATGTTCGTTCATTTATTAAATAAATGAACATAAACAAACTTCCCACCGAACAGTTCACGAACGGTTCGCCGAACGTTCAGTTCGTTTACATCCCTATCTGTTGAAACTACATCGCAGAATGTTGGTTCCATACACGGGTTGTGTACGCCAGATCCTGATGGAGGAGGTGCATATGTCCAGATTTTCCATCCATCCTAGGGCAACAAAGATGTATATAGATCTTCGTCTTTATTACTGGTGGGTCTACATGAAGCGGGATGTAGTCTGGTACATTAAGAGGTCTTTGACATGTAAGAAGGTCAAGGTAGAGCACCAGAGACCTCATGGCAACATGCAACCATTGGATATCCCTATGTGGAAATAGATGGATATTACTATGGATTTCATCACGAAGCTTCCAGGACCACATGGGGAGTGGATTTGATTTGGGTCATCATGGATCGGTTGACCAAGAGTGCCCATTTGATTCAGATCCAGGAGAGAATTTCGGCCAAGATGATGGTTGACAACTACATCAGGGAGGTAGTAGCTAAGCACGAAGCGCCCGTTTTAGTGATTTCGAACTGTGATGTACGGTTTACTTCCAGATTCAGGAAGAAATTTCATGACAAGTTAGGTACTTGTCTGCAATATAGCATGCTTTTCACCCGTGTACGAATGGTCAGAGCGAGCGAACCAGCTAGACTTTGGTGGATATGCTGCGAGCGTGCATTTTAGATTTCGGTGGTAGCTGGGATACCTACCTTCCTTTGAAAAAGTTTTCGTACAATAATAGCTACCATGTCAGCATCGACCGTCCTCCCTTCGAGAGTCTTTATAGGAGGAAGTGCAGAACCCTAATATGTTGGGGTAAGGTTGGACAGAGGGTCATGGGGAGAACTAAAGTGGTACTCAAGATGACAGAGAAGATCCATCAAGTTCGTTGTAGACTCCAAACGACTCAGAGTTAGCAGAAGAGCTACACCGACAGACAATGATCAGACTTGGAGTTTCAGGTGGGAGACATGGTCCTCCTGAAGGTGTCACCTTGGAAAGGTATCATCCGGCTCATGAAGTGGATCAAGTTGTGCCCCATATACATTGGTCCGTTTAGGGTATTGGCGCGGGTGGGCCGGGTTGCGTATCAATTGGATCTGCCAGCCGAGCTTAGTCAGATCCTTAATACCACTCATGTCTCCTAGCTAAGAAAGTGCTTGGTAGATGACTCTGTAGTGGTTCCTTTGGAGTATATTCAGGTGGATGACAGCCTGAACTACATCGAGCAACTGGTAGCCATCCTCGACAGGAAGATGAAGGATCTGAGGAACAAGAGGGTAGAGTTGGTGAAGGTGCAGTGGCAGCACCACAAGGGCTCAGAATGGACACGAGATTCGAGGGATGAGATGAGAGAGCACTACCCAGATTTATTTCCAAATGCAGTAGACTTCATGGACGAAGTCTAATATAAGTGGGGGAGATTTGTAAAGCTCGTTTCCTGGTATGTATTTTAAATTAGAATTTGTTAACTTTTGTATAGAACCTCGACAAGTTGGAGGCCCCAAACTATTCGAGTAGGAATCGAATTTGGACGCGGGATATAAAGTCTACTCGGTGAGTTGAGAGCCTCAACTCGACAAGTAGGACTAGCAGAGTGAAACCCTAATTTTCAGGGCTTTACACCCTATTTAAACACCTTAACCTCTAAAGGTTGGCCTCATTTACATCCTCCATCGTCCCAAACCCTAGCTACAAAACCCTAATACACTTTTGAGAGTTTTGAGCCATTCTTGGTGCATTGTTTGTGGTTTTGAAGAAGAAGATAATTGAAGAAAGAGCAAGGAAGTGTTGGAAAAGAATAGATCTAGAAGTCTAGCTTCATTCCTGGTTCATCAGAGGTATAAAGCTACAATCTTGTCTATAGTATGCATAGATCTAGTTTTAGGGCAATTTTCTCCATATTTTGGTCCAACAATGTTAGCTTTGGGGACTTGGACATGAGTGAATACCCTTTCATATCTAGGGTCTAGAAGGGATTTCATGGAATACAGGTGAAAACTTCATGTCCATCGAATCCCCATGCAAGGTTTCGGATGTCATTTTGGCCTTTTAAGCTCCAAAAGGCCACGAATAGAGAGAAAGTCAGAGACTTTACATTTTGGTTTAGTGTCTAGGTTCTAGATCTCAGTTTGTATGCCTTAGCTTGAAGTATTAATGGCTTTGGAACAAGATCTAGGTCTTAAAGAGTTAGGGTTTGAGCTAAACACATTAAGGAAGGCAATTAACGAGTAAAGTTAAAAACTTTACCCTTAAAAGGACATTTTCAGTATGTAGATGAATTATGCAGCTTAGATCGGAATGATAAGACCTTAATCTATTAATATGGATTAACAAACTGAAGAACTTATCAAGTTTACAAAGGAACTCGACGAGTTGGGTCGAAGAAGGAAAAACTCGACGAGTTCAAGGGTGAGTCGACAAGTTGATTAGGAAAGATCCAATTATGCTAATAGGAGAAACTCGAGGAGTTGTGAAAGAACTCGATGAGTTGGATTGCGGTTTCAGGGTTTTCAGATTTATGGAACTTGGCGAGTTGAGTCAACCCAGAATGTTGACTTTGACTTTAACTTTGACTAAAGTTGACCCTTAAGGGGGTTATGAGTATGAAAGAGGAACTAAAGGACATCTTTTATATGTGGGAGTTTGAGTGGATTTGATTTCAGAGCCACGGATAGTTCAGCTACTTCACGACATTTGAGGTGAGTTACCTTCCAGTAGAAGTGGTTCGAAGGCTCAAATGTCGGCCTACTAGTAGTTTATTATAGCTGAGATGATTGTCTTTGTGATAATTGCTTGGTATGCCACTATCCGTTATGCTTTATGTGCTAGTATGCTATGATATTGTGTGATAGTGGTAGGAGGGGTGGAATAGACCCCGTTATCGGTTGAAAAAACCAAAGTGGTAGGCTAGCACCTAGATATTCTAGGCAGTATGTGATTTATGTATATATGATATGATATTATGTGGTAGTGGTAGGGGTGAAATAGTCCTCAGTTATCGGTTGAAAGAGACCTAAGGGGTAGGCCAGCACCCAGATGTGCTAAGCAGTTACCGGTTGAAAGAGACTGACGGGGTAGGCCAACACCCAGATATGCTAGGCAAGATATTATTGTATGGTATGTGGAATGATGAGGAACTAACTAAGCTTTCTTCTTACGGTGTACAGTTTTTTATTCAGGTACTTCCTCTTCGAAGGGAAAGGAGTCGACATGATTGTAGTGCATCACACCAGGGTTTCCGCACATGAGGTCTTTGGTATTCACACTCTATTGTTGTTTTATCATGACATGTTTTGACTATTGATACTTTGATTTTGATACAAGTTGATACTATGGCTGTTTTCAGACAAATGATTTTATAATTAGTATATTAAAAATGAATTTTTAGGTCGTAAATTTTAGGATGTTACAATATAGCTGCTATATAAAATCTATTTGTGATAGACTAGAAAATTTTGATGGCAAGGCTGCTCTATACATTTAAGTTATTTACTTATCCTTTATACACAGTCAGGTGCTAATTTGTGTTTCTGTTTATACCTCTTAAGGTTCTTGTTATTGGAGATATCAAGAAAGAATTAACTTATCGCGAAACCACATGACATAGAGCTTGGAGAAATGTAAGTTAAATTCTTAACGTTTAGCATAAACCTAAGGTTCATTTCATAGTTGAGTATCCTAATAAGAAAAAAATGCATTTTTCGAAGTACCGGTCTTGATAAGAAGAAAATTAAACTTGAATACTTGAACAAACAAGTAAATGGAAGTCCCGTATTTAATTTATAATATTAGCCAATAATCAATCTACTATTTATTCACATGTGCAAGTTAAGTTGTATGATACGTAGAAAGCAGCAACATAATAAATGATGCAAAAGTATGTGGTTCTCTTATTCAAGTTTGCATGCAAATAGTTCTTTTGAGGGGCTTCTATTAGGAGGAATGGTTGGGAATATGTTGCATTTAGGTTAGTTAAATGGGTTTGCACATATGTCTTATTTGGAGATCGTGTTTTGTTGTAGGAATTTATATGATATGAAGAAAAAGTTAATGTATTACATTTATTTAGATTGGGATGATTGTTTTTATTTGACATATTATATAATGAAATGGTTTGTCCTTTTTTTTTCTATATGATATGCTATTTTGTATTATGAGACATTAATTGTCCTTTAATTTGTAAATTAGCAAATCTATGAATATTTTATAAAAAATTAAAATCATGATTCAAAAGTGTTAGTCGTCTTTCTTTATGACATAGGTTTTAATGACACGCAATGTGTTTCGTAAACGCAAGTGGTAACTGTGTGTCGAAAGCTTATGACACACAAATGTGTGTCATCTTCCTTTATGACGGAGGCTTTAATGACACGCATTTGCATGTCATTAAAGGGTTGTTTTCTAGTATACACACACACACACACATATATGTATATATATATATATATATATATATATATATATATATATATATATATATATCAACACTTTGTTTTTCTCAGACAATTTTTATGACTAAAAAGATGTATATAAACTTCTAGTCATAAAAATAACAAATGTTATACCATATAATATAATATAATAATCTAACCAAGCTTGCAAAAAGTAGCTTTGATATAAATTTTTAGGGTATATTCAAATACAGTTTATAATAAACTACGAGTTTAGCAATGGAATTTTTTTAAAATTAATAAACTTAAAACCATTTTAACCCACAATGATCATTTTACATAAAATAGAAAGACTAAATCAACCATAGAAGGAAAAAATAACTACAATATTTGAAGGTTTTGATTCCTGTCGGGAGGTTGGAATTTGATGAAGATGGCAAAGACTGCAAAGTAGAAGCTCGCTATATGTATCCACCAAGGAAGATTAAACCACTTCAATATGATGCTAGTCTTCACTTGTAATATGAACTTCTTAATCCTTAAAGAACTTATACCAAATAAGTCTTAAATGAGAAGCAATAATCACTCAAATCTACCCTAGCCAATGCAAGAGATTTGAGATGGAAAGCCTCATGAAACTCACAGATTTTAGAGGAGAGAAAAGGGGAACAAGAATCAACATTTTAACTAGTTAAATGCTTTATTATATAGTATCATATAAGTACAAATGAACCATTCCTTTCATCTAAGTCAAACAATTGTTTACAAGAAGCATGAGAGTAAGAATGAAAGATAACACTCAACCTCTCCCATGCCATCTAAACCCACGGTTAAGAGGGAAGTGATGGGAGGTCGGTGTGTCGTGTACTCTATCTCATTAATGTAACGTCCTGTTCCGAATTGTTTCTAAATGCAGGACGGTGAACCGAAGATCATGTATCATTAGGCTTGGGGACTTTGAGGAAATGAGATTTAGACCCAATTAGGTATTTTGGTAAAGTGCCAGTTTGGGCTTTTATGGAAATTGGGTTTCGTTCACGAATCTTTAAGGAAAGTATGAGTTGATAGACGTGTAGAACTTCTCGTTACCTCTTCATGGATATAAGGATCGTCAGAAACAGACTTATAATGACAGAGTTATGGCCTTCGAAAGTTGGTAAGATTCAAGGTTAGCCTTGTACGTGGAGTGTACATGGGAGTACGTTTAGCATACAAGGCCATTTCAAATCACAGAACTAAACCACGTACGTGGGGCGTACGTAAAGTAGGCATGGTGTACGTGGATTAAGCCAAACCGTAATTTTGAGGGTTTGTACCCTATTTAAACCCTGAATATAGCCCCATTTGGTCATGTTTAACTAGCCCCTATCTCTTCCAACCCTAATGTTTCCCCTAGCCTTTGTTGTAGGGCATTTGTGCTCTTGTGAAGAAGTTTGGTGAATTCTTGTGCATTTTGAAGTGGTTGAAGGAAATTGAAGATTCATCCTTTGGAGTGGAGCTTAGAGATCCAAAGCTAGGATCCTCATTTCAAGCTATTTGAGGTATAAAGTTCTTATCTTGGCATCTTATTATGTACATCTAATTGGGTTTGATAATGGCTTGTTTTTCCCCCTTTTGGTTGGTTCTTGTGAGTATAGGTTGTTTCAGAAACTTACCCTTTAGATTTAGATGTTTTAGGGGTCCCTTGTGCATAAAAATGTCTCATTTATAGGTTTTGTGCATCCATTCTAAGTTGATGTATCATTCATTGGAACTAAGATGCTAGTTTTAGCTTTTTTAGAGTAGTGTATCCATGCAAAGGCTTAAAGCCTTCATCTTTATGGGTTAAGTCCTTAGCATGAAGATATCTTGTAATTGGTATTGCAAGTTTTAAAGTGATTAAGCTACTTGGTCATGGAATTAGGGTCTGGTCGGTACGTGGGGCGTACTCTTAGGTATGCTAAGCCTACTGGTTGTGAGTCCTATATTTGCATCAATCGCGCTCGTGGGGTGCCCAAGCTTAGTATGTCAAGCGTACACTAGTCTGGGCCTAAGAGATCATGGATCTACATTGTTGGGCCATGCTTTGGATTTGGAACCTTGTTGGGCCACTAGTTTATGTTTGAGTCTTTTATCTAGCATGTTGGACTATTTGGTTCAAGGTCATAATGGGTTGTGGGCCTAATTTGGAAATTAGGCCATATTTTGGGCTTGACGTTTTCCTTTTAAGTGTTGGGCCTTGAGAGTGGTTGAATTGGGCCTCGGCCGTGGGACAAGATGGATAAAGGGTAGAACGGCCTTTTACCCTAGTTTTGGGTCTAGTAGCTTAAACTTTGGTTGTGAGTTGGAATCCAATTATTAATTGGATGCTTTTTGGTTTTGATAGCACAACATAATTTTAGACTGTCAGCCAGAGACTGTTCGAGTGATTCAGTAGCTCGAGGTGAGTTTCCTCACTGTGTTTAGCGGGTTGAAGGCACTAACGTCGGCCCATGGTTTGATATGTGAGTATTATAGTTTTCTACGTGACTCTTGCATGTGTTATGTGTATATATATACCGGGCGGGCTCGATGCCGGTTGGGTCCCGATGACTATATAGTATGCTATTATCTTTGTGATTATCGGATGTGTTTGTATGTCTATATGATTATATGTTTATATGTATACCGTCAGGGGCCCGATGCTAAGCGGTGCCTAATGACTGATAGATATGTATATCGAGCGGGGCCCGATGCCCTTTTGGTCCTATTATATGTTTAGTTATGTATGGATATTATGTCATATTTTGGGAACTCACTAAGCTTTATGCTTACGGTTTTTAGTTTATGTTTCAGGTAATTTTGGTTTCAAACGGGAGAGTTTAGGATGATTGTAGAGCACACACCACTCGATTCCACATTTTGTGATTTACTATGATAACGATGATGTATTGATGAAACTTGATTACCTTGGTTTTAGGACAATGATATGCTTTACCATTTTATTAATTTGAAAATGAAAGATTTTTGGGTCTTATGTTTGGGACGTTAGAAGTTGGTATCAGAACATTGGTTTGAAGGATTCGGACATAATCTCAGGTGCATTTGAACTTAAACTGAGGATTTGCTAAAAAAAATTTAAAAAGAAATGTGTTTAGAAAATGGTTTTCTAATACAAGAAAGGGTATGGTGCATGATATCGATCAAGCTCAAGTAAGTTTTTTCCAAAATACCCATACATGCTATTTGATATGATTTTATTTATGAATCTGTGAATTGCATGCTAGTTAGGGCTATGGATCTGCTCAGTGTTTACATGATAGAATTCTAGGTGAGATGCCTTGTATGCATATTGTATGAGCTTGTGTACTTGCATGCTAGTTCTGATTAGTCAGTGATAGATTCGCCTGATTTATGATGCATTGTAACCTAGGAAGAATGGGATGCTAGATTGAGTATAATTTGTATGCGTAAGGAAATCAACAACGAGAGTGGAAGTTCCTAGCATGAGTTGTAGTATGAGAGATTGGATGTTCTTGGTTATTCTATGGATTGGAATGTTACTACACGAATGCTTCTTGCTTTATGCTTTGTGGAAATCTTAAGTGATATCGGCCTGGGTTATATCACCAAGAATTGTTATATGCCATTTGGCATGCCGAGAGTCATTCGTGGGCCGTATCTTGCTGAGCGGGATTCAGTTGTTTGAGCGATTGACCCGGTACTTTTTTGGGTTCATTTCAGTGGTTTTGATTGAGAGATCTTTAGTCGAGTCAACAAGATTAGTTCATCAGCGAAGTCGGAGTACGGGTGTGATATCAATGTTCAGGTAGGATTGGAAGTTGTCCTCAGTAGGACCTTTGGATTCAAGCATTAATGTTGCTAGGGAAGGAATGGTAGCAAGAAGATGTGGATGGAAACCACATGAGTTCGTTTGGTCATTAGTAGTGCCAAGAGAATTTTATAATCATGAGGGTTGAAGATGGCTAGAATTTAGAGATTCCGTGGTGGATGGGGAGTTTGGGTGAAGATTTTCCAGATCAGATCAAGGTTTATGGTCTTTGTTTTGGATTAGGTGTCTAAGCCCATAACTATAATTGGTATGTACTTGACCCGATAGTAGCATCGTCCATTTCAAGTTGCATATCACCAGGACAATTTGATAGGATGGATATTTGAGTAAGAGGTTATTTATGATTTACTAATATATTATAAGTATAATATATTAATTGATAAATTATATAATTTAATTAGTATTGATCAAGAATTAATTTGGAATTAATTTAGTGATCAAAAGAGACTAATTAAATTAATGGGGCTAATTGTGTGAATTAGTGAAACATATGGATTGGGCTATTGATCCATAATGGACTAAGTTTATGAAACATCCCAAAATACGACCCAAAAATTGTTGTTGAATAATTACTAAAACACCATGATAAAATCATAAGGTAACTCATACGTCAATATCTCACAAACAAAAGTAAAGTGTTATGAGTAAACTATATCAAGACTGTATCAATCACATCTATGAAAACCAAAACAACTAGCAGGACAGCTGAAGTTGTGGTGTGTGCGATGCCATCAACCCGAGCTCTTCCCTTTGCTTGCAGAAGTACCTGAAACCAAAACTAAAACTGTAAGCACGAAGCTTAGTGAGCTCCCCCAAACTACCACATACCATATAATACATATAAACACATACTGGGCCTTGCCCACTTCATCGGACCGAAGTCCGGAAACTGCATCGGACCAAAGTCCGGAACTAACCAGGGCCTTGCCCTCTGCATCGGATTGAAATCTGGAATTATTGAGGCCTTGCCTCCTGCATCGGACCAAAGTCCGAAACTAACTGCATCGGACCGAAGTCCGGAACTGACTGCATCGGACAGAAGTCTAGAACATACTGACCATAGCATCACATAAGCATATCAACTAACATGAGCACATAGATAGCATACTACATTAGGCTGTAACCCAGAACACATAACAAAAAATCCTGTCTGAGCCACGAAGGCATCAAACATACTAGAATCTGCATCGGACCGAAGTCCGGAAACTAATGCTAGCTAAACGGGCCGGTATTGTGGCCTTAGATGCGTTCCTACTAAAAGGAAACTCACCTCGTGATCTGGCTGCTAAGTGTGTGGCACCGGGAACTATCTGCTGCTGCTCCGGTATCTCCCCGGCTACAATTCCACAAATACACTCAATCAAATACTAATAACTGTATTGGGGTAAAATGACTCTTTTACCAGTCAAATCTCCTGGTCAAAGTCAACTTTACAGTTGACCTAACTCGCCGAGTTGGGCCGCCAACTCGCCGAGTCCCTACTCTCATTTCTCAACCCTGCTCGCTGCTACTCGTCGAATATGGCATACACTCGACGAGTTCCCGTTCTATATCAACACTCAGGTCATCTGCATCCGACTCGCCGAGTCATATAAACAACTCGACGAGTTGTTCTTGAATCAAAAGAAGATTGCCTGGGACTCGCCGAGTTGTATGAACAACTCGTCTAGTCCCTCCATTGTTGAGTCTAACCTCTAACTCACTGACTCCATACACTACTCACTGGTCCCCACTCGGAATCACTCAAAGCGGAAGAATCGGGGACTCGCGACTCGACACGCCGAGTCCGAAAAACGACTCGCCGAGTCTTATGCATGCAACTTCTAAAAACTCGATTCTGCTCAAAACCACTGCATACAATATATAGATATGAGCTCCTAAGGCTGGTTAACCACGTAAAGTTCCCAACTTTACGTGTACAAAAGCATATAAAAGGGTATAAAGGCTAGAAAGGCACTTGGAAGAGTAGATCTAGGGCTATCATGCAAAATGGCTCCATAAAGTTGATAGATCTGCGTTTTTGGAACTGAAACATGGCTAGATTCGAAAGCTAATCCATCCAATATGATTTCTCTACTATGAACAAGCTAAAGAATGGGCTAAATATGCTTATAAAGGGAAATCTATCAACAAAATGGGAAGAAACTGATCATTACCTCAAAGTACTCTGAGATGGAAGCAAGGACTTGGATCTTCTTCTTCTTCTTAGGATTTAGCCTTCTTCTCCTCTTCAAAACTTCAAGAATTACACCAAGAATGCTCAAAAACTCAATGAGATGATTAGGGTTTGCTTGGATAACGTTTTGAGGATGAAAGAGGCGAGTTTGGGGCTGATAAGGTGGTTTAAATAGGGTGCAAACCCGGGGATTTAGGGTTTCTACCTGGCAGGCCGACTCACCGAGTCCCGAATATGGACTTGTCGAGTCGCCGATCTATAAGCTGATAAAAAACGCGACCCTACTCGACGAGTCGGGACATAGACTCGCCGAGTTCCTCTACAAACTTCAAAAATAAATACTATAAAAGCAACGTACCAGAGACGGGTCGTTACAGTTTATGTAAGAATCCATAAAGAGTTAGTACATATGAGTTATGGATCATAAGTCTATGTGTATGGATTAGGGTTTACCCATGACCGTTGGAATCCTACACTATATATATGTTATCCCATAGAAAAAATCAGACACTAGTTTTCTTGGAGTTCATATAGCTGAATTTGTGCCTAGTAACCTCTCTCTCAAGTCCTCCATTTGTTCATGCTATGTTGTGAACCGTTTGAGGCACCACACTTGGGGTGCTATGTTCTTAAAGGCCAAATACAACAAGCTACAATAAAGAGGTAATCTATTTACTAGTTTTATGATTCAAATATCAAATTGTATGCTAGTTGTAGGCTTCATGCTTTGAAATTTTTTATTGCATGTATAACTAGACAAAACTTAGATCCAAAGCATTTTGGGTTGTATGTACACCACAGGAATGTTATAGTACATAAAAATCAACAGTGGTAACAGAATTATGGGTTGTTTTCTGTTATATTGATGAATTGCTTGTTTGTTCAAAAATGAAAAAATCATTTTTCTGGACTCTACCTGATCACCATGAGGTGGTCAAAATTACCACGAGGTGGTGAAGGGTCTGATAAATTTTTCGGATTTCTTGGCTTAATTTGGATTTGGATAATTACTATAAGTTGTTTTATTCATCAAAATTCAATTTTTATGTTACGAAAATAATTATCCTCGTCTAAATTAAAAGATAAATTATGAGACCCACTATTTATCTAATACATTTACAATATTATTACTCGAAACATGCAACATGCATATTCATATATATTTTACATATATCATCTTACTACAAAACACTAGATACAAACCGACTATTAAGATTTTTACAAAGTTTTATATATTACATAACTTCCCACGAAATTATACACTAATTAAAAAAGCTATAATATTATCTATTCTACATCTTCTACTAGTACATGACTATATTGGATGCTTATCGCATGCAATAATTTAAACATTGACAGGGATAAGCGGAGAGGGATAAGCGGGGGACGCTTAGTGAGTTCAATAATAGTTACAATATAAAATTATGCCATATACATATCAATATGACAGAAGCAAAGAGGGACAAAGAACAACAAAGGCAAATGAGTATCATATGACAAGCTTTCCATATCAACAAATGATCTCATTCAAAGATTTACAATCAATGAGATACAACCATTTCAACATGATATACATCAATAAGACTTCAGCCCAAGTGGCATAGAAAATACAATTTCGAATTATCATTTGGCTAGCGATTCTTTCTCATTCACTTCATGGATAAAGGCTATATGCCAATACCAACGTGATGCTTATGATAGGTTTTATACAAACAATCCTATGTGTGCATGCAACCTTAGTTTGGATCTATGTTTTCACTATAAGACATACAACTTTATGAACACAAAATAAACCCTAGCATGCTTCTATAATTTTCGAAATTTACATAGAAGTGTAGAAAACATACCTTTGTTGTTATATATCAATAACAACTAGTTTCCTTGATCTCTTGAACTCTCTTGAACTCTTGAAAGCAAGCACCACAATTGTAGTGCCTCTAATGGCTCACAAACACCTTGAAGCAACAAGGCAACTAAGAGAGAGAAGGGAATGAAGCTAATTTCGGCCCTAGGGTTCCCTTGGAATCAAGTGGCCTTAAATTGAAGCATAGGGCATGTATTTATAGTATAGGGTACTAGGGTTTCAGTCAAAACCCTAATGGACAGCTTAGCCACCAAGCAGCCCAAGAAACCTTATGGAATGAGGCCTTGGACGAAAATATGATGATCCTTCATCATAATTTCGTTCCCCCTTAGTCCATTAGGTTTCCTAGCCCAAAACTCAACTATCACACAATTGACAGTTTATACCCCTTTATTTAATTTGTCTCTTTTAGTCACCAAATTAATTCCTAATTAATTCATGACTAATACTAATCAAATAAATATGATTTCTCCTTTAATATATTATTCTTATAATATATTAATAAATCATAATATCTCCTCTCTCATATCAAATTACCTTGTCAAGTTGCTTTGGTGAAGGCAACCCAAAAGGACCATGCACACTCGGGTCAAGTAGATACCAAATATGGTTACTGACTTAGACATTAATCCAACAGTCTCCCACTTGGATAAGTCTAGTAACTATATCTCACGTATTACTTCCGTACCCGATGGCAATCGTAGCTTTCAATAGCCGCTATTAACTCTGACCAATAATCTGTCCTTTAGATAAGGGATCGTATAATCCTCTGTTCTAGATATCATGCTAACGATACTTATCGTACAGCATTTTGTTTCTTGATCTCTGATTCGTTCGACATAGAACTCAGTTGAACACATCAACTTCATCTTGACCGGGCCCGGCACATAAGTCAAACGAAATCATCAAGTGGCCGAGATATCGCTTTTATCCTCATAGAATAAAAGGAACAGAAAAACGTCGACTAATATGCCTTTATCATTTACCAGTTAAACCATACACAATAATGCATTTTATGACATCAAGTTACTGATGCGTTTTCGCATTATCAATGTATAATCAACTAGCAAACAATAACCATATCTCTAGGTTTAAAGATTATATGATATTATCATCTTGCGATCACTTGTGATGACATTCATGAAGTAATACCAGCAAGCGTGGGTCTGTTCCAATGCTCAATACTAATTTCATAAGCACTCATAAACTTTGCAGCGAACCTTTGCTATGTCTAAAACTTTTCAGACAATCTACAAACAAATTTATGACAATCTTTCTTCATATCTACTTCCAACATATGAGCGATTGTGGACTGTTCGAATAATCTCATTATTCAGGAAGTCAAAACATGCAAAAAAAAAAATCGGAAAAATAGATAAATAATCAACACATGATAGAAACTTTCTTATAAATAACACACTTTTATTTAATCATCAATTGTTGAGTATGACATTATCTATTACAAGTTTCCTACCTATCTAATCTAAACTAATATCGTCCTTCAGCCCTACGCTCCTAGCGTGCTGAAGATGCTTGACCCTACTCAGTCCCTTCGTAAGGGGATCTGCTGGGTTATCTTCTGACGATACCCTCTTCACAACGAGGAGTCCCTCTTCTACCCGATGTCTAATAAAATGGTATTTCCTGTCGATATGTCGAGAGCTGCCATGATCCCTTGGTTCCTTGGTTAAGGCAACCGCTCCTTCATTATCACAGAAAATTTCCATGGGCTCCTCTATGGATGGCACAACTCCAAGGTCTCAAATGAAGTTCTTCAACCATATAGCCTCCTTTGACGCTTCGCTCGCCGCAATATACTCTGATTCGCACGTTGAATCAGCTACGGGGTCTTGCTTGGAACTTTTCCAAGTCACTGCTCCTCCATTCAGGGTAAAGACCCAGCCTGACTGCGATCGGAAGTTATCCCGATCCGTCTAAAAACTAGCATCACTGTACCCTCGTACCCTTAAGTCATCACTCCCACCAAGGACTAGAAACCATTCCTTGGTCCTCCGAAGGTACTTAAGAATATTCTTAACTGCAATCCAATGTGCTCTACCAGGATTCCCCTGATATCTGCTGACCATGCTTAAAGCGAAGGCCACATCAGGGCGAGTACAAGTCATAGCGTACATGATAGAGCCTACTGCGGAAGCGTAAGGTACTCGGCTCATATCAGCTATCTCTGTCTCTGTACTCGGGCTCTGAGTCTTACTCAGCTTGGTATTGCTTTGGATTGGCAACTCCCCTTTCTTGGAATTTTCCATACTAAAACGCTTTAGCACCTTTTCCAAGTATGTATCCTGACTGAGTCCTATCAGTCTCTTTTCCCTGTTTCTTACTATTCTTATTCCCAGAATATAAGCAGCTTCTCCGAGGTCCTTCATAGCGAAACATTTCCCAAGCCAGGACTTGACCTCCTGCAAGGTTGGGACATCGTTTCCTGTGAGTAGTATGTCATCGACATACAATACGAGAAAGCTTATTATACTCCCACTGGCTTTGACATACACACAAGATTCATCTTCGCTTCGCAGAAAGCCAAACTCTTTAACCTTCTCATCAAAACAAAGATTCCATCTGCGAGATGCTTGTTTCAATCCATAAATAGATCTCTCAAGCTTGCATACTCTATTCGGATGCTTCACATCGACAAAACCCTCTGGCTGATTCATGTAGACATCCTCAGCCAACTTTCCATTAAGGAAAGCGGTCTTTACGTCCATCTGCCATATTTCATAATCATGAAACGCAGCTATGGCAAGCATCACCCTAATAGACTTTATCTTCGCAACTGGTGAGAAGGTCTCATCATAGTCAACTCTGGGAGTTTGAGTAAAGCCCTTCGCAACCAATCGCGCTTTATAAGTATGCACTTTCCCATCCATGTCCGTCTTCTTCTTGAAGATCCACTTGCACCCGACTGTCTTACGACCTGGTACATTATCAACCAAATTCCAAACTTGGTTGTCGTACATGGACTGAATCTCGCTGTCCATAGCCTCTTTCGATTTGCAGACTCTGGGCCTTCCATGGCTTCCTTATAGTTGCTAGGTTCATCCAAATTTACTAGTGTACTATCACTAATAAACGTATCCCCTTCAGTAGTAATATGAAAACCAAAAACTGGGGTGGAACACTAGCCCTAGAGGAACGTCGAAGAGGTAAGGACATGTCAACAGGTTCAATAGGAGTTTCCTCCCCAAGTTGAGTGCCAGTGTCAGAGGTTCCTTCATCGCTCTGATCTTGAATTTCTTCAAGTTCAATTTGCCTCCCACTGTCTTCTTGGCCTATCAATTCCTTTTCTCGGAAAACTTCTCTTCTAGCTACGAAGACAACATTGTCACTCGGTCTATAGAAAAGGTAGCCAAAAGACTTCTGTGGATAGCCGATGAAATAACACTTCTCACTACGAGGTTCAAGTTTGTCGTGAGTCTCTCGTCTTACGAAAGCCTCACAACCCCAAACCTTAATATGTGCCAACGAGGGAGCCTTCCCTGTCCACATCTTGTGAGGAGTCTTGGAAACCTTCTTAGTGGGAACTAAGTTAAGTATACGGGCGGCAGTCTCTAAGGCATACCCCCAGAAAGCTATTGGTAACGAAGTCCGACTCATCATAGAACGAACCATGTCCAACAAGGTCCGATTACGTCTCTCAGCCACACCGTTCAGTTGTGGCGTTCTTGGAGGCGTCAATTGTGAAACGATTCCACATTCTTTTAGATAGTCGTGAAACTCAAGACTTAGGTACTCTCCTCCTCGGTCTGACCGAAGCATCTTGATTTTCCTGCCCAGCTGATTCTCCACTTCATTCTTAAACTCTTTGAACTTTTCAAAGGTTTCCGACTTTTGCTTGATCAAGTAGATATATCCATATCTGCTATAATCATTTGTGAAAGTCACATAGAAGAGGCAAGCATCCCTTGTGGTGGATCTAAAGGGCCCACACACATCAGTGTGTATGAGATCCAATAAACCCTCACCCCTTTCACAAGTGCCAGTAAAGGGTGACTTGGTCATCTTCCCAAGTAAACAAGATTCACACGTATCATCGTCCCTAAGGTCGAATGACTCCAACACTCCATCCTTTTGGAGTTGGGCTATGCGTTTCTTGTTGACATGGCCAAGGTGACAGTGCCACAAGCATGCTTTGTCTAGACTAGTAGACGAATCAATATTCAAAACATTATTTCCGAAATTATCAACAATCATCATAGATTCATAAATCCCATTACAAGGTAATGCATTGAAATAAAAGACACCATTCAAATAAACATTAATAGAACCATTACTATTATCAAAAGAATATCTGAAACCTTGTCTAAACAACCCGTGAAAAGAAATAATGTTTCTTGCCATATCTGGCGAATAACAGCAATTCTCTAAATCTATACCTAACCCATTTCTCAACACTAAAGAATAAACACCGACTTTGGTCACAGGCGATGATCTTCTGTTTCCCATAATCAGGTTCATCTTCCCATGCTCCATTTCCCTACTTCTTTTTAGGCCCTGCAAATCAGAACAAATGTGGTAACCACATCCTGTATCAAGAACCCATGAAGTAGCAAATGATGAGTTATTAGATTTAATAGAATACATACCTGCAAATGTGGGCTTGATCTTCCCATCTTTAATGTCCTACAGATATTGTGGGCAGCTTCGCTTCCAGTGGCCCTTTTGGTGGCAATAGAAGCACTCTGCTTCTTTAGGATCGGAAAGAGGGTCTAGTGGGGCCTACATTGGTCCCACTTGAGGACGAACCATCATGGGGTTTCCCCTTATGGTGGCTCTTACATGGAGCCTTCCTCTTTTTACCCTTTCCTTGACCTATCGCCATCACAGGAGCGGCCACAGTAGGGGATGGTGCAACGGATTTGTGTTTGAGGTTGCTCTCAGCAGTCCTCAAGAGTCCTTGGAGCTTGCTCAAGGAGACCTCCTCTTTATTCATATGGTAGGTCATCCTAAACTGATTGTAGCAGGAGGGCAAGGAGTGGAGGATTATGTCGATAGCCAAATCCTCATCAAACTTAACATTAAGTTTGAGAAGACGATCAACATACCTCTGCATTTTCTGCAAATAAGAGGTTAGGGATTCTCCACTCCCCATCTTAGCGGTGATCATGTTAGTAATGATCTCATAGCGCTCTTGCCTCGTGCTCTGGTGATACCTGTCCAGCAAATCCTGATGCATTTCATATGGATACATGTCCTCATAGGACTTTTGGAGTTCAAGGTTCATGGTGGCCAGCATGATGCAGTGAACTTTCGTGGCATCACGCTCGTGGGCCTCAAAGGCGGCCAATTCCTCAGGAGTAGCAACATCTGGGATGATCTTCTCAAGCTTTTCATCGAGGACATATTCTTTGTCCTCGTAGCGTGTGATCATTCGGATATACCTCATCCATTCGTTGAAGTTTGAACCATCAAATGTCACTTTCTGACACAAGTTCATCAACGAGAATGACCCAGAAGCGTTGTTGTTGTTGTTGTTTGCAGACATCTGAAAAAGGAAAGGAACAAAGTTTGATTAGAAATGAATCCCTAATTAAACACCCAAATGAGTAATTAGGGCTAGGATCCAACAATATTATTTACAACTTAGAAAGGGATGCCGTACTCTAAAAGTAAATAATTTGAAGGTAAGTGAATGACGATTCACTAATTCTCACCATGAAAAACGAAAAAGCAATTTAGGTTTTAAATGTATTGAAAACTCCTAGATCTTTGAGATTCATTGAACTTTTCAATGGCATGTTTAAATCTCGATATGCATTTCAAATTTGCGACTGGGATGCCGAGGATCGCAAACAAATTTGTGAATAACCATGCGAATCAACGCGGTGCACTCAATGTCTTTATCACCTAATCAATGTGCCGGTGAACCACACACGCTCCATTGATCTATGACAAACATCGAGTCACCCTTCGCTACCAACGTCATCCCCAAATTGATGTGCCGGTTAACCACACGCGCTCCATCAACGTTTGACAAGGGTACGAAGTGTAATTCCATGGATTAGCATCATTTTCACATTTTACCCTAAAGTAACTAAGAGTGGGAATTTGTAAAACAATGTAGTTACTTTAATATTTCCATTATACTTTTAATGAGGAATTAAGTGCCCTATCCTATCCGTTCGGCTAACGACCCTCCACCAGTCAAGCAAGCGGTAGATGTGAGTGTACATCCATTAAGCGCCATTTTATAGGCAGCAACCTTATACCCACCTTATAGACCGACTTCGTGAATGAGGCCTACTAGCGATAAGACTAGCTTATTCTTATACATATATAATAATTAATCTTATAATATCATAATTGTATAAGGGTGTATTTTAAAAACATTTCAAAAATACTAGTATCTTAATGTGTATTTAAAATTTTCGGAATTAAGGCTATTTAATTTAAAATTTTAAACACCAAAAATCTTTGATTTAATAATTATCAAAATCAAACAATTAATTTGAAGTATTAAATCTTTAGGGATTATCATAAAATTAAACTATTAATTTATTTAATCCTTTTATTTTTAAATATATGGAAAGGATAATACAAGATCTTCAATTATCTAGTTTAAACAATTAAATTGATAATCACAAAGATAGTATTATCCATATCCCTAAAATCTTGGGATCTTATCATGGGGACAAGGGATTTTCGAAATCCCTAGGGTTTCATAACCCTAATTTCGAAATTTGGAGGCTAGGCAAAAAGGTTTCAAGAACCCTATCAAAAAAATCGCCAACTAGGGTTTGGCAACCCTAATTTGCGAAAATCACCAAGCCTTAGGGTTTACTTGCCATAAACCCTAATTTGTCAAGTTCATAATATGCATCAAATCCAATTGAAAACAAAAAACCAATGGCTCTGATACCACTGATAGGTTTTATACAAACAATCCTATGTGTGCATGCAACCTTAGTTTGGATCTATGTTTTCACTATAAGACATACAACTTTATGAACACAAAATAAACCCTAGCATGCTTCTATAATTTTCGAAATTTACATAGAAGTGTAGAAAACATACCTTTGTTGTTATATATCAATAACAACTAGTTTCCTTGATCTCTTGAACTCTCTTGAACTCTTGAAAGCAAGAACCACAATTGTAGTGCCTCTAATGGCTCACAAACACCTTGAAGCAAGAAGGCAACTAAGAGAGAGAAGGGAATGAAGCTAATTTCGGCCCTAGGGTTCCCTTGGAATCAAGTGGCCTTAAATTGAAGCATAGGGCATGTATTTATAGTATAGGGTACTAGGGTTTCAGTCAAAACCCTAATGGACAGCTTAGCCACCAAGCAGCCCAAGAAACCTTATGGAATGAGGCCTTGGACGAAAATATGATGATCCTTCATCATAATTTCGTTCCCCCTTAGTCCATTAGGTTTCCTAGCCCAAAACTCAACTATCACACAATTGACAGTTTATACCCCTTTATTTAATTTGTCTCTTTTAGTCACCAAATTAATTCCTAATTAATTCATGACTAATACTAATCAAATAAATATGATTTCTCCTTTAATATATTATTCTTATAATATATTAATAAATCATAATATCTCCTCTCTCATATCAAATTACCTTGTTAAGTTGCTTTGGTGAAGGCAACCCAAAAGGACCATGCACACTCGGGTCAAGTATATACCAAATATGGTTACTGACTTAGACATTAATCCAACAGCTTACTCGTTCACTTCATGGTCAATGGTATAACTCATTATCATAATATCACGGGAAAGCACATTGCACATATAACACATTCTTGAATTAGTGTCTAAGCCGGTAACTATATTTGGTATGTACTTGACCCGGTTGTGCATGGTCCTTTTGGGTTGCCTCCACCAAAGCAACTTGATAGGATGATTTATGGAGAAAAGAGGATTAATTATGATTTATTAATATATTGTATGAATAGTATATTAAAGGAGAAATCATGTTGTTTAATTAATATTAGTCAAGAACTAGTTTTGTGACTAAAAGTCATTAAATAAACTTAGGGGACTGGAATTGTAATTATAAGATAATTGCAATTGGGCTATGGATCACCTTTGAACATAGGTTGGATGAATTCTATCGGAATCCAATAAGGAATTCTTGCAAGAGTTGTTCTAAAGGGAGTTAATGGGCTGCTTAGGGCCTAAGCAGTCAAATTAGGGTTTCCTAGCTGATAACCCTAATTGCCTCACTATATAAAGACCCTTATAGCCCCAAAAACTTAAGGAACTCCTTTGGAAGAATCCTAAGTCGTTTTTGGTGCACATCCTCCTTCTCATAAGTCATTTTCTTGCTTGTGGTGCTTGTAAGCCATTAGAGTAGTGACACTTGTGACTCTAAGCTCCAAAGACAAGGAGATTCAAGCCATTAACATAAGAGGTAATCATCTAGATCTAATCTTATATGATAATTTTGTAATATATCATTAGATCTAGGGTTTATAAGTCTTGGATGAATTGCATGTACAATAAAGAAACCTAGATCCAAGCTTTAGGGTTTGCATGAGCATATAGGATATTCTTTTGGCTAAAACCCATCAGTGGTAACAGAGCCTTGATTGGTTTCTGTTGTATGTGATGCAATGTGTCACACCCCGAAACCGAAGGTAGAAACATCTCGGGGCGGAGGTGACTTCATGTGAATATCATAACCAATGTACATAGTAAGCAAACTAAAACACAAAACATTACATTACATAGATTTCATTACATCAGTTGAAAAGTAAAGTAGCACAAGTTTCATAGATACATAAGTTTAAACAAAAGAAAGACGTGACTTCCATTCGCTCCTTCTTCTGCGAAAGCACGCGAGGCACCTGTCTAAGTAGAACCTGAGAATACAAGCATTTTAAAAATCAGCATAAAGCTGGTGAGTTCATAAGCGGTTTGTTTTTATGAAAATGTACATGATTCCTTTTGGTTTCTGAAAATATTACGACCCAAGAAAATCCCATATTTTCTTATGTAAAAACAGTTTAGTTATCATTTTGTTATTTAATTTGTTTATGAGTTGATATGTTATTCCAGGAAAATCCCATATTTTCCTAAGTATTTTAGTTATCATTTCGATATTTAATTCATTTACGAGTTGTTACATTATTCCAGGAAAATCCCATATTTTCCTAAGTGTTTAGCTATCCATTTAATACTTAATTAGTAGTTTAGATTTCGATGTACTAGTAACTACCCTACTTATAGTTTTAGTTAAGTATTCTGATATCTTAGTTAACCTACATTCGATTGTTGATTATCTGCTATACTTGGAGGTATTTTCAAATATTTGGATTCACTTAGAAGCGCACATTAACAGTATTTTCGAAGTTCTGGTGATTTCCAAAAGGGTACCTTAGACGTATTTTCGAAGCTCTGTCGAAAGCCGATGTCCAGAGGCGTACTGTCAAATTAATTTCGAAACTATGGTTACATCCAAGGGGTACACAAGCTGTATATTCTAAGTCTTCGCGTCATCCAAAGGCATTATTTCGTATTCGTATTCGTATTCCTAGTCCTATTCCTAATCCTATTCGTATTCGTATTTGTTCTATCCAATTAGTCATATTCGTATTCGTATTCGTATTCGTATTTGTTCTATCCTATTAGTTATATTCGTATTAATCTTAGTTTATGATTAGTATGATTCCCTATACAAAACATAATATGAAACTTAATTTATAACATCTATTAAAGGAATCTATAATTAGATTGACAATTCGCTCTACAATTCGAACAAATGGTTAGTATGATTTTCGATATTAAAAGTATTCAAAATATGAAATAATTGTACAAAAAATAATAAATTTAAGTACAAGATTTCCTTGTACTTTTGCTTGTATTCCCGCTGAAAACATTTGAAAAACATTTGAAAAAGGGTAGGGGTATGAACTCACCGGACGAGGAAGGTGTCGACTGGGACGCTAAACGTCGGATCAAGTCTTGAATACGTGCGAGGTTCCTATGTAATGTTAAATGATACACAGATGTATGTAATTAGATTTTAAAACACTAATCAGATACGATTATACACTCCAAGACACGAAAACATTTCAAAATAAGTGTTTGGAGTGACCTGGGTGACGTTTATGGACATGAATGGCTAGGATATGGAGTTGACTCTTCAATAGTAAACTCTAAGGAGTGTTCACAGCCCTAAACATGACATCCCCATGAGTTTACAGCCGTAAACTCATGGTGGGGTGTTCTTATGTGCTAAATGGCCTTGAATCAAATGAGAGGTGTTGCTAGGTTTGGTTCTAGGGCATTATCAAGGAATTAATTCAACCATATGGACTAATTGATGAGTTTACGGTAGTAAATGAAGTGTTTATGGCCGTAAACTCTCACCCACATCATTCTTAAGTGTTTTGAAGGTCAAAGATTAATCACAATTGATTCTACTCAATTTTACAAGCCAAGGGGTGAGTATAGGGCATCATACAACCCATTTATAGGAGTTTACGGCCCAGGAACCCATTCTTGGGAGGTTTACGGCTGTGAACTCCTTATGGGGTTGTTTTAATCAAGTTTAAGGTCCCTAACTTGTTTGTGGTTGCTTCTAGACTTTATTCCAGACTTATGAGGTGTGTAAGTTGCATTTTAACACCCAAAAAGGAGTTTACTCCCCATGAAATGGTGTTTATGGCCCAAGCTTTTTCTTGGGTAGGAAACTCATGTTTACTCCTCAAATGTTGAGTTTAAGGTGTCCTAAGTCCAATCCAATAAGTCCTTAAGCCATATCTAAGCTCTAATGGTGATTTGGAAGGGTTTTGAGGCTCAAAAACACCACTTATATGTGTTCACGGCCCAAGAGTGTTCTAGGGCCGTAAAAACATGTTTGGGGGTCCTAAATAATGAATTAAACTTGAATTTGAAGGCTAAGTATGTGGTACAAGAAGCTAGGAGGTTTACCTTGGTGTTTTGAGGCTTGAAATGGATGATTTTTGGACCAACCTCTTTAGTTGAGGAGAGAGGTTATAGAGTGAGTGAAAAGGCTCCAAATGAGTCTTAATTCACTTTAAATATGGTTTGAATTTTAGACACAGTGGAATTCTACCCGATACTGATGTTAACCGAGGCTTTTGGTCGCACCCGATTAAGTTGTCGTCACCCGATATGGTCGAAACTAAAATTTTTCTAATTACTAGTTTGGGGCGTTTTAACATGTTTCCAACATGTTTGGATACTTACAAGGTCAAATAAAAGTCTTACCTTAATTGACCTAATCAAAAATGAAATCAGAATAATTCGATTAAAACGAGTTTTACGGACAATATGGGTTGCAGCGATGGAATAACTTCGGCTTGTGACATTATCCCCCCGTTAGAGGGAATTTCGGCCCGAAATTCAAAGATTAAGATACAAGTTATGGAAAAGGATGTTGATGTGTCTACTGTATCGGGTCTGCACACTCCCAAGTGAATTCAGGTTATCGCTTGGAAGTCCAACGAACCTTCACTGTCGGGACGTGGCTTTGTTTCATACGTTTGATCTCTCGGTCTATGGTCTTGATTTGTTCAAGAGGAATTACTAAGGTTTCATCGGACAAGTACTTCTAAAGATTCGGGACATGGAAGACAGGATGGATGTTTCTAAGTTCTGAAGGTACTCGGAGTTCGAAGGCTACAGGGTTGATCCGAATGAGGATCTCGAAGGGTCCAATTTACCTCGAGTTAAGTTTCCCTTGCTTTCCCAAGGTGCATCATGTCTTTCCAGGGCGAGACCATTAACAGGACACGATCCCCAACCTGGAATTCCAGAGGTTTCCATTGTACATTGACGTAATTCTTCTATCAATCTAGTGAAGTTTTCAATTGTTCTCGGGTCTAGATGATCTTCTTGACGGTTTCGCGGATGATTTCAGAACCAGTGTGGGTACTACCGGGGAATAGATTCTTGGCTAGCTGTGTGTCTTCTACCTTGACCTAACACAAGAGAATTTGCACTTTTTACTACAACAAAAGGGTACACCTTTCCGTGTCGGAGTGGTTAAGGGTTTGGTGATTTTGGAAGAATTTTCTGAATAAGTCTGTAATAATAGCCGGCGAAACCCAAGAATTGACAGGTTTTCTATGGGTGTCTTCGGTGCCGACCAATTCTCTATTGCTTTGACCTTATGAGGGTCCACGTGTATGTCTTCATTGCTCACTACATGACCAAGGGAAAATGGTTGACCGAAGGGTATCAATACGAACTCTTAGTGATCCTATCGAGTCTTGAATTCTGTCTTGGAAACACTATCCTCGTGAACTCGTAGCTGATGGTGTCTTAACCTAAGGTCTATCTTCGAAGAGTAACCAGCTCCTGGATTTTATCGAAGAAGTCACCTACCCGGGAAAGAGGATATCGGTTTTGACCGTCAACTCATTAAGTCGGTTGGATAACTCCTGCATTTCTGTTGGGGCAAAAATGGTACAGAGATTTGGCTGCGAAGGTAGTTCCAGGGATTAAGTCGATACAAGACTCGACTTGACGTTCGGAAGGAATTCTCGGGAGCTCTTCGGGAAGATATCAGGAATATTACAGTTCTCGGGGACGCTCTAGAAGTGTTTATCTTCTTGTTTCTCGATGATTACATGGATTAGGAAAACCTAACACTCCTTTATGCAGAAGTTTTCGAGCTTTGATACAGGAAATGATGCGAAGATTTGGGCCAAGCTTGACACCATATATCATGAGGGTCCGGTCAGAGAGGAAATTGAGACGAATAAATTTTTCATAACAAAGTGTATCAATATGATCAGGACTCAACTGATACATGCCAAAGATAACATCAAAGCTCATTATTGAATCTGACATCAGGTCAATGCGGAAAGAATGATTACTCAAGGTAAGGATACAGCTTGGGGATAAGTCGTTAGTGCACTCATTCTCACCGGTAACCATATTGACGGTAAATGTTTCGGTTATTAGATGAAAGCTATGTTTACGAAGATATTTGAATGAATGACTAATAAAACTTTCTTGACACTAGATTCGAAAAGGATGCGAGCATAAGAATTGTCAAGAGGAAATATACCCGCAGCGGTGGTGGGATCAGCGGTTGCCTCCTTTTGCCTCATAGCTAAAACCATCTCGGCGTTGTTGACGTTGTTGGTGGTTGCTGCCTTTGGGCAGTTTTGCTTGAATAAGAGTTTTCTACAACAAAGTTGGAACTAGAAATACTCCCATAGTATTTCATGTTTCACTGCGACGACGGCTCGTTGTTTGGGGTATTTGGGTAAGTTTTAGGCATGCTGAACACCACAGTCACTCCCAGGCACATGTTGGCCGTGTCTCGAATGAATATAGTTGATCAGGCTATATTGACCCTAGACACGACTACATAACTGCCCAGGTTTAACCACAACATAGAACACCCATTTACTTATGTTTTGTTCTACTTGTAATTACGGATCTCGACGGTTAGATATACTTGTATACTTTTGAAAATACTTGTATTTTAAAGTATACTTTTAGTTCAGAACACTTAGGCCCCTTAATGTTTATAGTTGTAAGGTTTGGTATACTCAGTTCACTATAAACAAGGGCTCTGATACCAATCTTTCACACCCCGAAACCGAAGGCGGAAACGTCTCGGGGGGAGAGGTGACTTCATGTGAATATCATAACCAATGTATATAGTAAGCGAAGTAAAACACAAAACATTACATTACATAGATTTCATTACATCAGTTGAAAAGTAAAGTAGTACAAGTTTCATAGATACATAAGTTTAAACAAAAGAAAGACGTGACTTCCATTTGCTCCATCTTCTGCGAAAGCACGCGGGGTACCTGTCTAAGTAGAACCTAAGAATACAAGCATTTTAAAAATTAGCATAAAGCTGGTGAGTTCATAAGCGGTTTGTTTCTATGAAAATGTACATGATTCCTTTTGGTTTCTGAAAATGTTACGACCCAAGAAAATCCCATATTTTCTTATGTAAAAACAGTTTAGTTATCATTTTGTTATTTAATTCGTTTATGAGTTGATATGTTATTCCAGGAAAATCCCATATTTTCCTAAGTGTTTAGCTGTCCATTTAATACTTAATTAGTAGTTTAAATTTCGATGTACTAGTAACTACCCTACTTATAATTTTAGTTAAGTATTCTGATGTCTTAGTTAACCTACATTCGATTGTTGATTATCTGCTATACTTGGAGGTATTTTCGAATATTTTGATTCACTCAGAAGCGCACATTAACAGTATTTTCGAAGTTCTGGTGATTTCCAAAAGGGTACCTTAGACGTATTTTGGAAGCTCTGTTGACAGTTGATGTCCAGAGGCATACTGTCAAATTAATTTCGAAACTATGGTGACATCCAAGGGGTACACAAGTTGTATATTCCAAGTCTTGGCGTCATCCAAAGGCATTATTTCGTATTCGTATTCGGATTCCTAGTCCTATTCCTAATCCTATTTGTATTTGTATTCGTTCTATCCTATTAGTTATATTCGTATTAATCTTATTTTATGATTAGTATGATTCCTTATACAAAACATAATATGAAACTTAATTTATAACATCTATTAAAGGAATCTATAATTAGATTGACAATGCGCTCTGCAATTCGAACAAATGGTTAGTATAATTTTCGATATTAAAAGTATTCAAAATATGAAATAATTGAACAAAAAATAATAAATTTAAGTACAATATTTCCTTGTACTTTTGCTTGTATCCCCCCTGAAAACATTTGAAAAACATTTGAAAAAGGGTAGGGGTATGAACTCACCGGACGAGGAAGGTGTCGACTGGGATGCTAAACGTCGGATCAAGGCTTGAGTACGTGCGAGGTTCCTATGTAATGTTAAATGATACATAAATGTATCTAATTGGATTTTAAAACACTAATCAGATACGATTATACACTCCAAGACGCGAAAACAATTCAAAATAAGTGTTTGGAGTGACCCGGGTGATGTTTATGGACATGAATGGCTAGGATATGGAGTTTACTCTTCAAGAGTAAACTCTAAGGAGTGTTCACAGCCCTAAACACCACATCCCCATGAGTTTACGGCCGTAAACTCATGGTGGGGTATTCTTATGTGCTAAATGGCCTTAAATTAAATGAGAGGTGTTGCTAGGTTTGGTTCTAGGGCATTATCAAGGAATTAATTCAACCATATGGACTAATTGATGAGTTTATGGTAGTAAACGAAGTGTTTACGACCGTAAACTCTCACCCACATCATTCTTAAGTGTTTTGAAGGTCAAAGATTAATCACAATTGATTCTACTCAATTTTACAAGCCAAAGGGTGAGTTTAGGGCATCAAACAACCCATTTATAGGAGTTTACGGCCCAGGAACCCATTCTTGGGGGGTTTACGGCTGTGAACTCCTTATGGAGTTGTTTTAATCAAGTTTAAGGTCCCTAACTTGTTTGTGGTTGCTTCTAGACTTTATTCCAGGGCTTATGAGGTGTGTAAGTTTCATTTTAACACCCAAAAAGGAGTTTACTCCCCATGAAATGGTGTTTACGGCCCAAGCTTGTTCTTGGGCAGTAAACTCATGTTTACTCCTCAAATGTTGAGTTTAAGGTGTCCTAATTCCAATCCAATAAGTCCTTAAGCCATATCTAAGCTCTAATGGTGATTTGGAAGGGTTTTGAGGCTCAAAAACACCACTTATATGTGTTCACGGCCCAAGAGTGTTCTAGGGCCGTAAACACATTTTTGGGTTCCTAAATCATGAATTAAACTCGAATTTGAAGGCCAAGTATGTGGTACAAGAAGCTAGGATGTTTACCTTGGTGTTTTTAGGCTTGAAATGGATGATTTTTGGACCAAATTCTTTAGTTGAGGAGAGAGGTTATAGAGAGAGTGAAAAGGCTCCAAATGAGTCTTAATTCACTTTAAATATGTTTTGAATTTGAGACACGGTGGAATTTGTTGGGTTATGAGCAATCTAACACTCCTACGTGTACATGCAACCCTAAATACCTTGGATCTATGTTTTCTCTATTATACATACAAATATCAACTTTCCAAGGTATTGTTCTATTCTAGCATACTAAACGTTGAATAACACAAGTTAGAATAACATACCTTTTGTTAGTGCTTGTCTTCATGAAGCTTGAGTGCCTAGTGCCCCAAGTGTGACACCTCAAATGGTTCACACAACACCATAAACACTTGGAATAAGTTAGAGAGAATTCTACACTTCATGAAATCGGCTAGCCCTCTCTAGAATAATACTAGTGGCCGATTTTGATCAAGAATAAGATGCTTATATAGTTATACAATTAGGGTAAACCCTAATTGTCATGACTTTCCATTTCCTTGGATCCATGGGTTCAAATACACCATGGAGCATCATATGGGTTTTGGCCCAACTAGATAATCCATGGAGCATTATCCCACTATATAAGTATGAATGATTTGCACAATCAACCCATATATTTAATTAATCTTCTTTTGATCACTTAATTAATCCTAGATTAATTCTTGATCAATACTAATTAAATAATCTTATTATTCTTATTATTAATATAATAGAACTTATAATATATTAATAACTAGAAGTGTCTTATTTCTCTCATTATAGTCTATCCAAGTGCATGATGCCATGCAACCCAAATGGACCATGCCGGGTCGGGTCAAGTCTTACCAATTATAGTTATGGACTTAGACATTAATCCAACAGTCTCCCACTTGGATAACTCTAAAACTAATATTGCGTATGACTTCAGGAACCGACTGGCAATCGTAGCTCTCAAAAGCTTCTGTTGAACTTTGACCTTGTAGATGAACTCTGACCTTTGTCAATGACTTGTCCATTAGATAATGGATCATATATTCCTCCATTCTAGATATCATATGGACTGAGACATGGATTATAATCATTCTCTCTGTCCATTTGTTGTTTCCCGATTTCCGATTTATGACGACTGACTAATTGAACAAATCAAATCAGTACTGGCCCGGCCGAGCACTTCCATTTGTCATCATCAAATCATCTAGGGGCCCACAGATATCGCTTTTATCCCGAAGGTAAAAGGAATGAATAAACTTCGACTCGTATGGCTTGTTCTACTACTTGTTGAATCGTACACAAAGACACTTTTTATAGCACCGAGTTACCAAATGCGGTTTCGTGCAATCAATGTACTATCAACTCATAGTAACAACTCACATCTCTAGGTTTGAAGAATATAAGATATTATCGTCTCATGATCACTCATGATAAAATCCATGAAGTGATTCCAATGAGCGCGGGTTGAATCCAATACTCAGAATTATGAGCACTCATGAGTGTTGTATCCCTTTGTCCAACACCTTAGACCTCTACAAGCGAACCCATGACAGTCTTAATTCATATCTACTTCCAACATATGACCGACTGTGGATGGTTTGAATAACTTAGTCATTCCGGAAGAATAACCTAGTTTATTCAGGAAGTCAAAACATGCAAAGTAAAACAAAATAATAATTGAATACAATGTGGTATCAAAACCTATGAACATAAATAAAACACATTTTATTTATCACCATATGATTACACATTATTCATTGTATACTGTTCCAGCTATCAACTTTATTCTTGAATTTAAAACAATAGTTGTCCCATGCTCCAAGCATGTACACTATGTTTTCTAAACACTAGTCATGCCATACACCAAGTATGCATGCTATGTTTGTCTATGATCTTTACTTTGTGAACTAGATCCATTGAACATAACTTCAATGATTCTCTTTTCACACTCCCAAATCCTTACTGCAAATGCAAGAATTCCAAATTCATGCCATTTACTGAAATCTTTTGGATTCTAAACTTCTATCCATTGATCCTCTTGTAACGATTATGCACAAATTCACAAAAACTTGGCAACAATCATTACAGAGTATTCCAAAGGAGATCAATTCCTTGGAAACATCCTTCTTGCATTAAGTTTCCTTAATCTTACACAGATTAAAATTTCTTACTTTGAAACATTTCCAGATTCATATTGACTATCACTTCTGAACAAGAGTTGCCTCCTTACAGATTATGTCAATATGGCCCTTCCAATATTATCACTATACTTCCAATTGTCCTTGAGCAACCAATCTTTGGTAAACCTTAGATTGTCCTCGGCAATTGTTTAATCCTTTTAGTCATATCCAGTTCTAAACCTTTTCCCTTCTTAATGCCCCAGGCATTTGGAAACTTTTAGAACGGATAACTATAGCACATGTAATCGATCCTATATCCGAAGCATATGGGACACGATTCATGATGTCTCACATAAAGACTAAACCAGTCTTTTACTATAACATTTCCATTTCTATTTGCCAAGTTCTCATAATTAGATTATGAAAAGGGATGTCGTAATCATAATCGAATTTTAGAATGCAAATAATGGACCCATATACAGAATTTCCTTATGTTGAGCCATTCCAACATGAAATTCATATATATCCTTGACTAAATGATTAAAACCTCACGATCTAAGCTTATAGATTTGAGATGAAGTATAATTTCCTCTCCCTTAATTATAGAAAAAAAACTTTTTTTTCCAATTGAAACCTTTTGTTTTCTATAATTAACATTGCTAACTTGCAATCTTTATCATAATTATCATGCTCCCACTAACATGATGATTATTAGCATAACACTTATGCTCCCACTAGCTTCGACATGTACTCAGAAATCAGCTAACTTTCTTACCAAAGTTCAGATTTCTGATACAAGATTGTTTTGATAGAACTTTATCAAAATCATACACCTTCCCTTAGATAGCACACTTGTGTGTCTTAACAATTATGAAGAGGGATGCCGTAATCATAATGGTTAGACCTTTTTTCCACTTCTCACAAGTCCAGGTTAGTGTGCCGGTAAACCACACACGCTCCACTAACGACTTTGAGAATGCAAATATCACAACTGCTATCTAACTAAAATCTACTTAGTGAAAGTGTTTCCTCACCATCATTTTCATGAATCGGAGAGAAACCTTATGACACCTAGATTTAATGGTGTATGTGTTCTTATCCATGTGAATTGTCAAAACCATAGTCACAAGACAAGGATAATGACAAATCCGAACTCATATGGACTGAACTCAATCTTAACTTCTTGCCACCTGGCAGCTCAAGGGCTTGCCATTGCTTCCAAGTTGTTGTGCAACACATTGAGAACTCTAAGAACTCATATGCAAAGCCAACTTTAACTAGAATGGGCACAGAATATGTCAACACGATAGTTTATAAACCTCAAGTTGTGTGCTAGTGAGGAACTTCAGGTTTCATTCTTGATTAGTTCTTGAGACCTTCAAGACCTTTAAGACTCCTACTGTCCTCTTGACATATAAGACTCCCTTGTCAAACATCCAAGAGACAATGTGGATTCTAATCAAGACAAACACTTCACAGATTTGGTCTAAGTTGGTCTTTGTTTTATCCAAAACATCACAACTTACCAATTTCAAATGTACAAGAGTAGGAAACTTTTACTCTTCCATTTGACAAGTGTTTTAAACCTTCATTAAGACATGTCACTCAAATAACAATCTTGGAGTATCACTCTAAGACTTGTATTAGAACGAAGTATGACTCATCTTCTTGATTTAACCATTTCAACAATTCAAGATCCCTCTTCTTAGTCATAAGAATGCACTAAGACTTCCTTAGAGAACTAATTGTGCTATGGTTTCTTAATCATTAAGATGATCACAAAAACTGATACTAAAGTACTCTCCCATCTTTTCAGATTTGAGAAACTTTTATCCTTCTGCTTAATTTGATTCTTCTTATTCTCTCTTTCATACATTGGAACCTTTTTCCAATGTCTCAGAGTTACACTTAAGCTTGTAAGTATAATCATATTTACTGAGCTTTAGTAAACTATGACGAATAGTTTTATCAATCTTTTGTGATGGACTTGACCAGTGCACAAGAATGTGTACTCGATCCCTTAGTCCATTACTTGACTCACACATCCATGTGAATAAGTAAGTAGTCTTAAGTTTTCCAATACTTGAAAGTTCTCATTCATCATGCTATACAACTTGCATGATTCCAAGTTCCGGTCCAATTGAGACTTGGGTTATGAGAATCTTTCCTTATTTGGTAAATTTAGACATTACCACAAATGAAGGAATCAATTTCATATTTCCACTTTTGCTATTAATGGAATTATATAAGCAACAATTTTTCCTCAAATGCCATTGTAAGGATATTTTAAAATAAATAAAATCAAAAAAAAATTCTTTTATTTTAAAACTATGCGGAAAAACTTATCCTTACAATCCATATGAAAACTTGTTGTTATCTATTCCTAAGCAATACCTCATAACTCCTAAGAAGTAGCTCAAGAATCCGATCTTCAAACTATGCGATCAGATTCAGCATATTCTTTCTTTTGAGTTCCTTTACTTTTCCTTGATTCTTAAAACATTACCATGTGACCCAGTCACATCATGTAATAAGAATCTCAGAATAGAAACTTAGCAGAGTTAGATAGTGGACTTTACCTGAAGTAGAGTCAAACTTATTGACTTTAACATCCTTAGGTAAATTTGGCAGCTTCAAAACTAATGACCCTTCCTTTGGCAATATAAACATATGGACCCTTTGATAATGGTACACGGGACTATTACAGACTTAGCCTTTTCTCTTTACCATTTGGTCAACCTAGTTGACTATGGTCAATCCCTTTCCGTGGGAAGAGAATGCTTTTTCTGTATTTCCTGTGTCACTATTGTCAATATCCATCAAGTTTTGAGGAAGTTGATCTTAACAAATAAATAAGATCATTAAGGTTCTTTTCATAGTCTGTTTCATAGGTGTTCCAAAAGAACTCACTATGTGACTTAGAAAGTAGTTGAACCACCAACTTTCTCAAGACTTTGACACCCTTCTCTCCCGGCTTGTCAATATGTGACTACATCTCCAAGATGTGATCACACCTAGACCTTGCCTTCCCAATACGGTTTGAGTGACTTTGAACTTGTGAGTTGGGAGAATAATTTGAGGAGGTGAAAGAAGTATGATTTCCATGGGACATCATCTTCATTTAGGAAAGCTTGTTTCAAGAGATTTGGGAAGATCATAAATGTTTAAACCAGACATGTTTTGGGAGATATTCAAGATAGTTGATCTTAAAGTCCTTAATATGACACTCAATATGAAATATTAAGGCTAAGACCCAACAAACTATTTTTATAACTTAGAAGAGGTATGCCGTAATCCAAGCTATAAAATATTTGAAGGTAGGTGAATGACGATTCACCAATTTCCACCAAGATAAATGAAATGTATTATTAGGTTTTAATTGGATTTGAAACTCCTAGATCTTTGAGATTCATTGAACTGTTCAATGGCATGTTTCAATCTCGAGTGTGCCCTTCAGGTTTTGTGACTAGGATGCCGAGGATCACAAAACAAGGTGTGAAGTAACCATGCAAATTACTTGGTACCCTTAAGTGTTTACCCCTCAATTGATGTGCCGGTTAAGCACACACGCTCCATCGATACTATGATAAACATTAAGTTACCCTTTGCCTACCTTGTTAAATACGAGTTAGTGTGCCGGTTAACCACACATGCTCCACTAACCGACTTAAACAAAGTGCAAAGTGTAATTTCATGGATTAGCACCTTATTCATATTTTCCTAAGTAACTAAGATTGGGTATTATTAAGAGTTTAGTTACTTAGTATTTATCATTAATACTTTTAATGAAGGGAGAATTATAGTCCTGTCAAACCCGTTCGGCTAACGACCCTCCACCAGTCAAGCAAGCGGTGGGTGATAGTAGACACCCATTAAGCTGCCATTTTATAGGCAACAACCTTATACCCACCTTATAGACCGGCTTCGTGAATGAGGCGTACTAGCGGTAAGACCAACTTTACTCTTATACATATATATATTATTAACTTATAATATTATAAAGTATAAGGGTTGAATTTTAACTTTTAAAATTCTAAGGGCAAACTTTGAATTAAAGTATTCATATGAGAAAACTTTACAAATTCCAAAACTTGAGGGTAAGTTTTGAAACTATTCAAAACTAATTAATTCCGTAACTTATGTGTTTAAAGTAGTTTTAATCCAAAAACTCTTCATGTTCCATAACTTGAGGACAAGTTATGAAAGACTTAAAACTAATAAAAGAATTAACTTTTCTTTATTTTATAACTTATGGAATTAATTAAGGTTACACTTTTTTTTTTATTATTTAATGAAGAGACTCTTGGTCCTCCATAACTTGAGGACAAATTATGGAGTCATAACTCCAATTAATTAGAACTAGACTCTTCATTTTGTAACATTTCCCAACTTTTATGAGTTTTATGAAACTTAAATGTGACTTTTCATATAACTTTAGGACAAGTTACAAAAACACATTTTAGAATCAACTCTTAGATTAATTTGGATTGAAAACAACTTTTCACTCAACTTTTCTATTAATCTAAGCAACTCATAAGAACAAGATAATTCAAATCAAACTTTTTCGTGTAATTAGTCTAACCTTTAAACTAATACAAAACATGAATCTATTGACAATTATCTTTGAAATTGGATTAGCATGAACATTACCACATCAAAAACATGTTTATAAGTTCAAAAACATCTTAGGGTAATGTTCCTAGTCCAATTCCAGCCAAAAAGGTCGAATTTATGTTGTCTGGGGTTCTAACTCGTCGAGTGCACTAACCAACTCGGCGAGTTGGATGCTTTTTGCCTTGGACTTGTCGAGTCCCTTCATGGACTCGGCGAGTCTACTGGGCAGACAGCAACAAAACTCAATTTTTCAGCTTCTATTGCAGTATAACAAGAAAACAAGCCTAGGCTCTGATACCACTGTTGGGTTATGAGCATTCTAACACTCCTACGTGTACATGCAACCCTAAATACCTTGGATCTATCTTTTCTCTATTATACATACAAATATCAACTTTCCAAGGTATTGTTCTATTCTAGCATACTAAACGTTGAATAACACAAGTTAGAATAACATACCTTTTGTTAGTGCTTGTCTTCATGAAGCTTGAGTGCCTAGTGCCCCAAGTGTGACACCTCAAATGGTTCACACAACACCATAAACACTTGGAATAAATTAGAGAGAATTCTACACTTCATGAAATCGGCTAGCCCTCTCTAGAATAATACTAGTGGCCGATTTTGATCAAGAATAAGATGCTTATATAGTTATACAATTAGGGTAAACCCTAATTGTCATGACTTTCCATTTCCTTGGATCCATGGGTTCAAATACACCATGGAGCATCCATGGAGCATCATATGGGTTTTGGCCCAACTAGATAATCCATGGAGCATTAGCCTACTATATAAGTATGGATGATTTGCACAATCAACCCATATATTTAATTAGTCTTCTTTTGATCACTTAATTAATCCTAGATTAATTCTTGATCAATACTAATTAAATAATCTTATTATTCTTATTATTAATATACTAGAACTTATAATATATTAATAACTATAAGTGTCTTATTTCTCTCATTATAGTCTATCCAAGTGCATGATGCCATGCAACCCAAATGGACCATGTCGGGTCGGGTCAAGTCTTACCAATTATAGTTATGGACTTAGACATTAATCCAACAGAATTCTACCCGATACTGATGTTAACCGAGGCTTTTGGTCGCACCCGATTAAGTTGTCGTCACCCGATATGGTCGAAACTAAAATTTTTCTAATTACTAGTTTGGGGCATTTTAACATGTTTCCAACATGTTTGGATACTTACAAGGTCAAATAAAAGTCTTAACTTAATTGGCCTAATCCAAAAATGAAATCGGAATAATTCGATTAAAACGAGTGTTACGGACGATATGGGTTGCGACGATGGAATAACTTCGGGTTATCACGCAATGCTTGTTTATCTGATGAAAATCGAGTTTCTGGCCTCTGCCCGACCCGACTCGGCGAGTCAGCCCAAATCGGCGAGTCCAGGTAGTGACTCAGCGAGTCCGGGAGTCAGGTAGAGGATAATTTCGGATTTTTGCCTATTTTGATTTAGGATAATTGCCATAATTGTTTTGAATTAATAAAATACAGATTTTATTGATTCCTTATGATTATCTTTATCAAAATAAAAGATTTTGGTCATCTAATTAGAAAATAATTTCCTTATATGATAAATGCTAAATTATTTGAATTATTTGGTAAATTATCTTGTAAATAAAATTGATTAGGTCAAATATAGATAATCATAAAATTAATTGTTTAATTTTGAATTATTTGCTATTTGTTCCTTTCTGTTTTGAAAAGTTTAAAACTAGCCCTCAACTTTTGGAATTTAAAATTTTGATTAAAATGTTTAATTTTGAAATATTTAAATTCTAAACCTTAATGATTTGAAATGCTTCAAAACTTTCCCTCAAGTTTTGGAATTTAAATTTTAATTAAAAGTTTAATTTTAAAATGTTAAATTCTAAAACCCTAATTTTTGAAAAAGTTCAAATTGCACCCTTATGGTTTTATTAAGCTAATTAAGTGTATAATTAAAAGAGAGTTAATAAATTCGTAGTGATATCGTTTACATGTAAGTAAATTAAAAATGTAATTTATTAAATTAGACCACCTAGTATTTTAAAAGTGTAAAATACACCCGTATACTATATATAACATTAAAAGTCTAATATTATATATGTATAACTTAAATGCTAGTCTTACCATTAGTATGTCTCATTTACGAAGCCGAACTATAAGAGGGGTATAAGGTTATGGCCTATAAAATGGATATTTAATGGGTATCTACTTTCATCATTTTTCTTAAAAGCCAACAATACTTGCCACTTTCCCAAATGACTTTGTAATTAAGCATTTATAATGTTAATTGAACAATTTATGTATATTTGTAAATTGAGATTGTGTTGTTGTCATACTTTGATTTTTTTTATAGCAACACACACCCACTAAACTTACTGCTAATTCTTAGTTCCGGAGCCAATTTACGGAAGTGTAATATTTAGCTAATTTATTTAATTTTTTATTTTAAATGATTAACCTAACTTTAACTCATTAATTTAATAGGGTGGGTTGGAAACTATATAAATATGTCAACCCTGATGACAACCTATTTATGTAAAAGATTTGGTGGGATTGAAAATATCAATTCACTTAAATAAACATATTGTGTTGAAATCTTCAATTCTCATGATAAATGAAAAGAATGTTACCACTTGTCATCCTCTTATTCATTATGCTACATGTCATTTTGTGGTAAATTTAAATTAAATTATATTTATGTGTTATTTTTTAGTTTTTTTCCATTTTATTAAATTTCATATTATACTTCAAATATAATAAATGTATATCTAATTCATTAATGTAATTTTCCTTATAATTTTTAAATTTCTATTTTAATTATTTTTATTATTTAAATTATTAGTTTAAATTTAAAAGATAAATAAATACTTTATTTTTAATAATTAATATTCTACTTTTTTCTTATAAGTTTAATTTTTCTAAATTATTAGATATTTGTGTTTGTTTATTTTTTTATATAAAATAACATAATACATAAATCTCACAAAACTAATATATGGAACAAAAATGGTTTTATGAATAAAGTCAAAAGGATAAAAAGAAAAAAATTAATATTTTGGCATTTTATCCGGGTTGATTAAAATTAGATGGGAGTTCGACGGAAGCGAATTGAGATCATGCCATGTGAGGAACGAAAGGATTTGTGCTTCAACCACTCCACATCTTCAAGCCTTATCCATACGTTAGTATTTCCTTTTTTTAGAGGTGTTTTGTTTTTATATTTAAAAAAGTGTTTTATATATATATATAATGTTAGGTTCATGTGAGACGGCCTAATTTTGTTAAATCGTGAGACGCATTTTTTTATTTTTTTTTAGTTAATTCAAGTTCCGAAAATAATATTTAAAAAAAGAATTTTTTGATTTTTCCATTTATTTTGCATTTTAAAATTATTTTTAGAATATATACAGTGTAATATTTTATTTAGAATATTTTACGTATTTTTCAAAAAATTAGAATTTTTTTTTTTTTTTTTATTTTTTTTAGTTAATCCAAGTTCCCAAAATAATATTTAAAAAAAGAATTTTTAGATTTTTCAATTTATTTTGCATTTAAAATTATTTTTTAGAATATGTCAGTGTAATATTTCACGTATTTTTCAAAAAAAAATAAAAATAAATAAATAAATAAATAAGGGATTTTTATATATTTTATTATTATTTTTTATTTTTTTTAGTTAATTCAAGTTCCGAAAATAATATTTAAAAAAAGAATTTTTGGATTTTTCCATTTATTTTGCATTTTAAATTTATTTTTAGATTTGGTCTCACGGTCTCACAAAATTAGAATGGTCTCAAATGAACCTGAACCTATATATATATATATATATATATATATATATATATATATATATATATATATATATATATATATATATATATATATATATATATATATATAGAGAGAGAGAGAGAGAGAGAGAGAGAGAGAGAGTCAAGATCAAATAAAAAGGAAAATTTTGGTAGGAAGATAATAAATTTTTTATATGCATATTTTCTTAGCAAAAAAATGAAATGAATCGTTAGATGATTCAAAACTAAGATGATTCACAAGAAAAAATTTCAAAAAATACCTCCATGATTAATTTTTAGGTAAATCAAGAAAAAAAATTCACTTTTATGACAATTTTAATGAATATCAACAAAATCATCATAAAAATGAATCATCGAAATGTTTTTTCGGGATTTTTTTGATGAATCATTTTATTATTTATTTATTTAGTGATTCATTTCTTTTGTTCGCCAATTAGTAAGTCAAAAAAAAATTCTTACCTTCCTACCAAAAAAATTTCTTACCGGATATATATATATATATATGGGTAAGTGAATATATCTAACAACCTTATATAAGCTTAGGTACCTAACCTCATCAAACTAGGTCATTTTGCATTAAATTTTCATTGCAATCATGAAAGGTTCTTAAACTTTATCCATAAACTTGATTTACTTCAAAAAAAAATTGGAAATTCATCATTATATTTCTCCTACATCATTTCATTTGTAGCGGTAGGATATGAAACCTATCAGACGGTATTCGATACAAATACGTTATGTAAAAGAAAGATATTGGTGAAAGTCCAAAGATTTTGGAAGTAATAAAGTTATGGGGTTGAAGTTTAAGAACCTTAGGCAATTACAATGTATTTATGATACAAACCGATGTAGTATTATGGAGTTAGGTACCTAAGCTTATATAAGGTTGTTAGGTATATTCACTTTTCCATATATATATATATATATATATATATATATATATATATATATATATATATATATATATATATATATATATATATATATATATATATATATTAAAAAGAAGTTCGAAGTTTGTAATCATCTATTCTTTAAAAAATGTGTTTTGTTAATATCATATGTTTAAAACATGATCGAATGGTAGCGGTTTTGTTGAGTGGCTTTGACCAAAAAGGAGAAGAAGGAGCATCGGGAGGAGAGCAAGAGAAAGAGTGAGGGTGTTGACCGGGTTCAAGAAACCACTGGAGGGTTGAATCACAGAAGAAAAAAAAAAAAAAAGATGGGTTGGGTGGGATGCGGTTTATGCGGGTTCGACTTCCTCCACAACTGGTTTGACGGGTCGCAAGAAGGAGGGTGACCATCCTCCCTTATATGTTAACAACTTTTTAATCATATACAATATTAATATATATATATATATATATATATATATATATATATATATATATATATATATATATTGTATATATTGTAATTCTTTTAAAACATTAACTTTGTGTATGATAAAAGTGATATCTAACCTAAAATAAGAAGAAATTAATATTTTCTATTGATATATAAGAAAATGAAATAAATATATTCGATTATTCTGTTGAAATCTATATGACTATTAATTATACTAGGTGTAAGACGCATGTATTATATGAATTAATTAAAAATAATATTACAATGTAAACATTAAGTATTTTTTAAAATTAAATTTTAAAATAGGAAGAAAATACATATTTATAGCAATTTATAATCATATTTTTTACATTTTAAACTTTACTTAAAAACTATATGTATTATGTAGTTTTTTAATTTTAAAAATTAAAACACCTAGAAATTGATATGTATATATTTTATTTATTTAAAAGTTATCATAAAATAACAAGTGTTAAAACTTATAAAAGATTGACATATGGTAAAATGAATCTTCATTTATTAGAGTGGATATTTTTTATCGAACTGTTTTTTAAGATGTATTATTGCATTTCATTCGGTAGTTTATTAGAATTGTTCTATCAAATCGACATCGTGTGTCTTTTTCAAGCATTACTTTCTTAAACTAATGATGATGCCAAACAATATAAACTTTGCTATATTCCCATTTAATAATTTAACATTTTGCATTAGATGGTTTTAAATGGATATAAAGAGTAGTCGTTTACTTCATATAAACTAAATCTTTTATATCTTCAGCAGGGCCTATTTTATTTTGTGTAATATTTTGTATAAAACATAATTAAAATGAACCTTACAACACAAAAGAAATTCATTTTTTAATGCGACGAGTAAATTAAAAATGATATTGTAGGT